>NW_012102009.1:2231733-2244704 GCF_000951045.1 Mandrillus leucophaeus
TTTTTTTTTTTTTTTGAGATGGAATTTTGCTCTTGTTGCCCAGGCTGGAGTGCAATGACGTGATCTCAGCTTGCTACAACCTCTGCCTCCCAGATTCAAGTGATTCTCCTGCCTCAGCCTCCCGAGTAGCTGGCATTACACGTGCCCACCACCACACCCATCTAATTTTGTTGTATTTTTAGTAGAGATGGGGTTTCTCCATGTTGGTTGTTGGTGAGGCTGGTCTTGAACTCCTGACTTCAGGTGATCCACCTGCCTCGGCCTCCCAAACTGTTGGGATTACAGGCGTGAGCCACCGCGCCTGGCCTATCTTCATGGATTTATCTACCTTTGATCTTTGATGCTGATGACCTTCGGATGGGGTTTGTGCGTTGGCGTCTTTTTTGTTGATGTTGATGTTATTGCTTTCTGTTTGTTAGTTTTTCTTTTAACAGTCAGGCCTGTCTTCTGCAGGTCTGCTGGAGGTCCACTCCAGACCCTGTTTGCCTGGGTATCACCAGCAGAGGCTGCAGAACAGCAAAGATTGCTACCTGCTCCTTCCTCTGGAAGCTTTGTCCTAGAGGGGCACCCACCAGATGCTAGCCAGATTTCTCCTCTATGAGGCATCTGTCAACCTCTGCTGGGAGATGTCTCCCAGTCAGGAGGTGCAGGGGTCAGGGACCCACTTGAGGACGCAGTCTGTCCCTTAGCAGAGCTCAAGCACCGTGCTAGGAGATCCGCTGCTTTCTTCAGAGCTGGCAGACAGGAACATTTAAGTTTGCTGAAGCTGTGCCCACAGTCACCCCTTCCCCCAGGTGCTCTGTTCCAAGGATATGGGAGTTTTATCTATAGGCCCCTGACTGGGGCTGCTGCCTGTCTCAGAGATGTCTGGTCTAGAGAGGAGGAATGTAGAGAGGCAGTCTGGCTGCAGCAGCTTTGATGCACTGTGGTGGGTTCCAGTTCGAACTTCCCAGCAGCTTTGTTTACACAGTGAGGGGAAAACTGCCTCCTGAAGTCTCAGTAATGGCAGATGCCCCTCCCCAACAAAGCTCCAGCTTCCCAGGTGGACTTCAGACTGCGGTGCTGGCAGCTAGAATTTCAAGCCAGTGGATCTTAGCTTGCTGGGCTGCATGGGGTTGGGATCCACTGATCAAGACCACTTGGTTCCCTGGCTTCAGCCCCCTTTCCAGGGGAGTGAATGGTTCTGTCTCTCTTGGGTTTCAAGCACCACTGGGGTACAAAAAAAACCTCCTGCAGCTAGCTCAGTGTCTGCCCAAATGGCCCCCCAGGTTTGTGCTTAAAACCCAGGGCCCTGGTGGTGTAAGCACCTGAGGGAATCTCCTGGTCTGCGGGTTGTGAAAACCATGGCAAAAGCATAGTATCTGGGCCAGATAGCACCGTCCCTCATGGCACAGTCCCTCAAGGCTTCCCTTGGCTAGGGGAGGGAGTTCCCCAACCCCTTGCATTTCCCAGGTGAGGCAATGCCCCACCCTGCTTCTGCTTGCCCTCCGTGGGCTGCACCCACTGTCTAACCAGTCCCAGTGGGATGAACCGGGTACCTCAGTTGGAAATGCAGAAATCACTTACCTTCTACATTGGTCTCACTGGGAGTAGCAGACTGGAACTGTTCTTATTTGCTCATCTTGCCAGCACCCCCCACCAACATTTTTTTTTTTTTTTTGAGACAGAGTCTCACTCTGTCACCCAGGCTGGAGTGCAGTGGTGCCATCTCGGCTGCAACCTCCACCTCCTGAGTTCAAGTGATTTTCCTTAGCCTCTTGAGTTGCTGGGACTAAAGGTGCCCACCACCACACCTGGCTAGTTTTTTTTTTTTTTTGGAACAGTCTCACTCTGTCGCCCAGGCTAGAGTGCAGTGGCATGATCTTGGCTCACTGCAACCTCTGCCTCCCAGGTTCAAGCAATTCTCCTGCCTCAGCCTCCTGAATATATAGGACTAAAGGCATGTGCCACCATGCCCAGCTAATGTTTTGTATTTCTAGTAGAGACAGGGTTTCACTGTGTTAGCCAGGATGGTCTCAATCTCCTGACCTTGTCATTGCCCGCCTCGGCCTCCCGAAGTGCTGGTGTTACAGGCGTGAACCACCACACCCAGCTAATTTTTATATTTTTACAAAATAACTCTTTTACACAGGGTTTCACCATGTTGGCCAGGCTGGTCTCAAACTCCTGACCTCAAATGATCCACTCACCTCAGCCTCCCAAAGTGTTGGGATTACAGGCATGAGCCACTGCAACCGGCCTAACTGCAGCATTTTTAAGATATGGGATACACATGCACATCTGGTTTATTTGCTATGTGATCTGTATCTCTCTTTTGACTGCTACTTTAAAACTCTTTTTGAATTAAACCCTTATGGTACAGCTTTATGTTCCTTATTACTGTATTATTAGAAAATTGCTTTGCATACAAATGCTTAATTTTAAATGGGTGATAATAAGTAGGATGTATTCTGCTGCCGTAATATGTAGATTATGAAGAGGTTGGCACATGATTGGGCTGGGGTGGTAAAGAAAGTACTTGAAATAATCAAAGGGAAAGATTTCATTTTTCTCAATTTAACCTGCTCACAGAAGGGCAGTAAGAGCCTCATTATCTCATTTGGACAGGACCTGTGGAGTCACAGCCTGCATGGTCCAGTCTCAGGATGGCTCATATTGGAAGAAGCACTGCTCAAACAGGCGTTTCAGTTTTACTCAGAGCTCTAAAAATTTGAAAGGCTGTCAGTCATAATTCACGGTTAATATTTAAATCCTCTGCCTTGGCTGGGTGTGGTGGCTCACGCTTGTAATCCCAGCACTTTGGGAGGCCGAGGTAGGCAGATCACCTGAGGTTGGGGGTTCAAGACCAGCCTCGCCAACATGGTGAAACCCCGTTTGTACTAAAAATACAAAAATTAGCCAGGCATGGGATTACACCTGTAATCCCAGCTACTTGGGAGGCTGAGGCAGGAAAATCGCTTGAACTCAGAAGGTGGAAGTTGCAGTAAGCCGAGATCGTGCCATTGCATTCCAGCCCAGATGACAGAGTGAGACTCGTCTCAAAAAACAAAAAAAAGAAAAAAAAAAAAAAAAGAAAATCCTCTGCTGGAAACACTTCTGCAGCACCTTGTGAATGCCAGGGCCTTGCCCTCTCCCACCCTCTCACTTCTGCTTCTCCTTCGGCTATGCCCTCTCTAGTGCATCTGATCTGACATGCACACCCCTTCCCTCCCTTCTCTTCCACGTTTCTGCAGTTGGCAGTATAGGTAATGGAGGAAGAGCACAACACCCAAGTGATTTTTGTCCAGATGTATTTCAGTCACATTAAATTTATGAGGTTTCAGATTTTATCTTACTGTTTGTTTGTGGTGTGTGTGTTTAAAAATTAGGGTTTGTAAAAGAATTCTTGTGAAAGTGTGCTATTTTCCTAGCAAGTTATCTTCTTTCTACGGACAGTGGTTGTATTTTCCTCGCCAATGCCCCCTCGCTCTGTTCCTCCTCCGCATGTGAGTTTGATCATTGCGCGTTATGGTTTTCTCTAGCGCGTTTATTGGTAATGCATCCCTTTTTGAGAAAGAGGCCAGCCACTCACCTCCCATGTCCAGCTCCCCAGCCTGGTCTACTGGCAGCAACACACAGACCCTCATGAAGGCCCGGTGACAACTGCTTCCTGACTTTGTTGTGGATGCTGCAGGGCTTGTTCTGAGGTCACTGAATTTGTGGTTTTCTGTTTGTTTCTTTTGAGACGGAATCTCAGAATCTCACTCAGTCACCCAGGCTGGAGTGCAGTAGTGTGATCCTGGCTCACTGCAATCTCCGCCTCCCAGGTTCAAGCAATTCTTGAGACTCAGCTTCCCAAGTAGCTAGGATTACAGGCACGCGCAACCACGCCCGGCTAATTTTTGTATTCTTTTTCTTTTTTTGAGACGGAGTCTCGCTTTGTCGCCTAGGCTGGAGTGTAGTGGTGTTGTCTCAGCTCACTGCAACCTCCACTCCCCGGGTTCCAGTGATTCTCCTGCCTCAGGCTTCCGGGTAGCTGGTATTACAGGTGTGCATGACCACGCCCAGATAATTTTTGTATTTTTAGTAGAGATGGGGTTTCACCAGGTTGGCTAGGCTGGTCTCAAACTCCTAACCTCAGGTGATCCACCTGCCTCGGCCTCCCAAAGTGCTGGGATTTCAGGTGTGAGCCACCACGCCTGGCTGAGGTCACTGACTTTGAACATGGGGCGTCCTTTCTTTATATTTTGGTTTCTGTCTGGCACGGAGTAGGAACACAGTAAAGGTGATCTGGCTCTGCATTTGTAGCCCAGAGGCAAAATTGCCATCCTTTTCTTTGTTGTATCAGCAGCTCTCTTACAATGGCCAGGAAAGTAAGGAAGATGAAAGCTGCTTACTGTCACACAAGTTGGGTACAAAATTCCTATTTGGTCACTTTGGGAGGGAGTTCAAACCAAGTTCTCTGAGTCTGCTAACTTTGTTCCAAACCCAGTCTATTTCTCCATTCAGGGTCACATTTGCCTCTGTCTCAAAGAGGAAGTCTGCCACCCTCTTGGCTCAACTAAGTTTCTTTAGGTGCTGGAGAAGTTTGCCTTCTACAGAAAGCAATGGTTTCTTTCCTTTCATGGCTAACTGAGCTCACTCTTCATTTAAATACTAAGACATTGAGCCCATGAGAAGAGGTGGCCAATGCTAGAAGGTCTCTGCCAGATTCTGCCTCCTGCATTTTAAAAATTTGGTTGTGTTAAAACCCAGAAGGACACGAAGAGCGCTTCCCACTGTCTATCCACAAAAGACACTGCACTGCTTCATTAGCATCACGGCCATCAAACACAAACATAGCCAACCACTCCGATGATATCACAAAGTCCCAGGGCGGACGGGACAGTGGAGAGCAATTCAGCACAGCACGCCATTTTTAAATACTGTGCTCTCAAAAGTAAATATAACCACTAAAGGGAAAACAGTATTAGGTTTAAATCGTGAGATAAAAATGTCTGTTATGTAAGGTTGTAATGTTTATGCTCAGCCCTTTTCTCTCAGAACTCCTTTCCCAGTTCTTTTTCGCTTCAAAGGGAAGCACTGTTTAAGAAAGAGGAAGGTATGACCTCAGAAGAGAGAAGAAACAGCAACAACAGGGACCTCAGATCCTAGAGGTCTTCACAAGCAGGTGCAGGTGAATTTGTTGCCATTTGAAGGACTCATTTCTTGACAAATTTTCTTTTTTTTCATTTTTATTACTCAAAAAAGTTTCATATTTATTTAGCTTTCTGACTCTGTGCTTGTGCCTTCAATACTTTCACAACGATTTTCTGCTCCTTGTTAAGGAAAGCACGCTTGATACTGTCACGAACACATTTAGCACACATGAAACCACCATAGGCCCTGCTGACATGTTTCTTTGTTTTGGACAATCTCATAAGAACTTTAGGTCTTACAGCACGAATCCCTCGAAGTCTGCCTGGGCACACGCCACATGCAGAATTTGGTGCTTTCCCAACCTTCTTGGCGTAAAGGTAAACAATTCTATTACCAGGGGTTCAGGACAGCCTAGTTTTGTTAGAAGCTGTATTGTAGGAAAGCCTACGTGGCTGTGTCAAACGCTGGACCATTCTGAGTGCCTGCAGACAATGGCCCCTAACAAATTTTCTTCTAAACAATGGCTTCTGCAGAACTTGGACGGCTATAAAAGTCTCAATTGCTTGTGTTTAGCTAATCATTCAACATTTATTAAGTGTCCACATTGTACAAGGAACAGAGTTTAATTCTAAAATAAGCTTGAAATACATGACTAAAACTTCAGTTCCTAGACAAATATAACAAAATTGCACAACTTGCTACATGTTATCTGATTTACTGATTGGACCATATTTACTTTGAGTAGTGGATGAGGCTTAATAGAAAACAGCTTGATCTTTTCCCTTCCCTATCCCCCAGGTTCCCTGGCAGGGACTGGAAATAGGGGGAAAGGAAGAGGATGCCAATTTAGAGCTGAGTCGTGTACAATGCTTAGGCGTGTGCTTTTGCTTATCATCTTACAAGTTTCTGGGCAGTTCCCAAACCCATTCCCTGTTCAGCGATTCCAAAGCTGCATCACATTCCCAAGCATCTTGAAAGTCTTCCTCTCCCATTGCCCACCTGTTCTCAACAGATGGCTTGTCGCATACTGAGAATATTGAGGCTATCAGCTGAGAACTTCTTTACTTTCCTCCTTCCCAGCCAACAGATTGACCTGCTTTCAACCTCCCTCCTTCTCAGCAGTTTTAAGGCTCATGTCTCTACCAGTCTTACTGATGAGATCACCTTTCAGCTTCTCTGGAGTGGCATCACATCTTAAGACGGAGATTAGATTCTTTAGTCAGCCCATAGGCAAGAGTCACATATAGTTAGAATTACTCAGAAGTTTTCTTAAGTCACCCATAGCAGTAGGTCAAACATAGCCTTGGGAATACAATACTGTAAAGTAATATGCAGGGGTGAGTATATCAAGTAGACAGTATTTATAAGTATAAGGTATATATACTATATAATGTATACTATAATATATAGCATACAATTCCAAGGAGGGATTATATTGATAAAATAAATCAAGCTAGCTTTTTGTAACACTTGAGCAAATTTATAAATATTCCTTTTTTTTTTTTTTTTTTTTTTTGGAGATGGAGTCTCACTCTGTTACCCAGGCTGGAGTGCAGAGGCACCATCTCAGCTCACTACAACCTCTGCCTCCTGGTGGGTTCAAGTGATTCTCGTGCCTCAGGCTCCCGAGTAGCTGGGACTACAGGCGCGCACCACCACGCTCAGCTACTTTTTGGATTTTTTGGCAGAGATGGGGTTTCAACATGTTGTCTAGGCTGAGAATATTCTTATTTCCCATTTGGTGTCATCACCTAAGTTTTTGTGGACAACTTTGTCAGTTTCTCTGTAGTCTTTAGTTAGTTCTTCAGTTTCTTTTACAAGATTGTAGTAAATACCCACTAGTATAAACAATGCATTTCTCTTATTTGTCTGTGGTTGGGAAACTGCTAAATCATCCATACCTTCTTCAGTAGGTTTCACTAAAAGTCCTCTCTGTCTGCCTGTAGACAACCCATTGAGGGCAATTGCCCATTGAATTTCCAGCATTATTTACATAGTTCTTTCTCTCTTTCTCTCTATCTCCCTCCTGCTCCATTAGATGATAAGACTTGGCTATGTCTAAGAGAAATCCAAAATAGCAGTGGCTTATGTAAGAGATAACTTTAATTTTATTTTATAAAACAAATCCAGAATTAGGTGGTGCAGAGCTGTTTTGGTGGCTCCATGGTCACCAGGGACACGGTCTCCTTCTCCTTTTCTGTCCTGCCATCCTGGTTTGTGGCTTCCATCCTCGTGGCTACTGCAGCTCCAGCCACTGTATCCACATTCCAGTCAGCAGGAGGAAGGAAGGTAGTGTTCAGGAAAATTACCCCAAACTTGGAAATAATGCAAAAGGATGACTTCATATCCTGCTTTAGTGTCATACTAAAGCATTGTCCAGTTCCCCTAATGGTCATCTCACTCTTGGGAAATGAACTACTCTTTTGGTACTATTGATTAGAGTTCAGACTGGAGAGTTAGATGTTAACTTAGAAGAACTGATTAGATGCAAATGAGAACCAGCAGAGATGGTTTTCTAACCTTGCAGAACATTCGTCACTTTTACATCTAACTTAGCATTGTTATTTCAGAGTTTTTGGTGTTTTTTGTTTGTTTGTTTATTTCTACTGAACCTGCTTTGTCATCTTACTGACTTCCCCCATCAATGATTAATTATACTTTAGGATATGCTCAGATAATGTGTGGAAATTATATTTTTAATATTTGTATGTTTTGACAGTAGGAAGGACAAAGGGGCTTTCTTCAAGTCAATAATTTCCCTAAATGTCTACCTAAAATGTCTGCTTGTAACTTATTGGCCAGAACTTAGTCACAAGGCTACACATAGCTACAAAGGAGGCTGGGGAAGTAGTCTTTAGCTAGGTGCATTAAAATAAGGGCTCTCTTCCTAAGGAAGGGAGGCAGAGATCAGACAGCAGGGAATAACTAATAGTCTTTGCACAGGGACATGTATCAGTTGATTTTGCCTCTTTTACCTGTATTTCTGCCTTCCCCTCTATGTTTACTTCTTTCTAGCAGCCTAAAAGCACATCAGAGAATACCAACAGCTTTAACACCTTGGACCTGAATCCTCCTCCAGCTATCAGGACAACATTCTTTTTCCCCAATGGAGGTCCTATAAAGAACAATCTCACTTGGCTCTGCTCTCTCACCTCCTCCTCCTTCTTCACCCACTTTAAGCAGGTTTCTCTTCCTCTCATCCACTAAACCTTCTCTGCTAGGCCGCAGCTGATCTCCTAAACATCACACTCAAATCAACTGCATCTTGCACAAACCAAAGATTTAATAAATGACTACTGAATTATTCAATATATTTGCTCTGTTTTCTTATTCTTTTTTTTTTTTTTTTTTGAGACAGAGTTTCGCTCTTTTTGCCCAGACTGGAGTGCAATGGCACGACCTCAGCTCACCACAACCTCCACCTCCCGGGTTCAAGCGATTCTCCTGCCTCAGCCTCCCGAGTAGCTGGGATTACACGCATGTGCCACCACCCCGGCTAATTTTGTATTTTTAGTAGAGACGGGGTTTCTCCATGTTGGTCAGGCTGGTCTTGAACTCCCGACCTCAGGTGATCTACCTGCCTCGGCCTCCCAAAGTGCTGGGATTACAAGCGTGAGCCACCGCGCCCGGCTCTTATTCTTTCTTAAGACAGTATTACTTTCTTCTCAATTGCAAAATTAATATTTTAGTTTTATTATGGGCCAACTAGGTTCTTTTGACACGTTTATGAAAATCTAATTCTTAGACAACACTTTGGTTCTGTACCAAAATGCATTCCAACTTTCAAACGATTGGCCTAACAGTACACTTTTGGAAATTTTTGACCTTTTTGTAGGCCCAGGTCTGTTTATTCATTTTCCCCTTCCATTGAATAGGAAAAAGAAATTGGCTTTTTGTTGCTAATAAAAGCAAATTCTACTTGGGTTGTTTCCAAAGCACAAGAGCCAGTGGCAAGGAATCCCCAAGGGAAAAACACCAATAAGAATCTTTAATGATGTGTTTTCCTCTAATCCCCTTCCTGATCCTTTCTCACCAAATGGATCTAGCTATTTTCAAGTTCAATTTTTGCTCTAAACCAGAGAACACAGTGTCCTAAATTGATACTTCACCCTCTATAAGCCTCCCCATCTTGGCCTGCTTTATTTATCAGGCAGGGCTCCTCCAGGGATTTGGGGCTGGGCCTGAGGAAGCCCAGGTGGTTGGCAATTGCCAGCAGGATGTAGTTATACTGCCCCAATGTGGCAGTTTTCATTCTGTTTCAAATGCTGCTTTATTTTTTCTCTCATGCTTCTTTGAGTGAGTACATCATAGGACATTAAGGGATGGTGGTGGCTTTAGGGAGACCCACAATGCTTCTATCAGTTCTTCCTCCCAGGTTTTGGGGGCTATAAGTGAAGGGAACAACGAAAGCTTTGAATTTTAATAGACTACTCTCATCTGCCGTATCTAAAGAATGCTTCCAGCAGGGAGAAGGTAAACCTCAAGGGAAGAGGTTGGTCAGTTTTTAATCAGCTGGGTCTTATCTAATCTTGCCAAGCTCTAAGCAGAGATTGCAAATTTTGGATCCATAGGCTAAATCCAGCCTCAGACATGCTATGCTTGGCTGACAGGGGTGGTACTTTTTGTTTTAATTCTTTAAAGGCAGCATTTAAAAGGAAGATTTTGTATACAAATCCAGACTTCTGCCATCTTAACATTGCATTCCTGAGTTGCAGCAGTTGGCTGAAACCGAGTAGCTGTTGTTTCCTCCAGGTGGGGTTTGCCCTCTGCAATTTTGTCGCAGACTTCACTTCCCCCTGTGACACATCCAGCTGCTTCCCCCATTTAATATCTGCTGTGCATCTGCCGGCATGTGAGTTTTGGATCCCTGTTGCAAACAGCTGGGGATGGGGAGAGGTATCAGGACAGACTTTACAGAGGAGAGGAATTAAGCTGGTCCTTGAAAACTGAGAGGAATTTTCCCAGTAAAATAAAAAGGTATGGAACCTCTAGGAAAGCAGACAAGTAGAGAAAAGATACAGTTATGAAGATTTTTGGGAAGGATCAAATCGAACCTTAAGAAAGGCCAGAGTAATCTTTCAGCATGACGTTAGATTTCAACAGACTTTAGTTCCAATTCGGGCTCTACCACATACTTTCAGTATGACCTTAAGTAAATTATTCAATTTCTTTGAGCCTCAACATATTCATCTGTATAGTAGACATAATACCTCTATCATATGATTGTGACCACAAAATGAGGTAACATATTATTTTTAAAAATTACTGGAGTATAATATACCAAAAAGTGCACATATCAAAAATGTGCAGCTCAGTGAATTTTAACAAAGTGAACACATTCATGTCACCAGCACCCAGGTCAAGAAATAGATAATACCAGCATTTCTTTTTTTTTTTTTTTTTTGAGATAGAATCTCACTCTGTCACCCAGGCTGGAGTGCAGTGGTGCTCTCCCAGATTCAACCAATTCTCCTGCCTCAGCCTCCCAAGTAGCTGGGACTACAGGCAAGTGCCATCACACCCTCGCTAATTTTTGTATTTTTAGTACAGATGGGGTTTCACCATCTTGGTCAGGCTGGTCTTGAAATCTTGACCTCGTGATCCACCTGCCTTGGCCTCCCAAAGTGTTGGGATTACAGGCGTGAGCCACCACGTCCTGCCTATTATGATTTTAATTTATAAGAAAAGCAGTTTAATGGGCTCATGACTCTGCAGGCTGTACAGGAAGCGTGGTGGCATCTGCTTGTGGTGAGGCCTCAGGGAGGTTTTACTTATGGTGGAAGGCAAAGCAGGAGCAACTTTAATTTTTTAAAAATTTCAGCTTTTAGGTCCAGGGGATACATGTGCAAGTTTGTTACATGGGTAAACTGTGTGATACTGAGTTTTGGGGTCCTGTCACCCTGCTAGTGAATGATCCTGTCACCCTGCTAGTGAGCATAGTACCTAATAGGTATTAATAGTTTTTCAACCCTTGTTTCCCTTCCTCTTTCTCCTCTCTGGTAGTCCCCAGTGTCTATTTTTCCCATCCTTATATCCATGTGTACTCAGTGTTTAGCTACCACTTATAAGTGAGAACATGTGACACTGGGTTTTCTGTTCCTGCATTAATTCACTTTGGATGATGGCCTCCAGCTGCATCCATGTTACTGCAAGGGACATGATTTTGTTCTTTTTTATGGCTGTGTAATATTCCATGATATATATGTACCACATTTTCTTTATCTAGTCCACTGTTGATGGGCATCAAGGTTGATTCCATGTCATTGCCATTGTGAATAGTGCTGTGATGAACATACAAGTGCATGTGTCTTTTTGGTAGAATGATTTATTTGCCACTGGGTACGTACCCAGTAATGGGATTGCTGGATTGAATGGTAGTTCTGTTTTAAGTTACTTGAGAAATCTCAAAACTGCTTTTCATAGTGGCTGAGTGGATTTGCATTCCCACCAAGAATGTATAAGCATTCTCTTTTCTCTACAACCTTGTCCACATCTATTATTTTTTGACTTTTTTTTTTTTTTGAGACGGAGTCTCTGTCGCCCAGGCTGGAGTGCAGTGGCCGGATCTCAGCTCACTGCAAGCTCCACCTCCCGGGTTTACGCCATTCTCCTGCCTCAGCCTCCTGAGTAGCTGGGACTACAGGCGCCCGCCACCTCGCCCGGCTAGTTTTTTGTATTTTTCAGTAGGGACGGGGTTTCACTGTGCTAGCCAGGATGGTCTTGATCTCCTGACCTTGTGATCCGCCCGTCTCGGCCTCCCAAAGTGCTGGGATTACAGGCTTGAGCCACCACGCCCGGCCACTATTTTTTGACTTTTTAATAACAGCCATTGTGACTAGTATGAGATGGTATCACACTATGTTTTAGATTAACATTTCTCTAGTGATGTTGAGCATTTTTTCGTGTGTTTCTTAGCCACATGTATGTCTTCTGAGAAGTATCTGTTTGTGTCCTTCGCCCACTTTTCAAGCGGGTTATTTGTGTTTTGTTTGTTGAATTATTTAAATTCCTTTTAGGTTCTGCGTATTAGTTTGTGAATATTTCCTCCCATTCTCTAGGTTGCCTGTTTATTCTGTTGATAGTTTCTTTTGCTATGCAGAAGCTCTTTAGCTTAATTAGGTCCCACCTGTTAATTTTTTTGTTGAAATTGCTTTTGAGGACTTAGTCATAAATTCTTTGCCAAGGTTGATGTCTAGAATGATATTTCCTAGGTTTTATTTTAGAACTTTTTATAGTTCTATATCTTTCTTTTTCTTTTTTTAAAAAATTATACTTTAAGTACTAGGGTACATGTGCACAACGAGCAGGTTTAATACATAGGTATACATGTGCCATGTAGGTTTGCTGCACACATCAACTCATCATTTACATTAGGTATTTCTCCTAATGCAATCCCTCCCCCATGCCCCCACACCCCACAGGCCCCAGTGTGTGATGTTCCGTGCCCTGTGTCCAAGTGATCTCATTGTTCAGTTCCCACCTAGGAGTGAGAACATGTGGTGTTTGATTTTCTGTCCTTGTGATGGTTTGCTGAGAATGATGGTTTCCAGCTTCATCCATGTCCCTGCAAAGGACGTGAACTCATCTTTTTTTATGGCTGTGTAGTATTCCATGGTGTATATGTGCCACATTTTCTTAATCAAGTCTATCATTGATAGACATTTTGGTTGGTTCCAAGTCTTTGCTATTGTGAATAGTGCTGCAATAAACATACGTGTGCACGTGTCTTTATAGTAGCATGATTTATAATCCTCTGGGTATATACCCAGTAATGGGATGGCTGGGTCAAATGGTATTTCTAGTTCTAGATCCTTGAGGAATCGCCACACTGTCTTCCACAATGGTTGAACTAG
>NW_012102009.1:2247044-2248793 GCF_000951045.1 Mandrillus leucophaeus
CTTCAGTTTTCTGCATATGGTTAGCCAATTTTCCCAACACCATTTATTAAATAGGGAATCCTTTCCCCATTTCTTGTTTTTGTCAGGTTTGTCAAAGATTAGATGGTTGTAGATGTGTGGTGTTATTTCTGAGACCTCTGTTCTGTTCCATTGGTCTATGTATCTGTTTTGGTACCAGTACCATGCTGTTTTGGTTACTGTAGACTCGTATTATAGTTTGAAGTCAGGTGGCATGATGCCTCCAGCTTTGTTCTTTTTGCTTAAGATTGTCTTGGCAATGCGGGCTCTTTTTTGATTCCAAATGAACTTTAAAGTAGCTTTTTCCAATTCTATGAAGAAAGTCATTGGTAGCTTAATGGGGATGGCATTGAATCTATAAGTTACCTTGGGCAGTATGGCCATTTTCATGACATTGATTCTTCCTATCCATGAGCATGGAATGTTCTTCCATTTGTTTGTGTCCTCTTGTATTTTGTACAGGTTTGTGGTTCTCTTTGAAGAGGTCCTTCACACCCCTTGTAAGTTGGATTCCTATGTATTTTATTCTCTTTGCAGCAATCGTGAATGGTAGTTCACTCATGATTTGGCTTTCTGTTTGTCTGTTATTGGTGTATAGGAATGCTTGTGATTTTTGCACATTGATCTTGTATCCTGAGACTTTGCTGAAGTTGCTTACCAGCTTAAGGAGATTTTTGGGCTGAGACAATGAGGTTTTCTAAATGTACAATCATGTCCTCTACAAACCGGGACAATTTGACTTCCTCTTTCCCTAATCGAATACCCTTTATTTCTTTCTTTTGCCTGATTGCCCTGGCCAAAACTTCCAACACTATGTTGAATAGGAGTGGTGAGAGAGGGCATCTTTGTCTTGTGCCAGTTTTCAAAGGGAGTACTTCCAGTTTTTGGCCATTCAGTATTATATTGGCTGTGGGTTTGTCATAAATAGCTCTTATTATTTTGAGATACATTCCATCAATACCTAGTTTATTGAAAGTTTTTAGCGTGAAGGGCTGTCGAATTTTGTCGAAGGCCTTTTCTGCATCTATTGAAATAATCATGTGTTTTTTGTTGTTGGTTCTGTTTATGTGATGGATTATGTTTATTGATTTGCATATGTTGAACCAGCCTTGCATCCCAGGGATGAAACTGACCTGATTGTGGTGGATAAGCTTTTTGATGTGCTGCTGGATTCAGTTTGCTAGTATTTTATTGAAGATTTTCACATAGATGTTCATCAAGGATATTGGTCTAAAATTCTCTTTCTTTTTGTTGTGTCTCTGCCAGGCTTTGGTATCAGGATGATGTTGGCCTCATAAAATGAGTTAGGGAGGATTCCATCTTTTTCTATTGATTGGAATAGTTTCAGAAAGATTGGTACCAGCTCTTCTTTGTACCTCTGGTAGAATTCAGCTGTGAATCCATCTGTTCCTGGACTATTTTTGGTTGGTAGGCTATTAATTATTGTCTCAATTTCAGAGCCTGTTATTGGTCTATTCAGAGATTCAAATTCTTCCTGGTTCAGTCTTGGGAGGGTGTTATGTGTCCAGGAATTTATCCATTTCTTCTGGATTTTCTGGTTTATTTGTGTAGAGGTGTTCATAGTATTCTCTAATGGTAGTTTGTATTTCTGTGGGATCGGTGGTGATATCCCCTTTATCAATTTTTATTGCATCTATTTGATTCTTCTCTCTTTTCTTTTTTATTAGTCTGACTAGTGGTCTGTCTATTTTGTTGATCTTTTCAAAAAAC
>NW_012102009.1:2248843-2313862 GCF_000951045.1 Mandrillus leucophaeus
TATCAATTTTTATTGCATCTATTTGATTCTTCTCTCTTTTCTTTTTTATTAGTCTGACTAGTGGTCTGTCTATTTTGTTGATCTTTTCAAAAAACTAGCTCTTGGATTCATTGAGTTTTTGAAGGGTTTTTTGTGTCTCTATCTCCTTCAGTTCTGCTCTGATCATAGTTATTTCTTGCCTTCTGCTAGCTTTTGAATTTTGTTGCTCTTGCTTCTCTAGTTCTTTTAGTTGTGATGTTAGGGTGTCGATTTTAGATCTTTTCTGCTTTCTCTTGTGGGCATTTAGTGCTATAAATTTCCCTCTACACACTGCTTTAAATGTGTCCCAGAGATTCTGGTATGTTGTATCTTTGTTCTCATTGGTTTCAAAGAAATCTTTATTTCTGCCTTTATTTCATTATTTACCCAGTAGTCATTCAGGAGCAGGTTGTCAGTTTTCATGTAGTTGAGCGGTTTTGAGTGAGTTTCTTAATTCCGTGTTCTAATTCAATTGTACTGTGGTCTGAGAGACAGTTTGTTGTGATTCCTGTTCTTTTACATTTGCTGAGGAGTGCTTTACTTCCAATTATGTGGTCAATTTTAGAATAAGTGTGATGTGGTGCTGAGAAGAATGTATATTGTGTTGATTTGGAGTGGAGAGTTCTGTAGATGTCGATTAGGTCTGATTGGTGCAGAGCTGAGTTCAAGTCCTGAATATCCTTGTTACCCTTCTATCTCATTGATCTGTCTAATATTGACAGTGGGGTGTTAAAGTCTCCCATTATTATTGTGTGGTAGTCTAAGTCTCTTAGTCCATCTCTAAGGACTTGCTTTATGAATCTGGATGCTGCTGTATTGGGTGTATATATATTTAGGATAGTTAGTTGTTTTTGTTGAATTGATCCCTTTGCCATTATGTAGTGCCCTTCTTCGCCTCTTTTGATCTTTGTTGGTTTAAAGTCTGTTTTGTGAGAGACTAGCATTGCAACCCCTGGTTTTTTTTGTTTTCCATTTGCTTGGTAGATCTTCCTCCATCCCTTTATTTTGATCCTATGTGTGTCATTGCATGTGAGATGGGTCTCCTGAATACAGCACACTGACAGGTCTTGACTCTTAATCCAATTTGCCAGTCTGTCTCTTTTAATTGGGGCATTTAGCCCATTTACATTTAAGGTTAATATTGTTATGTGTGAATTTGATTCTGTCATTATTGATGTTAGCTGGTTATTTTTCCCATTAATTGATGTAGTTTCTTTATAGCATCGATGGTCTTTAGAATTTGGCATGTTTTTGCAGTGGCTGGTACCGGTTGTTTCTTTCCATATTTATTGCTTACTTCAGGAGCTCTTCTAAGGCAGGCCTGGTGGTGACAAAATCTCTCAGCATTTGCTTGTCTGTAAAGAATTTTATTTCTCCTTCACTTATGAAGCTTAGTTTGGCTGGATAGGAAATTCTGGGTTGAAAATTCTTTTAAGAATGTTGAATGTTGGCTCCCACTGTCTTCTGACTTGTAAGGTTTCCCTAGAGAGATCCGCTGTTAGTCTGATGGCCTTCCCTTTGTAGGTAACACGGCCTTTTTCTCTGGCTGCCCTTAACATTTTTTCCTTCATTTCAACCTTGGTGAATCTGACAATTTCTCGAGGAGTATCTTTGTGGTGTTCTCTGTATTTCTGAATTTGAATGTTGGCCTGCCTTGCTAGGTTGGGGAACTTCTCCTGGATAATGTCCTAAAGAGTGTTTTCCAACTTGGTTCCATTTTCCCCATCACTTTCAAGTACACCAATCAAATGTAGATTTTGTCTTTTCACATAGTCCCATGTTTCTTGGAGGCTTTGTTCATTTCTTTTTACTCTTTTTTCTCTAACCTTGTTTTTTCACTTTATTTCATTAATTTGATCTTCAATCACTGATACCCTTTCTTCCACTTGACTGAATCAGCTATTGAAGCTTGTGCATGCGTCACAAAATTCTTGTGCCACGGTTTTCAGCTCCATCAGGTCATTTAAGGTCTTCTCTACACTGTTTATTCTAGTTAGCCATTCATCTAACCTTTTTTCAAGGTTTTTAGCTTCCTTGCTATGGGTTCAAACATGCTCATTTAGCTTGGAGAAGTTTGTTATTACCAACCTTCTGAAGCCTACTTCTGTCCACTCATCAAAGTCATTCTCTGTCCAGCTTTGTTCCATTGCTGGCAAGGAACTGCAATCCTTTGGAGGAGAAGAGGTGCTCTGATTTTTAGAATTTTCAGCTTTTCTGCTGTGGTTTCTCCCCGACTTTTTGGTTTTATCTACCTTTGGTCTTTGATGTTGATGACCTACAGATGGGGTTTTGGTGTGGATGTCCTTTTTGTTAATGTTGATGCTATTCCTTTCGTTTGTTAGTTTTCCTTCTAACAGTCAGATCCCTCAGCTGCAGGTCTGTTGGAGTTTGCTGGAGGTTCACTCCAGACCCTGTTTGCCTGGGTATCACCAGCAGAGGCTGCAGAACAGCAAATATTGCAGAACAGCAAATATTCCTGCCTGATCCTTCTTCTGGAAGCTTCGTCCCAGAGGGGCACCTGCCTATATGAGGTGTCTGTCGACCCCTCCTGGGAGGTGTCTCCCAGTTAGGCTACACAGGGGTCAGGGACCCACTTGAGGAGGCAGTCTGTCCATTCTCAGAACCAAATGCCTTGTTGGGAGAACCACTGCTCTCTTCAGAGCTGTCAGACATGGACGTTTAAGTCTATAGAAGTTGTCTCCTGCCTTTGTTCAGCTAAGCCCTGCCCACTGAGGTGGAGTCTAGATGCAGTAGGCCTTGCTGAGCTGTGGTGGGCTCCGCCCCATTAGAGCTTCCTGGCTGCTTTGTTTACATACTCAAGCCTCAGCAATGGTGTACGCCCCTTCTCCGGCCAGGCTCCTGCCTCGCAGGTGGATCTCAGACTGCTGCGCTAGCAGTGAGCAAGGCTCCGTGGGCATGGGACCCTCTGAGCCAGGCATGGGAGAGAATCTCCTTGTCTGCCAGTTGTTAAGACCTTGGGAAAAGCACAGTATTTGGATGGGAGTCTCCCATTTTTCCAGGTACAGTCTGTCATGGCTTCTCTTGGCTAGGAAAGGGAAATCCCCTGATCCCTTGTGCTTCCCGGGTGAGGCGACACCCTGCCTTGCTTCAGCTCACCCTCCATGGGCTGCCCCTACTGTCCAACGAGTCCCTGTGAGATGAACCAGGTACCTCAGTTGGAAATGCAGATATCACCCGTCTTCTGCATTGATCACGCTGGGAGCTGCAGACCAGAGCTGTTCCTATTCGGCCATCTTGGAATGGATCTCTAGTTTTATGTCTTACATTTAAGTCTTTAATCCATCTTGGGTTAATTTTTGTATATGGTGAGAGGTAGGGGTCCAGTTTTATTCCTCAATATTTGGCTAGCCAGTTATGCCAGCACCATTTATTGAATAGAAAGGCCTTTCCCCATTGCTTGTCAACTTTGTTAAAGCAGATCATTTATTTTCTATTTTTTATTTTTTATTTATTTATTTATGTTTTTGAGACGGAGTCTCCCTCTGTTGCCCAGGCTGGAGTGCAGTGGCTGGATCTCAGCTCACTGCAAGCTCCACCTCCCAGGTTCACGCCATTCTCCTGCCTCAGCTTCCCGAGTAGCTGGGACTACAGGTGCCCGCCACCTCGCCCAGCTAGTTTTTTGTATTTTTTAGTAGAGACGGGGTTTCACCGTGTTAGCCACGATGGTCTCGATCTCCTGACCTCGTGATCCGCCTGTCTCGGCCTCCCAAAGTGCTGGGATTACAGGCTTGAGCCGCCGTACCCGGATCATTTATTTTCATTGCCACATAGTATTCCATTGGGTGATTATCCTACCATTTATTTATCCAGTCTTGATTAATGGGCATTTGGATAATTTTCCATTTTTGCTTTTAAGAATAGTACGTGGCTGTGTGTGGTGGCTCATGCCTGTAATCTCAGCACTTTGGGAGACCGAGGCGGGCAGATCACTTGAGTCCAGGAGTTTGAGACCAGCATGGGCAACTTAAGCGAGACCTTGTCTCTATTATAACAAAGTTTTTAATTAAAAAAAGGGAATAGTATAATTATGAAAATTTTAGTACCCATCTTTTGGTGAATATATTCTTGGATTTCTGTTAAGTATACACCTAGAAATGTAATTAGTGGGTCATATATTAATGTGTGGTAGAAACTGCCAGTTTTAGGCTGGGCGTGGTGGCTCACGCCTGTAATCCCAGCACTTTGGGAGGCCAAGGTGGGCGGATCACAAGGTTAGGAGATTGAGACCGTCCTGGCTAACATGGTGTAACCCCGTCTCTACTAAAAATATAAAAAGTTAACCGGGCGTGGTGGCAGGCGCCTGTAGTCCCAGCTACTCGGGAGGCTGAGGCAGGAGAATAATGTGAACCCACGAGGCGGAGGTTGCAGTGAGCTGAGATTGCGCCACTGTACTCCAGCCTGGGTGACAAAGCGAGACTCCATCTCAAAAAAAGAAATTGCCAGTTTTCCAAAGCAGTTAATAACTAATTTGGTTTTTTTTGTTGTTGTTGTTGTTTGTTTTGTTTTTTGAAACAGAGGCTTGCTCTGTCTCCCAGGCTGGAGTGCAGTGGTGTGATCTTGGCTCACTGCAGCCTCCGCCTCCTGAGCTCAAGTGATTCTCTTGCCTCAGCCTCCCAAGTAGCTGCGATTACAGGTGTCTACCACCACGCCTGGCTAATTTTTGTATTTTTAGTGGAGATGGGGTTTCATCATGTTGGTCAGGCTGGTTTTGAACTCCTGACCTCAAATGATCCACTCACCTCGGCCTCCCAAAGTGCTGGGATTACAGGCATGAGCCACTGCACCCGGCTGTAACTAATTTATACTTTCAACAATAGTCTGGGAGAGTTATGGCTGCCCCACATCCTCTCTAACAGTTAGTACTTTCATTTTCATTTTTGCCATTCTGATGGATGTGGTTTTAAAGTCCATTTCTTTAATGGCTAAGAAAAGCAAGCATCTTCTCATATGTTCATTGAGCATTTGAATATTTTTTTGTGACATGTTAGTTGAAAATTTTGGCTCACTTTTTAAAATTTGGTCACCCATGTTTTTGTGTGCATTTCTAAAGTTTGACATTTTGTGATAGACAATCAAGGAGCACTATAAAAGAAAGGAATGTGATGACAGTTTAATTCAGCAGGAGGATGTGGGAGTATGTGATGGTGGATGAAAAATAAAGCTCCCGGCTGGGTGCGGTGGCTCACGCCTGTGATCCCAGCACTTTGGGAGGCCGAGGCGGGCAGATTACCTGAGGTCAGGAGTTCGAGACCAGCCTGGCCAACATGACGCAAACCCGTCTCTACTAAAAATACAAAAATTAGCCAGGCATGGTGGTGGGCACCTGTAATCCCAGCTACTCAGGAGGCTGAGGCAGGAGAATCGCTTGAACTTGAGAGGCAGAGGTTGCGGTGAGCTGAGATAGTGCCACTGCACTCCAGCCTGGGTGACAAGAGTGGATATAAAAAAAACAAAAGCTCCCCAGCCTTTGGTGTGGTCCCCAGGTCCTAGAATAGAGACAGATTTTAGGAAGAGAGGAGGATGGCACCCCCTTTTGCAAAACATCTCTAGAGTGGTAGGACCTTAGAGAAAAGTAGCTGTGGGTGACAGACAGGTCCACATACCAAGAGCTGTGATCCTGGGGCCCATGCAAGGAGAAGGAAGTTTCACCTCAAAGAAATGGGTTTGCTCATGACCCTGTGGCCCTTTGAAGGACTGTGACTGATAGGGCAACTCTGGGACAACAGGGACCAGAAGTGTGGGATAGATAGAAGAAAACCTGGGCTGGAAATGGTGCCTTGTGTAGCAAGGAACAACTATGGCAAAGGCAGCGGCAACTGAATAAATCCAGATTCTTCTGCACTTGAAGATAAAAGCCTGTTGATTTTCCTTTTTGGTAAACTCCTTGATGACTGCAAGAGACCCACAGTGGAAAAGGGGAAGCCCCAAGAAGGAAGTCCATGACTCCTGCCAGTGTGCAATGTGGGGTCTCAAACCAGTTCTAATTAATTTGAGAAATAAATAAAATGTGATATTATTTGCATCCCTCCTGGCTGGAGCAGTTTATACACACAGTACTATATTTTTAATTTTGTTATGTAATGGCCAAAACATATGCCTTGCATAATAATTATTTTTGATACTTATTCCTTGTGTTATTTTGTGAAGTTGATTTTTTCCCCTAATTCCAGATGTCATCCCTGTAAATTATAGAAAAGTTTAAAAGATAAAAGTACAAAGAAGAAAATGAATCTTTTATGATACAATTTTTAATCATAAATATTATTTGTGCATATATATTTGATTGTTTCCCAATGTTGGACATTTTAGGCTGTTTTCAATATTTTCTTCTTTCTTTTCGAGATGGAGTTTTGCTCTTGTTGCCTATGCTGGAGTGCAATGGTGCGATCTCAGCTCACTGCAACCTCTGCCTCCCAGGTTCAAGCAATTCTCCTGCCTCAGCCTCCCAAGTAGCTGGGATTACAGGCATGTGCCACCACGCCTGGCTAATTATTTTGTTTGTTTGTTTGTTTGTTTCTTGAGACAGAGTCTTGCTCTGTTCCCCAGGCTGGAGTGCAGTGGCTCGATGTGGGCTCACTGCAAGCTCCGCCTCCTGGGTTCATGCCATTCTCCTGCTTTAGCCTCCCCAGTAGCTGGCACTACAGGCTCCTGCCACCACGCCCGGCTAATTTTTTGTATTTTTAGTAGAGACTGGGTTTCCCTGTATTAGCCAGGATGGTCTCGATCTCCTGACCTTGTGATCCGCCAGCCTCAGCTTCCCAAAGTGCTGGGATTACAGTCGTGATTACATGGTGGGGTTTCACCATGTTGGTCAGGCCGGTCTCAAACTCCTGACCTCAGGTGATCTACCCACCTCGGCCTCCCTAAGTGCTTGGATTACAGGCATGAGCCACTGCACCCAGCCAATATTTTCTTCTTATGACTAATATTGAGATGGACTGCACATTCTTATTTATTTAAGATAAATCCTAGTAATGGAATAACTGAGTCAAAAGGTATATCCATCTTTAAACGTTTGTTATATATTCCTAAATTACTTTCCAAAAAGTTGCATCAATTAACTATCTCACTATCTCAGCAGCAGTGATTGAGAGTGGCTGTTTTTGGCACCTTGCCAACATCAAGTATTGTCTTTTTTTTTTTTTTTTTTCCTTGGTTGAGATGATGAGTTTATTGGCATAGCCAATATTCACATATTTGTACTTGGGCTTCTTCAGGCACCTTGAACTTTGGGACTAGACTTTATACAGAGTCAAACACCATGTAGAAGCACGTGGGCCCCACGCACAACACTCCTGCTCCTTAGTGAGGGGGACAAGCTACCCAATGTCTCATGATCAAAATACTTTTTAGTTCTTACGTAAAAATCTTAATTTGCTCTGGCCTCCAAAAGGCTTTAATCCTGGCCTCCAAATTCGTCTCAAGGGATGTTCTCTTCACGTGGGGCTGGTTTAAACAGAGGCCGCCTCACTAGAGCAGCCTTTCAGTCCTTCAGGAGTCTCTATCCCGTGATATGTACATGTAGGTTTGTGCAGGCAGGGAACACACATGACAGAACTGCTTTGGTGGTACTGGATGGGTGGTGTTTCTTCACTGGATTTTGGTGACTGCTTCACGGATGGAGGTGGCCACATAATCTAGATTTTGTGTGGTTAAGCTACACATGTTGATTCGACCACTTGGCAGCAAATAGATGTTTTTTTTGTTTGATTTTAGGTATTGTCATTTCTTAAATGCCATTATATAAAGCACGTCACTGTCAGTTCTGACCTGGATGACATCTAACAGCCTCTTAATGGTGCCCCAGTCAACACACTCCTCACTTCAATGAACTCTTCATGCTCTACCCAGAGTGTTTCTTCTAACTTGTGAATCGGATTCCTTCCCTGCTTGAAATCTTTTAATAGCTTCTATAACCCATAGAATGAGGCCTCAGTGTCTTTACGGTTCATGAGGTTCTTCATGTCCCAGTTCTACCTGTTCCTTTGGGGTCTTCTCTATCATCTCATCACCTGCCTCTATGCCCCAGGCATACTGAACTTATTTCTGTTTTTAGAAGTTACTCATATTCTCTGTTGGTCTCTGTCTCTTCCTCTCTCTGCCTTCTGATCTCTGCATACACGAGTTCTTGAGGTTGGAACATGCACTTTCTTCCTCTGGCTAACTGCCTTCTCTTCCATCAGTGAAGAGCATCTGGACTTTGTCACAGCTGAGATGCTGAGACTGGCGTCTGGCGCTAAGCAACACTGCCCCCTTGAGGAGCTCTGCATGCTCTGAGCCAACCAGCTGGCTATTTCCTGGAAAGCTTGCAGAACGCAACTGATGGATATTTAGGGATCCTGATGCCAACCATATCCCAATGATCTCTTCAAATGTTGCCTCTGCCTCATCCACTCTCCCCTTGATTATTCTAGGATTTCAAAAAGCCCGTTAGACCTCCTCCCTGGATCCTCAGGGTCTCTGATTCTGTCTTGTATTTCTATCTCTTTGTTTCTCCGTGTTGCATTCTAATAGTTTCTTCTCTCCCTTTTTCCAGTTTGCCAGTTCTCTCTCCAGCCATGTATAATGTACTATCATATCATCCTGTAGTGAGCTATTGATTTTGGTTATTGCATTTTTAAATTTCAGAATTTCTATTTGGTTCTTTTTCAGCTCCATCATGCTACTTTTAAATATATATTCCAGGTCTCTATTAAAACTTTTAAGCCTCTGTCTTATTTCTATAAACATTGCATAGTTGTTGTATAGTTTGCATATGATAATCTTAGTAGTTAGGTCTTTGTGTATCTATTTCTGTTGTTTGGTCTTTCTGCTCTTTTTTACATATAGTATTTGGTTTCTAAGTGTGCCTGGTTATCTTTCACTACGTATTCATTGTAGTGTTTGAAAAGTTGTTTGTAGTAGCATATGAAGCCTAAGATGACGACATGTTCATCCTGAGAGCATTTTCATTTATTTCTGCTAGGTGCTTAGAGGTACTACTAGCCTGGGCCTTCCTTAATCTAAGTTCAATTCTTGAGCTTCCCTTGGCCACTGAGGCATGGTAAAACCAGGCTGCAGGTCACTATGGAATTTTTCTTCCAATTCACTTTGTTCTGAGGCTATGTCTTTCTGGGTTCCTGGAGAGGGGATGTCCTACCACTGTACCTATTTTTGGTGGGCTCTGCATTTTGACTTTGTCTTCTTGGGTTTGGGAATTTGCCAGGTTAAGTTTTCAACTATATCTTTGGATCAACAAATCAAATACACTCAGAATAAAGGCAGTGGGCTTACCTCTGAGCACTGGGCTTACCTCTCTGGGTTCTTAACCTCTCTTAGATTTGAGCTCAACAATTTCTCACTAGTGTTTTTTGATGTTTGATGCTTTAAAAAGCAATCCAGATTTTTTAGTTATCTTAGGAAGCTGGACTGATCCTAATCACCTTACTTTCCATGCCAGAGGTGGAAATACCTATTTCCTGTTTTCCTTGGCTCTAGGAATGCCAAGGGATAAAATTTGAATTTAGCTCTGGGTTGCAGTTCAGATATGAAAAGATCTCTCTGGACTGTATATATGGACTCTGAGGCTGAAAGAGGCCAAGCCAGAAGGAGAAACCAAAGCCCCTTTTCAGCTCCTTAGATGGATTGCAGGGTATGTGCACAGTACCCTGTCTGGTGGTCATTTGTCTGGAGCACTTCTCTTGCACTAAGGCGGGCTGTGTCCCCATCTCCACTACTTGGCTCTCAGGTACTGTAACAGAGCTAGGGCATGACAATCTGCAACTCCCAGAATGCACTTCCACTAGGGTTCTTCTGGTCACTGGCCCTACCCACAGCCCTTGATTTTAGAAACCACATTTCCCAGCATGCAATGCACCTCTGTCAGTCCCCAGCCCCAATCTCACTTCTTTTTTAATTGTGTTCTGACAATCTCTGACTGAATGTAGAAAACGGTGGGACAAAAGGAGAGGAAAGGACCCAGACCTTGAGTCAGGGTCAGGCTGAATAATGGCCCCCCAAAGAGGTCCACTGTCCACATCTTAATCCTGGGATTTGTGACTATGTTACCATATGTGACACTTGCTGCTCTGATTAAGTTAATGATGTTGATGGGAGGCTGGCTTGAACCCAGGAGTTCAAGACCAGCCGGCACAACATGGCAAAAACCCATCCCTACAAGAAAACAGAGAAATTAGCCAGGTGTGGCAGTGCATGCCTGTGGTCCCAGCTACTCAGAAGGCTGAAGTGGGAGGATCATTTGAGCCTGGGAAGTAGAGGCTGCAGTGAGCTGTGATCATGCCCCTGCATTCCAGCCTGGGTGACAGAATGAGAAAAACATAAGAAATAAATGAAAAATAATCAAAACAAGTTAGTGATGTTGAAATGAAGAGCATATTCTACATTATTCAGGTGGTCCCAATGTAAACATGAGGGTCCTTAGGAGAGGGAGGTAGGGTGTCAGAGTCAGAGAGAAAGGTGTGATGACAAGTAGAGGCTGGGATGATGGGAGGGACTCTGAGGCAAGGATTGCAGGTGGCCTCTAGAAGCTGGAAAAGGCGAGGACACGGATTCTTCCCTGGAACTCCAGAAGGAATGCAACCCTGCTGACACCTTGATTTTAGGATATCTGATATCTAGGACTGTAAGATAAATTTGTCTCCTTTTAAACCACAAAGTTTGTAGTACTTTGTTACAGCAGCAATAGAAAATGAATACAGGCAGGCCATTGATCTATCATCCAGTTTTACAACTACTGTAGTTAGGGAAAATGATTCTCAGATTGTAGAAACAGGTCAATGGTATGCTCAACAAAACCCATCATGACTTTTGGGTGAGGTTGAGTTTTGTCTTTTTCTGTGCCTTTTATGCTGCTACTTCTTCCTTTTGTGTGTGCCTTATTTGATTTCACATAGGCATCTTATCACAATGTGGAAACTGCCCTGGATTTCTGATATCTTCTTTCTGAGCAGAAAAGAGTCACTTCCTTTTCACAGTGATGAGGCAGGTTATTTACCCCCATCCAGTTTATGCCAGTTGTGCATTTTCTGTGTAAAGTCCAGTGTTAATCACCAGCCCAATTTTGAAAGTCCCCATGGGGAAATAAAATGAAATAAAAAGGCCAGGTGTAATGGCTCATGCCTGTAATCCCAGCACTTTGGGAGGCTGAGGCAGGAGGATGGTTTGAGCCCAGAAGTTCAAGCCCAGCCTGGGCAACATGGGGAAACACTGCCCCTACAAATAAATAAGTAAATAAATTAGTCAGGTGTGGTGGGATGTACCTGTAGTCCCAGCCACTTGGGAGGCTGAGGTGAGAGGGTCACCTGAGCCTGGGAGGTCAAGGCTGAAGTGAGCCATGATTACACCATTGCACTCTAGCCTAGACAGCAGAATGAGACCTTCTGTCTCTCTCGAAAAAAGTAAAATGCAATAAATATTCCAGCTATTTCAAGTATTCCATTAAAGATGCCTTCAGTGTTTTAGATTATGGCCTAGGCATTTAAAACAGGCTTTTGACAGTGCTAGGAAAACGCGGCATGACATGGCAGGTAGAAGACAGGCAGCCCCTTCATCTCCCTGTGCTTCTGCTGCTCTTTCAGGAAGTGGGGATTGACTATTTTGAAATTTATTTTACATTTTATCTATTTACATAAACTTGGAGCTATGAAAACAGAAGGCACAGTCCTTGCTTTTGCTCTTGCATTCATCAGGGGAGACAAGCAGCTCAAGAAATAATTGTCATGCAGCATGATCATTGCTATGGGACAATGATGAGATGAACATGTAACTGAACCAGCAGGAGACGGTAATGGCATGCATTAATTCATACTACTCCAGGCACGCACTGTGTCAGATGCTGGAAGGTGCTTCACCTTGTGAATAATACAAAGCTGTGGAAAGAAATTTGTCTGAAACCCTAGGCCACATGTGCTTAGGACTCCCTCATCTCCACCCCAGAGGTGTCCCTTCTTGTTTTGAAGTGATGACACACCTGTAGGTGTGGGGCAGCCACCCCTCTGAGCTTAGGAAAGACGCTATGCCTTAGTCTCTGAGGCTTTGCAATCCTCCCCCTCAAAAACCATGCTGTTTTCCAACTCTGCTGTTTTCAAACTCTATTGAGCCTCAATGATGGGTTTGGGGTGACTGTTTGTGTAACCTGAAGCCCAGGACAGACTTGAGTATGTATCTCGGAGGTTCAGACATTGTCTATCTGAGGAGTCAGCCCACCTTTTCATAGTCTTGCTTTGATTTCCCCCTTCTTTTCCTACATACTTGTGTTCAAATTCACAGACAGAAAGTCTGGAGCTCCCAGATATAACTTTATTTCTTTGCTCTTGGACCCAGCTTAGCTCTCAGAGACTCCCGTCTTCCTAGCCTGTGGAAGAAAAGCTAATCTTGCCAATTCAAGGTCATTCCATCAGTTCTAGTTTAGACTGTATGTGTCTTTGGGTCCAATACTCAGACAATCTCTGCATTCTTCTTTTCCCCTCCTGCCCAGCAGTCATCTAAGCTCCAAGGGGTTTGGGCATCACCAAACATCATTATCTGTGGTGTCAGGAAAAAGGTGTTGGTTCTTCACGGGCTCTTGTCCCCAGGCACCCACAATGGATGCCATGTGTCCTTTCTGTTTGTGAGGACAGTTTTGGCTATTGCTATGGGAGCTGGGCTTCTCTACTGACCACGCATCCACTTGGCTCCAGCCACAGTGATTTACCACTGTGCTGCCCACCACCTGACTCTGCTATGGGGTCTGCATTCCTCGTCCTTCACCATCCTCTTGGCCAACCCCGAACTCTCCAGAGCCACCTTCTATGCCTCTTACTTGGGTCTGTGGAAAGTCCAGGTTTCCTCTGCGCTATGGGAGCCAAGGAAGGCCTGGAGCTGTGGCAGGGCTGGCTCAGATCCTCCTTTGCTAAACCCACCACACTGCCTTTTCTGACCTCCCCTGGCTATCCTGTGTAGATGTGGGGTGTTCTTTGTGTCTGTCTCCTCCTACAGTTGCAGACAGCTTGCACTGGGCACAAAGACCCTCTATTCCAAGCATAAATCTCCAAGCATATCCAGGATTTTATTACCATCTTTATCTTCCACCCAGTTTCAACACCTAGGTGAAGGCAAAGGGTAATTGCCACACTAGCATTTAAACTTTCTTGCTTTCCTTTTCCAATTTCATCTGAGACTTTTTTTTTTTTTTCCTCAGCCCACAAAAGGATTATATTCTTCCTTGCTCTCTGGTTTCTGGAAATCACTCTAGGCAGGGTTGGAAAACTATGATTTGTGTGCCAAATCTGGCTACAGCCTGTTTTTGTAAATGAAGTTTTATTGGAAAACAGTCACACCCACTTGTTTACTTACTGTCTATGAGCTGCCTGCTACAGAACTGAGTAATTGAGATAAGGCCTATAGGGTCTGCAAAACCAAAAATATTTACTATTTGTAAAATGCTTTACAGAAAATGTTTGCCCACCTCTGCTCCAGGCTCCGAATCCTCTAGTTTTGACACTAGATATTTACAGCCAAGATTTTTGAATCCAAAGAAATCTGCTTCTCCCTAGCTCCCACCCTGCTCCTTGGTTTTGTGACGGAAAGCCGTGGTGACTTCAAGACTCTTTAGGAACTCAAAGCCAGCTGTCCTCATGGGATTCATTTGTGTCTTCCGTTTCCTAGCACAGCAAGTCTGGTTTGGTTTTAATAAGAAGGGAAAGGGCATCAATTACTATTTCAAAAGGTCCCGTGATGCTTTCCTTCTGATTTTCTGCTGGTGATCTCTGTGGCTGTATCTCCAGGCAGATGCCTGGTCAGGCCTGCGGCAGTGCACTCTCCAGCCCCTGCAAGTGGAGCGATATTCCCCAAGGGAAGCAGAGACCTTGGCTCCTACTGAGTTGGTTTTGGTGAGATTCACCAAATGCAAGAATCACTGAATGTTTGAGCTGGAAAAGATGATCGTACCTAGCATCTTTTTCACTGAGCCCCTTGTCCCCGACTTGGTTTAACAATGGAGACAAGACGTGGGGAGAGTAATGAGGAGAAATGAGGAGCGGCCTGGTCAAGAGCACACAGCCTAATTTGCGGGCCATTTGCTCCCCCTCCAATTGCCTGTGCCTGGGCTGAAACATATCCAGCGAGAGCAGCACAGCTCCGGGCACCCCATGGTGTGAGCCTGACGGAGCCTGGCTCCCCTAGCTAGATGCTCCCACTCATGCGGCCAGCCAGGGGCTCAGCTGAATAGCATGAGTTCACACAACAGGCAACAGGACAGGAATGCCGATGACCTGCAACTCCCGGGTCCCTGGATTCTGTGTTCCTGAAATTTCCCTGTCTTTTTTATTTTACCTGTTTCTCAGATCTCTGGTTTAGGGAAGAAAAAAGATGAAAGTTACAGTAGACTACAAAGATACAACTGGGATGGAGGGTTTGGGGTGCAGGAGTGTTGATTCCAAAGGACCACTGGCCATGGTCACACCATCCACCCCAGCCAGCCTCTTCTTTCTTCTTTTTCCCTTGGAAATTGCTTCTTAGATAGTGACCACTGTTAATGACAACACTGGTTGTATTGCCTAAAGGAGTGTAATGTATTCATCATAGCTAATATCATTAGCACTTGCCATTTATGGGGCAAATCTGAACATACACAGACCTGGTTAAAGTTAATGGCTCCCTGCTCTCCGCTGGCTCCAGCCCCTACTCCTTACGTGGTTATGATGGTCCATGCCAAGCTCTTCCAGCTCCTCTCTAGTTATGCCCCCTTCAAATTCTCTGCTTCAATCATATTTTAGCTCTTTGACTTAAAAAAAATGCCTGAAGTGTACTTATTTTCTTTTGCCAGTGAATCTTTGAACATAACGTTTTCTCTGCCCATCTCCTGCACTCACACATTGACCTACACCCCAATTCCTCTTTGCCTAATTTTTTTCTATTCCTCAGATTGCAGCTTAGCCACAACGTCCTCCTGGAAGCCTTTCCCAGAGGAGGACTTCCACGTCCTGAGACTTCCATGACATGCCCCTTATCATACTATACCATAATGATCTCTTCACTTCTTTGCAAGCCTCCTTAGGCCAGGGCTTTGCCCAGGTGCTTAGTCCTTAGGAGGAATTTGATAAATATTTGTAGAATAAATGAATGAACCAATGTCTGAACAAATGGAGGTTTTGCTAACCCCTTTTGCAGAGCTCTTACATGGCTTGCCCATAGTCAGGTGCGTAACAGGGAGCAGAGTTGGGACTCAAAACCAGGCTTACCAAATCCACGTCTGGTGCTGTTTCTAGTATCTTATGAGGCCTGACATAAGCCTGGCTATTCAAAGGGCTTAAGGGGAACCTAAATAAATAATTAGAGTAATGTCTGGGAGAAACCACACAAGGGAGAAATCATGATTATTTCTGGGAGATGGAGGAGTGCTCTTAGGGAGTTTTTGTGAGCTTATGCAATGGCCACGTCTCCAACCATGCTCTCTTCAACTTCTGAATTAGGGGGACTGGGAGTAGGGGACTGGAACATATCTGAATTTCTTTTTTTTTTTAAATGAGGAGAATATATTCAAGTATTATTTGAATAATTAAAAATTAATTTAAAAAATGAGCACTGCCAAGGGATTTTTCTGTACTGCATTCTTCAGCTGATGAATTTTTACATTAAAGGATTTGAATTCCTATTTTTTTTTTTTACTGCTTATTCCAAAAAGAAAGGAAAAAAGAAACAAAAGAAAAAGCAAAAAAAGGAAAGCGTGAAAACAACCAAGATACTTTTGCTCCAATTTTCAAAGATGCTTACTGCTGCACTCATTGAATGCAAAACTAATTGAATAGAGAAGATGGACTGCGGTGACTGAAGTGTGACGATGACTAGACTACTTAATTTGTTGTTTTCTTCCAATTTATGACTCTTCGTCACAGACGATTTGTCTTTGATGCTATTTCTAGTCATAAAGCATCTGGTCTGTATAATTAAGGGGAGCTAAGAAAATGTAATTAGCCAAACATGCAGGAAGGAGATGGCAAATCTTCTTCATGACAGAAATGTAGCCCCAGACCATATTCCTTCTCGGAGAAAGACATTATTCACTGACTCAGGTGGGACGATTCCCACAGTGAACTGCTCCATTCCCTGGAGACCGTCCTCTATCGCTCGCTCTAGTGGCTGATCTGTTTTAAAAATCCGCCTGTACACGCTGCTCCCTCACCCCCAGCTCCATTCCCCATTCTGGATAAATGTATAAAAATCCATACCTGTTGGCTTAGAAATGCCCCTGGCAGATGTATATGGGCATGGCCTAAGGTCCAGCTCAAAAGTAAATGCCATCTGGACTGACAGGAAGAATGTCAGGGGAAGAACGCAGAGCAACAATGGCAGCAACTTCCAAATAACCATGAAACCCCAGCAAGTGTACACCATGCCATCCTCTAGAAAGGACAAGGTGGTAATGTGAACACGCATGTCCATTCTCCGGTGCCTGTCGGACAAGCCCCATGCCTAGTGTTGCAGCTGAGCATCCGTACATGGAACAGATTATTTGATTGCATGTTATGGGATTGTCAGGGATGGGTATTGTCAGGATGGGGTTGTAATAGGGAAAGAATGTTATAGCTGCAAGAGCATGGACAGGTTCATATGTAAGGATGTACGTGGAGCCTGAAGAGAAGGACGTACGTGGAACCTGAAGAGTTAAGGCTTTCTAAGTCATTCTGTTGAAACTAATCATTGGACGTGTTTTGTCAAGTGGCGAATAAGGCTGATCTGAAACAACAGCAACAAAATACAAACCAAGTGTTCGCATCGCCCCTGACTATAATCTATGGCTGCAAATGGGGCCACACATAAGAGCAATAACCCACATTTCATTACCCCAGCTGCTGAGTAAAATGCTGGTAAACACAGGACATCTGGGTCATAGACTGGGGGTTCAAAGCTGAGACCCAGCTCTCCCCTGTGTGGAACCTCAGGTAAATTGCTCAATCTCCCTGTGCTTGGTTTATTCATTTGGGCAATGTAATGACGCCTGTTGTATAGGCTGATGGTGAGGATTAAATAGTGAGTGCAAATAAAGAGCATCAGACAGGGCTGTGCCCATGCAGACTGAGTAACTGATCATTATTACTACCATACTCATGTTTACCACGTCCTCCTGGGTCCCCAGGATGTGTCTCCTATTTGCTCACAAACAAGTGGCATCTGCCATGATCTCTCGGTTCCCTGATCTCCTGTGGCCCTGCCTATAGAGTAGGTAATGGACCTCTTCACTGCTTTTAGGGCCCACCATCATGCTTGACATCTCTTGGGGTGACTGGTTGACTCACCTCCACCCTCCCCCTTCTGGCTCCTGTGGTCCTAACTGATCTATGTGACCCTAGTCCTCACCATGAGAAGTTATTTTCGGAGTTGCCCTTGATTTGTGCTGTGCCAAGCTGTATGGATCGCCTGTGAGTCTGCAACCTGGAACAGACAGACTGAGAAGTTGACTCTAGCTGGAGAAGTTTTTGTGAGCTTATGCAATGGCCACATCTCCAACCATGCTCTCTCCAACTTTTGAGTCAGCTCCTGTTTCTTAGAGAGCTGGAGGGTGGATGCTTGCCCCATTCAGTGCACCTTTCCCCTTCTCTACCCTTGGTCCTTAATGATGATTTGTACCTCAAAGCACAGCGTTCTCTACTACTCCCTTTAAGTGGTAGGTGGCAAATACCTGTCTTGTATTTCTTCCCAAGCTGGAAGTAGGTTTTTGCTTGTAAAGCTGGAGCAGAGAGAAGAGTTACTACCTGGAGAGAATGGAGAACATCTGCAAAATGAACAAATCTCCTGTTTTCCATGGCATTTGGCATTAAACAATGTCACAGATGGCTTCACTAGAGAATTCTGGACAATGTGCAGAGATCCAAACATGTCTGTTTATTTACCCCTTCTCTTGAGAACAACAATTGTGGGATCAGTTGGGAGGCAAAATGATATAAGAAAAGAACACTGGCTTTGGAGTCCAGACAAATCCAGCTTCAAAACCTTGTGCCTTAACATAGGTTTCTATGATGATTTAGTTGACCTCTGAGCCTCAGTTCCCTTGTCTGTAAAATCAAGATGGCAGTGCCATATTATGCAGGGTTTCTTAAGTTGCAAGTGGTTGAAACCCAACTTGAACTTGCTTAATCCATAAAAAAGGGAATCTATTAGCTCAGGTAACCCAGCCAAGAAAAAGCCTGGCCTCAGAGTTGGCTGGACTCAGGGACTGAATCCCTACCAAGTAAAGTTCTTGTCTTTGCTTACCTCTGGAAAGGTAATTTTCATAACAAATAATAATGAAAGTGGTAATAATAAAAGTGGTTTTATTCTCTCCTTCTGAAGATGGGCTGCATTCACTGGCGAGGAACACGTTCTAGGCTCAAATCTTTGCAGACAGAGACCTTTGTAGATATTTCCAGGAAATGACTTTGATTCCTTAGCCACGGACTCTTGCACAGTTTAGGCCAATCACAGGCCAGTGAGAGGAGATACTACACGTGGCTCAGCCTGCCTCATGGGACAGCCCTATGGGCCAGTAGTGGCATAGTGAGGCTTTGGGGAAATCACTATGAGTCGTCCCAACCTGTCCACTTCCTCACAGCACTTTTGTGATTTGAAGGAAGCCACACAGTCACGTACCTCCTTAACAGTCTCTGTGGTGATTGTCCTCCTAGGGGAAGCTTTGGGGAGAATGTTGGCACCTCTGCCTCTCTGTTCCTCTGACCCTTCAGACTCATTATGTGCAGTGTGGCGGTTACAGTTCTCTCCGTGTAGCTTCCTGACTCACTGATCTGCAGATGGCCCCACCCCAGGCCTGAAGCATGGCAGCGCCTTTGGTATCTCCAGGGCTCCCACAGCCGATATGTCTTCTATCGCAGGCACACAGCTCTTTTTCTGCATCTTCTTTCATCCCTGCAGCTGTCACTGTGGTCGGTTACCTCACAGCCTCCTAAACAGGGGCCATCTCTGATCACATTTGTCCCCTGCTTCCAAATGACAGTGGCTCTCCATTATCTCTGAAATTAGTGGGAGACTCCAAGGCTTGGCATTCAAGGACTGCCATGATCTTATCCCAAACAACTTCCAAGCCACCCTTGCAGGTGTTGGGTGTTTAGATCATGCTACTGTAGGACACACAAGTAGGAAAGCCTTTGGGGACCAGTGTAAGGAAATGAGCAGGAAGGAGTGAGACTGGCTGTTGGCAGGTTGCTAGGCAGCCACACAGCAAGAAAAGCAACCTGCATGAGGCAGATGATCCTAGAAGCCAGTGAGAACTTGCGCATTCTTTGATGTGTGTTTTAGCTAAGAGCAGCCAACTTAGGGTGCTAACCAATGGAATTTTGTGAACGCATTTAACTCTGATATTTAATATGTTGAGGCTCAAGACATTTTTCCCTCTTTGGTGGTGAAAAAACCCATACACTACTATTGTTTTTACTGGGGAATGTGTATGGGCAATTGGTGGGAGTGGTGTAGAGTGGGAGAGATTTTCCAGGTAGCAAAAAAGAAGACTAAAATGAAAGCCATTATTCTGCTTTTCAGAACTGTTGCTTTTATTTCATGATGGTTGCCTGGAGACTTTGTTTATATGTATTTATAAAGAAATAAATGCTGAACTTAGGCCTAGAAATCCAAATGAAAAACATGTCATTCTCAGCTTTGAGATGTGGAGTGTTTGCTCTATGAGGATAAAAGGCCATGCTTGCCTGAATTCATTTAGTTTAAGACTCTTTTTAATCTGCTGATGAAGTTTTACGTATGTATACACACACATATACATACTCTTGCCAAACACACACACACGTATTTTAAACATTTTAAGCTGTCTTTTAAATGAACAATTACTTATTGCCAACAGGCACTCATTTCATCTTAGGAATGCTAGCAAATACTCCTGGCACCTAAGCATGATTAATATAGAGAGGAACATATGAGACACAATGCAAGGGTGACTGATAATCCAGGTCCTGCTTGTCACGGGCCTTGGCTCAGCTCAGCTGGTCATGCAGATGAAGGCCGAGGAGATGGGCAGCAACCAGAAAGGCTCCAGGGTTGGCATCTGTGCGTCAGACGACTCATAGGTCAAAACCAGATTTTTCAAACCCTACTCTGGCTAAAAAAGTCCCAATTTCCCTGTGCCTCACATCCTGTTCTGTTTTCATGGAAAAAAAAAAATCAAAAGAAAAGTACATTGATTGATTTCCCAGACTTGCTCTTTTTTTATTTCCTGGTTCTGAAAATTTTCTTTTTCACTCTTACTCTTATAAGCCTGCAATTAATTCAGCATTTGAAATGTGAGCTTCTGAAACAAACTCCCATGAATGCTGCATAACTATGTTTGGTTTTGCTTTTCTCTTAAACTCCCCTTCTGGTTTTTGTTAACATTAAACACACACACACACACACAAAGATAGACGGGGACCAGGGAAGGGATTTTCCAATGTGTTTTCAAAACAACCACTTATAGTCAAACATCAGCAAGGCCAGTTATTCTAATATTGCAGTAATGACTTTCCAGGCACCAAAACAGAAGACATGTTGCAATAACTTTAAGACAAATTGCTGACAACATAATCATTGTCTTTTCCTCTTAGAGAAGTAAGAATTTTCCAAGCATTCTTAAGGACTGTAAGCTTTTCTGTGCCCTTAGAAATCATCAAACTCTAATCCTCATTAGATAGTGGGTCAATATTTCCAGAGGAGAGGAAGTGCCACATAACTTTAAGTATCAAGCTTATGATTACCAACAAAGGAAAACTACGTGCATTACATGAGTGGTAGCTGCACCGTATGCCCGGACTATATTATGAATGTTCACCTGCTCATTCATTCATTCATCCCATATTTCTAATAAGCAATTAACATAAACAGGATTCCTGTTCTAATAGATTTTTCAGGCTGATGTGGGAGGCAATAGGAGAATGTAGATAGACATTGAATAAGTATTTACAAGTGCACTTAGTTTTACAGAGAAGGAAACAGTTCTCTATGTAACAGAACTAACCTAGTCTAGGAGCATGTGAAAGATTGCTGCAGAGAAGGCCACCAGTCTTTTCTCCCAACCCTCTAAGCACCTGCCACTCCAAGAGATGAGGTCTATTTCCCCTCCCCTTGAACCTGAACTGCCCTGTGATTTGCTTTTATCAATAGAATGTGGCAGAAAAGATACCATGTGACTTCCAAGCATAGTCATTAAGATGCCTTGTAGCTTCTGTTTTCTCCCCTTGGAAACCAAGCCCATATAAAGAAGTCCAGCTGGAGAAATCTCATGGAGAGAGAATAGGACCCAGTCTGCCATCCCAGCCGAGGTGCCAAACCTCGTGTGTGTGAAGCCACCTTGGACCCTCCAGTCTCAGTTAAACTCGTCCAGTGCCACATAGAGCAGAAATTAGCTGTCCCCAATCAAGCCGAACTACACTGCAGATTCATGAGCAAATGAATGGTGGTTATTTTAAGCCATTACCTTTTGAAGAGGTGTGCTACCCAGCAATTGATAACTGAAACAGAGTTAGGGAGGTTTTCTGGAGGAAGTTCTATTTAAGCTAAGTCTTGAAGACTGGGCAGAATTTGACTCTTCAGGAAAGGGTTAGTATTTCAGGCACATGGAGCAGCCTGGGAAGACCCCGAAGGCTGGAGGAACACGGCACCTTCAAGACCTAGAAGCAAGCCAATATGACCAGAATGTAGAGAAGTAGTGAGCATGGAGGCTGGGGAGGTAGACAAGGCTTGTAAGTAAGAAAAGAATATAGCTGATACTTATTGAGTGTCAAGTGGATGTCCAGACCTTCATCTGACATGGTTAGCTTAGCAAAAACAAAAGTAAGACCTTTGTTCAGAGGGAGGAAATTCCATGCCGTGGATGTTTCTGGCTATTAACGCAAAGACATGGCTGATTACAAGTAAGGTCTGATGAGAAGTAGAAGGTTCATTTATCCAACAAATATCTCTTGAGTACCAGTACTGTCCTCATGGGAGAAAGAACTCACAGTACATTTCTGATAAATATGAGCCAGTGTCATGCACATAAAAATGCCATGTTTCAGTGGTCTACACATACACATGCCCTCTAAAATCAGGAGGGGACTTAGAGTCAGGCAAATGTTTGCAGCCTTGGGAAAGTCACTGAATTTCACTGAGCTTCATCTGTAACACTGGAATAATAACACTCCCTCCATAGGATTATTGGGAGTCTTAAATGAGAAAAGTCTATGTAAAGCACCTAATGAAATACATGATAGGTACTCAAAAAGTGACAGCAAATTAAAAGAGAAAATATTGTATGGATATAGGACAGACCAAGGCCAGGCATATCTTTTTACATAGCAGAAATGGAATTCAATCAATTAAGACAACAGAAAAAGTGCTATTATTTTGCCTTCTTTATTATATTTATTAGGAAACCTATTTCTACCAGCAGATATGGACTATCCTTAAAAAATTATAGTTGAAGTGTGGTTAGCAAAGCCTTCTCCTGAATCCTTTCCTGTTCTCAATGGCATGATATGTCGAGAGCACATCTTTTGAGTCTGTTTGATCCAGTGATGTTCAAATGTGCAACAAGGGACTTAGTCTGGTGCTTACTATGTACCTGACCTAAAGTTGTCTAACTTCCCCAGCAATCTCCAGCGATAGGTATTAATTTTCTCATTTTTCATAATTTTCTCATTTTTCTCTTTAATTTTGCCCATTTGCAGATGAGCAAAGCAAGGGTCAGAGAAGTTACTGACTTCCCTGGCACTAGGCCCCACAGCCAGAAAGTGCCTCAGAATTCAAATCCAGGTGCACCTGACATCAAAGCCTGTGCTCTTTTCCCTAGGCCAAGCCACCTCCTTCCAAGCAGACCTGTGTTTAGACGTGCTGTCACTTCTGAAGGAAGTCATCCCAGCTTCAACTTACAGGATCTCACAAAGGGCCTGCAGTGTGTCTCCTTCAGGACCACCATAAGTCAGTGGCTTTTTTTTTTTTTTTTTTAATTGAGATGGGGTCTCACTCTGTCACTCAGGCTGGAGTGCAGTGGTGCGATCTTGGCTCACTGCAGCCTCCACCTCCCAGGCTCAAGCAGTCCTCCCACCTCAGCCTCCCAAGTAGCTGAGATCACAGGCGCACACCACTGTGTCTGGCTCATTTTTTGTACTTTTGGTGGAGATGCAGTTTTGTTGTGTTGCTCAGGCTGGTCTTAAACTCCTGAGCTCAAGCAGTCTGTCCACCTTGGCCTCCCAAAGTGCTGGGATTACAGGTATGAGCCACCGTGCGCAGACAGCTATGTTTTCAAAGCAACAAATATATCAAAGCAGAGGAGCCCAGGGAAGGTGAACTCTTCCTTGGGAGGAGTAGTACAATGACTGTAGCCAGCTTACTGGAGACTGTGCTCAAGAAAAAGCCAAGAGGGAATCTTTGGCAGCTGCTGTGATCTCACCTGCATATTTTAATTTTTTTCATCTATTTAAAGCCTGTCAAATTGCCTAAGAGTCAATAGAGATGATTTCCAAGGGCCGTTTAGTTCCAGGTTTCTATTATCTCACAAATTCTGCCATATTGGATTTTAGAGCTATTCTTTGGAAAGATGGAAATGTTTCTGAGTGGAGCTCTGATGCCTCTAATCTTGGGTACAGGCGTATTCATGTCTAAGAATGGACTCCTTCTAAGACAATTCAGGCTGAATGACTTATTCCAAGGAAGGAAGGAAATAGATGTTTATTAAATTTCATTATGCGTCAGGCAGTGGGCTAAGAATTTCCCCTTATGTTGTTAAACTTAAATCTGGCAACCTAGACTATCAAGGCTAACTTTGACCTGAAATAACAAGACAAATCCCATCTTTATCATTGGTTGCTGTTGTGGAGTAGCAGTGGGTGAGGTGCGTAGAGATCCATTCATCCATGCAGCAAAACACTTGACTGGCTTGAGATGTGACATGCAGAGCAAAAAGCAGGACATTGCTCTGGGAGAATTACAGAAAAGGGCCAAGTAAACAGCAAAGTGATCACTTTAGTGCTGCAGTGAGACATGCCCAGGCAAACCCCAGAAAACAAGGGGATAGCCAGCCACCATGGAGGATGGGAGATGAATGGGCTTTTTTGGGACACCAGGAAGGTGGGTAAAGCCAGGAGGAAGGACAGCAACAGACCCTACAAGAAGGAGCCAGAGAGGTGACAAAAGTAATAGGCATGATGCAGACTATAGTTTTCCTATCAGGAGCGTGAGTCACACAAACATCAGCCCACCTCTTTGATAGAATAGGAAATAATGGCACCAACAGTTCCCTTTCTGAATACTAAGGACAAAAACGAAATTATACTGCCTGTAATGCAAGGCTTAGTCAGACGTAATTTAGTCCCCAAATTAATCCTGAAGTCAAAAAGCTAAAGGAAAGTGGAACAAAAAAGAATCCGAGGCTCAGGGCAGCAGAAGAGGGCTCCTGGAGAGGAGATGACAGTCAGCTGAAGTCGTCAACAGAGGGAGCTGGGAGGCTGCTAACCCCTTTGATTTCAGCAGAGACTGGCTGTCTGCACCCAGCTCCCGGCTCCCCGCTGCGGGGGCAGGAGTCAACGCCGTCAGTTACATGCTCGTCAGATGTGCACGGGCGCCACACACGATCCTGCTAACGTGGTCTGAGAAACATGACCTCAGCGCAGGTGAAGCGTGGGCAGCTGACGCCACGGTGATGTGTGCAGATCTGGTGGGGACTCTGACGCAGCCCCAGGGCGAAACCAACCCTCTTTTTACTTTCAATCCAGCTTGACGCCCGTCGTGGAGAAAAAGGCGGGACCTGCTTGGGAAGACACAGGAAATCCGTCCCTTTTATTTTCCTTATTTTATTCAATTATATTCATCCCCTTTATAAGTGATCTCATCTCTCCAGAATCGGCGTTTTCTCTAACAAAGAAAATGTTCTTGTCCTTAAATGGAAAGAAAAATAAGCTAGAAACGTCCCACTGTGGTAACAGTAGGAAGGAACTAGGGCCTTAGAGAACCAGCCTAAAAATGGCAGTAGGGCTATAGCTCCCTGGCAGAGGAAGGATAGCTGCGCTTCCCTGGCGAGGGGTCCACGTGGCAGCACAGAGAGGTTAAGTTCCATGAGGGCAGTAACCAACTGTGGCCGGTTTGATTCATCTTATTAACCTCAGCCCTTGGCAAAGTACCCAGCACATAGTAGGTGCTCAATACTTTAGTGTAGGCTGAGTAAATGAACAAATAAATGAATAAAGGTGAAGTCTTCAGGCCAAACAGACTTATATTTAAAATCTGGCCCTTAATTCCTATCAGTGACAGTGTATTGGGCAAATTATTTGACCTCCTCTTGGCCAGAAATTCTTCAACAACAATGACTGTGCCACACTCATCACTCAGTTCTCAATGTCTGAAAAATAACAGGTGCTCAATAAAACATTTTATATGAGTTAGATTTTATGCCTCCATTTGTTCATCTGTAGAGAGGTACCATAATATTTACCTAGTAGGGTTAACTGTTATGAAGGGTAATGAGATAAAGCATGTAAGTTCCTGGCACATGAGAATCACCGAATAAATAGTTGGTTTATTCTATTTATTTGTGTTGGAAAACATTGCCCCTGCCCTCTGTTCCCTTCCTCCAGGAAATCCTCAGATGTGAACCTGGGACCTAACACCGTGGGCTTTTCCAAGGACTTCGTAGTGGCTGTTTGTCCCTGCCTGTCCTTGCCTGCGGACCCTCTAAACATCTAAGTTTGCACTCAGAACCATTCCAGGGGTGTCCTCATTGAGAGACCCTGATAAGAGCTAATTGTCCACTTCAGCCCAAGGTTGGAGATTGGCTCCTAGCAATAGGAGCGATGGCAGCCTCAGTGCTGGAACCAGGAAGAAGGCAATCAACTGTCTGGGAGGCAGGCCTGTTTCTCACCATCTTCTTAGCCCAGGGTGGAACCAAGAAGGAGAACACTGCCATTGAAACCCATCCTGAAAACAGCCACAGACCGAATGCCAAGATTCAGGGGTCTTCCTGGTCTGAAAGTTATGCCTGAAGCTAATTCTGGCCATGTTTTCCTTGAATTTTACTTTGGGAAAGATACAACTGGGGGAATCAACACCCAAATCTACAGAAGATAAATGATTCCAAATGCTTCATGGGGAGTTTTACAACCTCAGGACCATCTAGAAGCTCTAGAAGGCAGACATTTGCAACTCTAGGGCTTTGTAAGATGACCAAAGACAATTTTCTTTCCAGGGTGCCTAAGGGCAGTGTTGCCTGCAGAATTCTTGAGGAGCCACTCAATTCTGTGTTTCAGTAAGATAATGAGACAAAGAAAGCTCAACAGCAACTATTACTGCTTGAAGATACTTTCTCTTTCTCCTTGGGAATGGATTAGATGTATCTTTTAGGGAACAGGCAATGATGATATTTTGCATTTGTAAGGTGCTTTCACATTTCTTACCTAACAAGTTTATATTTATATTACCTGCTGTCATCTTTAAAACAATTCTGTAAATTAGATAATCACGCACTTTTAGTTCCATTTTACAGATGGGAAAACTGATATTTGGAAGGTCTAGTTTATTATTCAACTTTGCATTTAATTAGAGGCAGATGTGAAATTTGCTTCCATCTACAGTGCTTTTTAGTTGACCATCCAGCCTCTCAGTTCACAGCTTAATTTGGGGTAAATGGAAGAAGCTGAAAATCAATACGATACCAGACTCCCATAACAGAAAGAAATAGATTTTTGTAGCTTAAGTCTGCTTTATTAAGAAAATGCCTCTTCCAAATGTTTTCATTAAAAAGACTAAAAATGTCTCTCCTATAGAAGTTAAATGTGAGTCTTTTTCCCTTCAAATTCCAATAATCCTCTTCAAATATGTGACCACTATTTCCTATGAGTTTGTCTTCTGAAATATGTATGAAGGAATGTCACCTTAGGGAATTAATTTTCTCTAGAAAAATATATGAAGTTGTCTCCTATAATTTGAAAAGATTTAGCTCCTAATTGACTCTTGGGATGAGTGAGGGGTGCTTGATTCCTAAAATGTGTTTCTTAAATTTTATGCATATTTAGTTGCGTGTGAGTTTTGATATAAACATGATCTAGAAAGCAAAACTGCCTTAAAGATGAATTTAGCCTTGACTGACTCGATTGTTTGATTGATTGATCAACAGGGTAATTGGCAAAGCTAAGTTATAATCACGTATTTTAATTTAGAAACAACCTTCTCACAAAGTCAGCATCTTAAATCTTGTTTCTGAAGAAATTGGCACCAGGACAATGTCTTCTATTGGAATAAGTGTGGGTGAGAAGCAGCATCGTATGCCTGGCAGGCTTATGGGCTTTGAAATCACAGACCTGATTATGACACTGGACTCCATTCATTTCTTCATTTATTTAAAAAAATCCTATTCTGTGTGCCAGACATTGCGAGTGAGGCATAGATGATGGTGACCAAAACTTGTGCTTCCTGCCTTTGTGGAGCTTCCAGTCTCGTGACTTTACTCACTGTATGTCCTCAGGCAAGTTACAGTACTTCCTGAGCTCCATTTTAACTGTAAATTACATAGAAATCAATACTAAAATGAGGTATTTTCTTCACAAGACTGATGAAAAATGACTAAAATAGCACAAAGCATCTGGTTCATGGCAAAGACTCAGTAAATACTGATTTACCCTGTTTAATTACATCAAATCCAGCAGCAGAGGGCAGTAGCATCCCTGATGACCTCGAGTCTTAATAAAATCCCTGCAATTTGGCTTTTACCCTCCAAACCCTCCTTCCTAAATCTGCTGCCACAGTTTTCCCATAGCTGGTGACCTTGGTCAGCTTTGCCCAGGCTTCATCCTCTTCCAGCTCTTGGCTGAGCTCTTCACAGGACAATCATGGATTCCTGCTTGAAACCCTACCTCCCTGGCTTCCCCAATTCTATTCTTTTGGTGTGATCTTTATTTTCCAGCTTCTTTCGCTCCTTTTTGTCTTGCCCTCTGTTCCTTCCCCTCATCCCCTTAATGAGTACCTTGTCAATGCACATGGCACCCACATCTTCTTTACTAGCCAGGACCTTTCTTCTGTCCTCCCTTCCCGTATATCCAGCATTCAGCAGGCATCTCCACTGTGTCCCTTCATACCTCTAGCTGAATGCTTACAGAACTGATTCCATCCTCTCCTCAAAGGGCCTCCTTCCTCTTACTTTGAATAAGTAAGTTACTTAAGCTCTTAGACACCCTGATTAGAAAACTTGGAATCTTTTTGGACCCTGCTTATCCCACAGTTTCCACATTTAAGCAATTTGTTGACTTGGTCTAATCTTCTGAATCTCTCTTCCCCTTCTCTTTCCCATCACCCTTGCGCAACCTCTCATACTTCTTATTCAGACTACAGCAATGGCCCCCTAAAGGAATCCTGCTCTTTCTCCATCCCACCTCACTTACTGCTGTTAGGCTCAACTCTGTTCCTAAAGCGCAGTTCTGATCAACTTACTTCCTTGCTCAAAACCGTTCGTTCATGAGCCCTCCAAGCTTCAGTCTGGCACATTAGCAATTCTTTCCAATCTGACTTCAGCTGACATTTCTGTCTTATCTCTAACCCTCTCCCAACACTCTTGCAATTGATGGTCCAGTGGGGGGATCAAAACTAATCCATCACCACACAAGCAAACATCTGTGAATTACAATAAGGGCTCTGAATGAAAAGAAGAATATGCTGTCAGAACATAAAACTGAGAGCCTGGTCTGGCCCATTCAAGGAGCTGATGAAAGGTTGGAGGAATGCAAACAGTGGGGGCGTGCATGCAACTCAGAGGAGAGGTGGCAGGGCCTTAGAGAGGGTGCCTGATAGATTTTGATCTGTATCCCAAGAACAATGGAAGGCCATTGGGGGGTTCTAAACCTGATGGGCAAGATTAGATTTACATCTTTAAAAGATGGTTGCACAGCAGGTAAGCTCCCTGAGAAGGGGAGTCTCTGCTTTTCATTCCTGGTAGCTCTCTGAGTGCCTGAAACAGAGTCTTCTAAGACAAGCACTCCATGAGGAACAATTAAAGTGCCTAGACAAAAGGAATAAAAGCAGGTAAGAAGGAAGAAGAGGAGATGAAGGGCGGGAGATCAGGAAAGCCAGGGAAATGGACAGGAGAGAGGGGGAAGCCATTTAATATTCAAGGTGCATGTATAAAATAATGAGATGCTTTTACACAAATCATCTAAATGTGGGTTGCCATTTCACAGATATCACAAGTGGCAGAAACCCTATTGGAACTTGGCTTTGGAATTGTCTTCAGCAACTGTTTATCAGTTACACACCTCAGATCTCATGGCTTTACTGTCAAATTTGATATAAACTGCCTATTTTTCCCATGTTCCCCTCATCATGCCTGTATGTTCCTTTTATTTTATCACTTTTTCTTAGAGACAGGGTCTCACTCTGCCACCCAGGCTAGAGTGCAGTTACACAGTCATAGCTCACTATAACCTCAAACTCCTGGGCTCAGGCAATCCTCCTAACTCAGCCTCCCGAGTAGCTGGGACTACAGGTTCTTGCCACCATACCCAACTAAATTTTAAACTTTTTTTATAGACATGGGGTCTCACTATGTTGCCTAGGCTGCATATGTTCTTTTTATACCTCTTCATATTGTTTTCTGTCTTGGATTATAAACCCCTAGAAGACAGAGACCAGATCTTTCCAATTACCCATAGCAGGAGAAGCAGCTGTTATGGTGCTGCATGCCCTGTGGGAACTTCTCCCCGTTAGTGTAGGGGATGGTAAAGAATGGGAGATGAGGGGTCAGTGAATGAAAGGGGAACTAGGAACAGGGTGGGAAAAGAGGCTCTGTCTTCCTTTTTCTTTCCTTTGTCTAGTACCTAGGATGTTGAATTTCTAAAAATATACCAAGGTGGAGAAATCGCTTTCATAAGAGCATGAACTCTTGAGATGCAATGCCTAGGTTTGAATTTGGGCTGATTTCCTATTAGCTGAGGGGCCTTAGGCAAATGACTTAACTTCTCTGTGCCTCAATTTTCTCATCTTGAAAACGGATTGATGCTACTACCTTTGCCATATGGCTGTTTGGAGATTAAATGTGGATGCACTCACAGCAGGCCTGGGCTGTGGTGAGCACTCAGCATTTGTCAGCTGGTTTTATTATTACTGCTGCTAAGCAGGAGGGTGCTCGTATTTGTACTTCCTCCAATTTCAAGATCCTTTGTTCTAAACAATTGGAAATTGCAATGATGAAGTTTGAGGCACATGTTTCATTTATTCTTCCACAGACTTTAATTTGATGGTCCACAGAAATGTAATTAGCGTCATGCAAATATTTTGGTCAGGACTAAAAGCTGCCTTCAATATTTAGCAAAAAGAACCAAACATAAGAGTCATCACGTTTTGAAAGCTGAATGTGAGAGCTCTGTGGGCAAATCCCCTCACAAGTGAGAGATTTTGAATAAACAGTAATTATGTAGCAAAAACCTAAGTAACAGCTGCAGGGAGTATTGAGACAAACAGCCTGGAGGTTTGTGTACATGAAGGATGTAACCTGGTGGAGTAATTTATTATCTGGGACAACTGAAATATCAACTGTATGAGCATCATCTGTATAGGAAATTTAGGGAATGAAAATATTTCCACGTCATCGTGGAACACTTATTACTATAAAGTTTACATTTCAAAAGTAGGTGTGACGTTAGCTAGCTGTGGTTTACTGGTATGATATACAATGATGATAAAACCTATGTATATTTATCTGATATTGTCAGAATTGCCAGTCGCTTCCTGGATAGAGTATGGTAGTGATTTTCCATTTTCTCATTGTTTTTATTTAACAGTAATTTTCGAAAGGATTTTAGCACTTCAAGTAAATGGTGAGGAAACAAAGAACTAGAGAGGGAGAGAGCATGTGACATACATGAGTGGGTAGAGATGAGAAAATAGTACAGCCGAGTGCCCCTAAGTGTAAAGATGAAATGAAAATCTTCTGTTTGCCTCTATTGTGAATTTCAGGTCAAATCTTTCCTTATTGAAAATTCACCCAAGAGGCATCAAGATGACCTCTGGCCAGAGACTGAGTCATCTTTGCATGACATCAACACGACCTGCTTCTGCAGGCCCTCGGGGAGCAGAGCAGAAGCTCTATTCCAGATCTAAGATGACAGCCTGGGAACCCTTTCCATCCATGTGCATATAAGGATCTTGACACGCAAAGCCAAGACACAGTCTTCCTCCTTGTATAATTCATTCTGGTTATCCACACACCTAGAACCGTGAAGTTTATAATCTGCTCCTTTCTAACTGCTGCTTATAGAACTATATTTGCCAAAGTCAGTCAGATCCATGGGCAATGTGAGGAATTGAGAAGTGAAGCCAGCTGGACTTCCTGGGTCCAGTGGGGACTTGGAGAACTTACCCGTCTTACAAGAGGTTTGTAAAATGCACCAATCAGTGTTCTGTAAAAGTACACCAATCAGTGCTCTGTAGCTAGCTAGAAGTTTGTAAAATGGAGTGCTCTGTAAAAACGCACCAGTCAGTGCTCTGTAGCTAGCTAGAGGTTTGTAAAATGGACCAATCAGCGCTCTGTAAAATGGACCAATCAGCACTCTATAAAATGGGCCAATCAGCAGGACATGGGTGGAGACAAACAAGGGAATAAAAGCTGGCCACGCCAGCCAACAGTGGTAACCCGATTGGGTCCCCTTCTGTGCTGTGGAAGGTTTGTGTTTTTGCTCTTAACAGTAAATCTTGCTGCTGCTCACTCTTTGGGTCCGTGCTGTCTTTAAGAGCTGTAACACTCACAGCGGAGGTCCGCAGCTCCATTCTCGAAGTCAGCGAGACCACGAACCCACTGGAAGGAATCAACTCTGGACACAGAATGAGAGGGTATCCAATGGGAGACAGTTGTAGAAATCCCAAGTGTGAGTAAATGTGCTTGGAAGTAGATTTGTTGCACACTCCTTTTCTTTAGGAACCTGCTGCATATGTGTGCCACTTTTGTACAACTCTGGAGGAAATACCACTTGGTGTGATGAATCCAAGAATTCAAGCAGGAAGAGTTGGATAATCCTTCCACATCATCCTAATTAGTCCTCAAGGATTGTCTTTTAATTTTTTGACAAAGCATTTACAGAAAAATACATAAATGAATGGAAAAATTCCTTCTCTTTACAGCTTAAGTTAGGGTGTGGTCATGATAAGATACATACATTTGTGAAGTGTAGGGCTATAACACTCTATTTCTTCTGAGATAAGCAATGTGATAGGTTTTTATTTCTACATCATTTTAGAGATAGGTACAAACAAGGCTCAGAGATTTCAGATTTCCAGAAGTGTCCAAAACAGAACTTTTCATTCTTATCCCATTACTGTATATTGTAAATCATTACAGGGTTATTTTAACTGAAATTGCCTGATACCCTGAAAAGTCATGCCCACTAGGTGTAGGAGATAAAGAAAGGAAAATAAAGGAAAAGGAAAAGGAAGGAAGGGTGGGGGGTGGGGGCACAGGGAAGAAGAAGGGCTGAATTATCCTTCACTGTCTCAGTTTGGTTTTTCCAGTTCAATTGCTGGTAGCCCAGGTGGAAGAGATGCATGGGGCTAACCCTGTACCCTCTGCCACTCAACAAACTAACTGAAGGGTGTTTGCACTGAGCTGTTATCATGCCAAGGAAGAACCACTAACACAGACTAGGTTGGGAGAAATGGTAGGTTTGATTTACTCACAGTTTATAGCAGCAAAAACAAATTGAGTGAAACTAAGGCAGACTTACAGTTTGTTTACTAAATTCTTGGCCAGCCAGAATCATGCACCTGTCATATTTAGTCAGCTCTTATTACCAAGATTGCACAAAAATTTAGACAATGCAGGGTGTTTAAATTTTTTTCTCAAAGTAATAAACTCTAGACATTCTTAGGTAGCAGTGTATTTGGATGGCAGATTTCAAATGTAAGTATCAGAGAAACACCAGGCAATTGGTTTTTCAGTGAAAAGAAAATTGTGAATTGTGGTTAGCAACACATAAAACTAGCCATACCAGTTACTTTTAAGATCTCTCTTTCTCTGTTTTTAAGAGATAGGTTCTTGCTCTATCACCCAGGCTGGAGTGCAGTGGTGCAATCACAGCTCACTATAACCTTGAACCCCTGGGCTCAAACAATTTTCCTGTGTCTCCATGCCTGGCTAATTAAAAAACAGATGTGGAGATGGGGCCTCATTCTGTTGCTCAGGCTGATCTCAAGCTCCTGGCCTGAAATGCTTCTCCCACCTTGGCCTCCCAAAGCACTGGGATTAAACATGTGAGCCACTGCGTCCAGCCAGCTCACTCTTTTCTTAATATTCTGCAGTTTCATTATAATAGGTCTATGAGTGGATATATTTTTATTTATCCTGTTTGCAAATGGTTATGCTTCTTGAATCTGCAGATTCATGTCTTTTATTAATTTTGTAATTTTTTTCTTTTTTCTTTTTTTGTTTGAGAAGGATTGGACATTGAGATATATACCTATATATCTCAATGGACAGGTTAACAGCAGATATATATATACACACACACATACATACACACGTATCTGCTATATATATGTATATATATTATATCTCTGTGTGTGTACATGCATGTGTGTGTATTATATATGTTTTTAAATTTTGAAATCGCTTTTATAGGATCACAATAAATTGCAAAAGTATTTCATAGACCTCCCATATCATATCATCTAGCTTCCCCCATTGGTAACCTATCAATTATAGTGCATTGTTGAATTATTGAAGCCAGGAAATTGATTGGAACAATACCACTAACTACATTACAGATTTCACTCAGATTTCACAGTATTTTCATATGCTCGCATTTTTAATGTCTTTGTATATACTTGTGATTACGTTTTATCACAGCAGATTCATGTAACCACCATCACCAAAATTAACATACAGAATTGTTCTATCATCACAAAAGAAGTCTTTCATGCTGCCTTTTATAGTCACACCCTCCTTCCCCTTCCCTTATCCCTGAAAACCACTTATCCTGAAAACCACTCCCTGTCTACAATTTTATAACTTCAAGAGTTTTATGTAAATGAAACTGTACAGTGCATGTAGCCCTTTGAGACTGGCTTTTTTCACTCAGCATAATGCCCTTAAGACCCTTTCAAACTGCAGTGTGTATCAATGGTTTATTTCTTTGTATTGCTGAGCAGTGTTCCATTGTTTGAGTGTTTCAGAGGCTTCTTAATCATTCACCTATTGAAGGACATGTACGTTGTTTCTAGTTTTTGGCTATTACAAATAAAGCTGCTATAAACATTCATGTTCAGGGTTTTGTGTGAACAAAAGTTGTTACTTCTAATTCCCAGGAGTGTGATTGCTGGGCCATATAGTAATTGTACATTTATTTTTTAAAGAAACTTCCAGGAAGGCTGATTTCCAGAATGATTCCAGAATGATTTTACCATTTTACATTCTTAACAACAATGTATGAGAGATCTAGTATCTCTGGATCCTTGTCAACAGTTAGCGTTACAAGCTGAGTATCCCTTATCTGAAATGTTGGAAATCAGAACTGTTTCAGATTGTGGGTTTTTTTTTTTTCTCAGATTTTAGAACATTTGCATTATACTTACTGGTTCAACATCCCTAATCCAAAAATCCAAAGTATGAAAGACTGCAATGAGCATTTTATTTGAGCATCATGTTGGCACTCAAAAAATTTTGAATTTTGGAGCATTTCAGACTTTGGAATTTTGGATCAGGAATGCTCAACTGGTGTCAGTGTTTTGTTGTTGTTGTTCTTTTTTGTTTTTGTTATTGTTGCCTTTTTTTTTTTTTTTTTAAGCTGTTGTAATAGCTGTGTAGTGTATCTTATAGTGGTTTTAATTTGAATTTTTCCCTAATGGCTAGTGATATTGAACACTTTTTCACATTTCACTTAAACATTGCTTTTCATATACTCACAGAAGGTAAACATCCCTTTATCTTCTTTGGAGAAGTGTCTGATTACATCTTTTCTCTATTTTCTAATCAGATTGCTTTCTTACTGTTGAGTTAGAGAGTTCTTTATATATTCTGCATATAAGTCTGTGAATCAGATATGATTTACAAATATATTCCCCTTCATTGAGTTTTAGCTTTTATCACTGTATTTTTTATTTCTAAAAGTTCTATTTTCTAAAAGTTCTATTTTCTAAAAGTTTCTATTTTCAAAGCATGTCTGATCTTTTTTAAGAGACTCTTGTGATTTTTTTTCTTAAGTCCTTATTTTATGTATTTAATCCTTTAGATGCTTTTAAAATCATTTTTATTCAAAAATTTTAGTGTTTAACATTCAAATTCTGCCTTCTGTACAGGAACTGTTTGCTGACCCTTTTTCATCATATTATTTCTTTGTATGTTTTATAATTTTAGATTGTGAACTTGCCTTCATTAGAACTTAATCTTTGGAAATCCCTACAGAGACCACGTTAAGGGGATGTTCTTCAAGAGAGGCTTTGTATTTGCTACTCCAGAAACATTAGCAGCTAAGCACCACATTTATACCATCCTCTCAACCTGAAGTTTCCTAGACTATGCCCATGCCATGAATTTGAATACCAGATAGTTTCATGGCTGTAAATCTTCACAGAAATATGTATATATATATATATATTTAAACTCCTAAAGATGGTGGGCATGTTTGCTTGTTTGTTTGTTTTAAATTCCACTCTGCCTCATCTTGCCTTCATGTTGTGGTTTTAGTTCTAATTTCCTGTCTCTAGGGCCTAAGGCTTTATTTCCTATTCCCACGCAAGGATTAGTGTCTAAACCTCTTTCCTGCAGCAGCTAAAGTTTCAGCTCTCGTGTTGACCTCACTGGTTTTCATTTCCCTCATTATTTTTTGCTACCTGGGGATTTCTCTGACTTTATTGTGAGTTCCTTTTTTTTTAATTAAAAATATATCTTTTTCAAAAATGATAAGTTTATAAATATTTCTCATTTTATCTAATATTTTTTGTGTTTAGTAATGGAAAAGTTTTCAAATTATCTAGGTGAGTATTTTTTTCCCATTAATTGTTCATAACAAAACTTACAAAACCATATACTGAATTCTTTAGTTAAGCAACATTAGTATTCATAATGGAGATACAGGCACTGTATGACCTTGGAAATAAATATGCTTTGAGAATACAATTATAAGATTCTAGCTCTTGGCTCAAATGTCACATCTTCAGAGAAGGCTTCCTTGAACAACTCCCATCTCAAGTCACCCTTATTCTAATTTAATTTCTTCAAAGCACTCACACTTTATTATTTCTTTGATACTTAAGATATTTTTATTGTACATACCCATCAGGTTGAGCATCAAATCAGAGCAGAGGGATAGAGAATAAGTTTTACCATCGAAGGAGTCACTAAGATATTGGTGAGGATATGGACAAATTAAGTGTCATATAGGTGACCAGGATGCACGAATGGAATGTGATTTCAACTAAGAAAGTGAAATTCAGTAAAACGTATTGTATTCTATTTGAAAGGAAAATAAACTCAACAAAAAGAGTGGTTGTCTTTATAGACGCTGGAAAAAAATCTGAGGGGAGGAATTTGGCAATGTTTCTCCAGGTCTGGCCAAGGTTAAGGCTATCTGTTCTAGGGCATACTGTACAAAGATTACTCACTGCACTTCTCTGCAGTCTGAATGAAAATGCCTTTGGGAGCATCGCTTTGATCTGATTCCACAGATCAGCAGCAGGCAACTATCTAACTAAAAATTTGGTTGTCCAGGTTTTCTGCATGGCAGACATGAGCATTTTGATCTCTGGGAAGGACTACCTCATTCTGTAATTAGTAAACTGGCATTCTGATTTATGTATACATTTCTTGCAAACTTTGTAAGTGAATCAGCCCTGATTAGTTCTGGTGCAACATCAAGTTCAGTATTCATCAAGCTGAGAGTCAGACTGTGAAGCTCAGTCAGGTCAACAAACCAGCCTCTTAGGTGCTCCCTCAAAGCTCACCCCTGGTCTGGCAGCATTGTATGACGCAGGACACTTAAAATTATTCATTCCTGGCCCTTACTCCAGCCTTTTCTGAATCAGAATGGAGAGAAGGGATAGGGAGTGGGGAGGTGGGAAAAAGGGATAGGGAATCTGCTTTTCACAAGCTTTGCTGATGATCCTTATGCAGCAGATTTGGGAAATACTGTCCAAGATCATTTTCTTTTTCATCCCTCTTTAACTGGAAGGTGTGTCTTTTTTCCCCCTTGCCCCAAAATAATGCCTCTGATGGCAGGAGACTTAATTGAGTTTAATGTGTATGTCTAGTCCTGTAAGTGTAATTATCCCGTGGGTAATTACATTTTTAAATAAGAGCTTGTTAGTGTAAACAAATCTTTGCAGCACTGGGGCTTTCTCATCTTTTGGAACAAGTGGGAAGGTCAGGTTCAGTAGCAATGCCCTTTCACTCACTCTCTGCACCTATCTCCCACATCTGGTATCTCTCTCCTGTCCTCGCAAGCTGCAAAAATGTAGTTCTCAAAGTGTTGAACGGAGCTGCCTGACACCAGCTGCCTCTATGCCTAATTTCAGCCATCCCTGGAAGATTCCCTAGGAGACATAGGGTTTCAGCCAGGATCCCACGTCTCTTCCAACCTCTCTCCCTGCAAGGAGCATTTACTTCCTTCTTTGGAAGGTAGACAAGGAACCAAGTTTATTATGTGGCCCTTGGAGTGCCATTATTTTGGATTCCTGTTATTTTGGTGGGGAGGAGAGAGGATTTTGATATCTCACCTTCTACTTACTATTATTCAACTGGGAAAGAGTAAAGGAATTAACAGAGGATGGAAGGACTGAATAAGCAATTGAATATGACTGTCACCCAAGAATCTGAGTTGGTGCTCTTTTCAGAATGGTTGTTTCAGAGAATATGTTTCTCCAAATTAAATTGCTTCCTGGAATTCATATACTCATGGACTTTTATTCCGTTTTGAAATATGCAAAGTGAAAAGGCTTAAAGAGAAGCACAGGTTACTGACAATCCGCAGGACCCAAGCACACACCATAGGTCTCTCTCCCAAGAACCAGTGCTAAGATTAGATCAATCTAATTGTCATTTAAACTTGATGTATGTAAATGAGAATGGTAGCAACTCCTGGGCTGCAAAGAGTTTAATTAATTCATTAATTTCTTCAATTTTATTCAACAAATATTTGTTGATTGCGCAAAGCATTTTGTTGTTGTTGTTGTTGTTTGTTTGTTTTTTGAGACAGAGTCTCGTTCTCATTCTGTTGCCCAGGCTGGAGTGCAGTGGCATGATCTCAGCTCACTGTAACCTCTGCCTCCCGAATTCATGCAATTCTCCTGCCTCGGCCTCCTGAGTAGCTGGGATTACACCTGGCTAATTTTTTGTATTTTTAGTAGAGATGGGGTTTCGCTATGTTGGCCGGACTGGTCTCGAAGTCCTGACCTTGAGATCCACCTGCCTCTACCTCCCAAAGTGCTGGGATTACAGGCATGAGCCACTGTGCCCGGCCACATTTTTTTTTTTTTGAGACAGAGTCTCACTCTGTTGCCCAGGCTAGAGTGCAATGGTGTGATCTTGGCTCACTGCAACCTCTGCCTCCTGGATTCAGATGATTCTCATGCCTCAGCCATCTGAGTAGCTGAGATTACAGATGTGCACCACCATGCCCAGCTAATTTTTTTTATTTTTAGTAGAGACGGGGTTTCACTGTCTTGGCCAGGCTGGTTTCAAACTCCTGGCCTCCAGTGATCCTCTCATCTTGGCTTCCCAAAGTGCTGGGATTCCAGACATAAGCCACCATGCCTGGCCTGTGCAAAGCATTTTTGAAGATGACAGCTGCAGATTTCACATGAGTTAGAGCTATCTTGAGAGTGTACCTATTCAGTATCCATTAAGGTGAAGTCTAGGAACTTACGTGGGAGCTCACATCGCCTTGAGTCACATGTACTTGATTACCAAGTCAATATGATTGGCATTCTGCAGGACTTTCAATGGTACTCCTATGCCTTGTGATGGATCAGGAGCAAGTATTTTCTCTCATTGCCCCTGATAAAGTTGTGGAGGCCACAATGCGATGAGTTATAAAAGTATTTTACTGTTTCCTCACAGAGAGGCTTGTACTGTTACTGAAAGAAGGTCCAGTGCATCTTAGAGCAGCTCTCACCTTCCAGGTGTTTTTCAACAAGCACTTACATGCATAGAAAGGCCACACGGCATGAAGATGGCAACAGATTTTTCAAATGTTTTCTGTTGAACTGGTACTTTTCAAGGTGGACTCAATAGCTTCTCATTAATATATTCGTATATGACACCAATTATTTTCTGTTTTCAGAAAGAATAAAAGAGTTTAAACATCCCATTAAACCAAGTATATTACAGAATAAAGTGAAGAGTAAAGGCTAATGTTTCTCTTTTTCTCTTAACTCCATAACTCATAAACAAATACACCACACAAAATGATCCATCATTGGTATTGCACCAGACACATTACAGATATCTGTATCTATTTGTAAATAGCCTCTGACTTCTAACATGTCTCAGTCTGGCAGACATATGAAACATGAGTATCTACAAATATTTTACAAATGCAAATAACTGCATACCAATATATGTAAGGGTGATATTCAAAATTATAACAACCATGTGACTAGGACACCCATAGGTCTGATCACATACTGGTGATCAGTATGTGGCAGGCTAGGTATAATCCTTGAATTACATGAATTCCAGATGCTGAGACTCGCTGAGATTGAGCTGGGAAGGTGAAATGTTCTGGATGCATCAATGCAGTCTCCTTGGAGAGAACAGGCTTTGACTTGGGTGGTGCATGATGAGAATATGTTTTGGCAAAGGACTGAACAAAGGCTGTTTCAAACAAGAAGCAAGCGCAGCAGAAGAGTAAGGTGAGGGCAACCAGGATGCTAAACTTACTCGTTTCTCTCTCTCTCTCTTTTATTTTTTTTGAGACAGAGTCTTGCTCTGTCACCCAGAGGAGTGCAGTGGTGCAATCATGTCTCACTGTAGCCTCAAACTCCTGGGCTCAAGCGATCCTCCCACCTCAGCCTCCCCAGTAGCTGGAACTACAGGCATGTCCACTGCGCCTGGCTAATATTTTAAACATTTTTTATAGAGACAGGGCCTTGCTTTATTGCCCAGGTTGGTCTTGAACTCCTGGTCTCAAGCAAGCCTCCCACTTCAGTCTCCCAGAGTGCTGGGATTACAGGAGTGAGCCACCACACCCAGCCAGGATGCTAATTTTAGGTATTACTGGAATATAAGAGGTTAGAGAAAATGTTACGTATCAGATCTCTCCAGGGGAGAGCATCATATGTTTGGAATGAGTATTTTGATAAGCCGCTTGGCATGTTGGGGTTAAGGGCATGTAGCGTATTCATATTCAAATCATAACACCTCATCTTTGAACTTCCCAGTTTGGCTACAGGGTTTTTGTTTTGCTGGCTGGGATACTGCCTCTAGTGGCCTTCTTCCCCTATTCCCATCCACACCCTCTGTGCTATTCCAGGGCTTAGCCACCCTCAATGCATGTTGAACAAATGTGGAGTTCAATCTGTCTAAGGCTGGGAATCAGGAAGACTGTCTGTGGCAGACAGTACTGCTCACAGTGAAGGGACAGATATCCCAGGCAGCTCAGGCTTGGTAGAGAAGCACAATATCTGCAATCAAAATACCTGGGCTCGAGTCCCAGCTCTGCCACTAACTATGCATGTAATCTGAGTAAGTCAAGAATACGGACAGCTTTTTATTCATCTTGACATCAGTGGAGTTAGCACAGTGCTGCAGGGCCTGAAGACATTGCATAAATATTTGTTGAATATATGACCAAATAAATGAATGACTGCTCTGAATTTTAGTTTCTTCATCTATGAGATAAGAATCGACATAACACCTTCTCCCTGAAGAAGGGGTTTTGTTCTAGTTTCTGATTTTTAGATTGAATGAGAGAATACATATGTAAGCATTATGAAAACCACAAGGAACCCTCGAAATTCCAATAGTTTCATGGTCAGCCTAGTTATAACGATAGGTCATGGGGTGTAGTCTGGCTGTGTTAAGGCTGAATGTGTATCTAAATGAGTGTGGATTTTAGAGTTCTGCAACCTCTGCTTCCAAATTAGAGTTAAGAGGACACATGCCCCGCATCCCCAAGCTGGAGAGCACTAAATCTGAAACCATCATCAGTACTTTACTGATTAATGGCAAAATGGGGAAAAGAAGGGTGCTGTAATGTATTTTTTCATAAAGATACTTATACACAAAATTGAGGACAATCCTTTTTTTCTGATATTATGTTCTTTATTAGTATTTTGATTTCAAAGTGTCCTTTTAAAAATGAGATTATGTTAATGGTAGATATCTATTTTCAATCTCCTTATCTAGCAAATAAGAAGATGGCAACCATATATAACTCTTTCAATATGTTTTTAATTTTATTTATCCCTAAACCCTCAAGTTCAGGAACTACTATCCTAAAAGAGTTCCAGATGGACATACAGAAATTTGGGGTTCCTGCTTCAGCATCATTGTCTGATCCTTCAATCTGCTAGAGTTTGGCAGTCATTTCTAAAGAGTTCAACATTCTATAGGCAAAAATAAACTATATAAACCCCTTTTGGGGTGTTGTTCTAATGAAACAGTGAGAGACCAAGAATTTTTTTTTTTTAGTTTTTGCTGGAGTTTTGACATATCTTACTAACAGAGTAAATGGATATGAAGTCTACTCCTAAACAAAATGAAAGCACCAGTTGAAATATGAATAAATGAAATTGTTTATAACAATTTCAGAGCTGCTTTAATGAACAGAGTAAAATGGGATGTCTGTTTTAACTCAACTACTTTGGCATTTTCCACCTCTTTGCCTTTTCCAAGATAACTTTTAAAGGACTAGTTTTGACTAGATTGAGTAGATTTTAACGAGATTGGTATCAAATTATATTTCTGTTTTTGAGACGGGCTCTCACTCTCTTTCCCAGGCTGGAGTACAGTACCATGCCATGATTTTGGCTTACTGCAACCTCCACCTCCCAGGCTCAAGCAATCCTCCCACCTCAGCTTTCCATGTAGTTGGGGCCATAGGCACGTGCCACCATACCTGGCTCACTTTTTGTATTTTTGGTAGAGATGGGGTTTTGCCATGCTGCCCAGACTGGTCTCGAACTCCTGAGCTCAGATGATCCACCTGCCTTGGCCTCCCAAAGTGCTGGGATTACAAGCATGAGCCACTGCACCAAGCCTCAAATTATATTTCTTTTTTCTTTTTCTTTCTTTTTTTTTTTTTTTTGAGACAGAGTCTCGCTCTATCGCCCAGGCTGGAGTGCAGTGGCATAATCTCCACTCACTGCAAGCTCCGCCTCCCGGGTTCACGCCATTCTCCTGCCTCAGCCTCCTGAGTAGCTGGGACTACAGGCGCCCACCACCACGCCTGGCTAATTTTTGTATTTTTAGTAGAGATGGGGTTTCACCGTGTTAGCCAGGATGGTCTCGATCTCCTGACCTCGTGATCCACCCGTCTCGGCCTCCCAAAATGCTGGGATTACAGGCGTGAGCCACCACGCCCGGCCCAAATTATATTTCAATTTGACAGGTGAGTCAGTTCAAAAACCGAGATTTAAGCATTAAAGAAGCCATTAAGAATTTGCAGGTGGAGCCACCTTATTTTTCTTAAAGTTTTCTTCAATTAAATGTTTAGGGGGATAGAAGTTATAGAAGTATTTGTTTGCACTGCCTTTGAATCCCTTGTTAGTTTCAGGCCGTTCTGTTATTTCTAGGGTTTTCGATGTCCCTGTGCTAATTTTTATTTAATTTCTCAGCTGAGGGGTCTGCCGCCCAACAGATAGTATAATTTTGGCCTCTAATGTGCATGTTCAGATCTGTATTTTCAGTGTTTCTTAATTGACTTTTGCTTACTCAAAACAAGTTCAAACCAACTGCCTCTCTGGGCTACTCTGTGAGTTTCCACTTGTTATTTTTTATGACCCTTTGTCACTATTGAGGTACCATTTATCGAGTACTTACTGTGTGCCAGATCTTTGGCAGACACCATTCTATAAAGACCCCTCTACCCACTGGGCAAATATCAGTAGGCTCCACCCATTTCTTGTACCTGTCCTTACCACTCTTTGAAAGGCATTGTTTACTTCAGGCCATTATAGGCATAAGAAAAGGGTTTGCTGAGAACAACTGAACCTGCACTTTGGAATTAATATATGCAGCATAACTGTTTACCTATTTACACATGGTAGGTCATGGGGTGTAGGATGGTATATACTGTGATTCTAATATTGACACCCGGTCATTTCCCACTAAGATTTAAGACAAACCTTTAGTCCAGAGTTACTAGAATCGTGTGTCATGCTATAGTCTGTCCCCATTTCCATGATTCCTGCTGCTCCACCTGGATACAGTTTGGACTGATAGCTTTAGCATTAGAATATATGTATATGATTTGCAAAGGGTTTTTTGTTGTTCTCACTGCAGTGGTTCAACACTTAGGTACTTGAGTGTATTAATTGACTTGCCATTTTCCAAACTTTCCATTCTTCTCAGTCTTTGCACGTGGAATTTCTCTATCTGGAATCCCACCCTAACCCTTCTGTCTAACAACCTCCTATATTTCCTTCAAGACCCAGTTCAAATGGAGCCTCATCTGCGATGCCCACCCTCAGTCTCCAGCGAATCCATTCTTCCTCTCCACTCCCAAAGTGCCTTCTGCATAATCACAACAGGATCCCAAGTATTTGCAGTTATGTCTATTTCTGCCATTAAATATGAGCTCCCTTGAAGGGAGTGTGTTTATCATTTCTGTATGTGTATGATTTCTGTATGTGTATCATTTCTGTATGTGTATCATTTCTGTATGTGTATCATTTCTGTATGTGTATCATTTCTGTATCTTCAGCAAGTAGAAGTACATGGCACATAGCAAGTGATCAAGAAATGATTGGGGAGTAGATAAATAAAGGCTAATTGCTTTCTCTTTCATCAACTGTGTTTCTATGTTTCTGGTTATGTCCACTTGTTTTTGTTATTATATAAACATGAGTAATGCAGGAAGTACTGGGGATATGTCTCTTCTACCATGTCACTGCCGATGACTTTTGCAAAATGCCCATGAATGCCTTGTACAAAACAACCTTCTGCAACTATGGCAGAGACAGTTTTATAGAATTTATCAGTTTGGATGAAGGTCTCAGTTTGGCCGTTTAACAGTCTCATGCTCATGACTCATGGTTAAACTCATAAGAGCTCATGTGATCCCAGTCAAAGGCTGGAGCAGCTGAAATCTATGACATACCCCATTAAGAGCTGCTGAGTTATACACATCATTCCAGGAGGCACTGGAGCCTAGCAGCACTTTCAGCTTCTAAATACCTCACTACACTGAACACCACTGCACACCACTTTAGCTTTCCTATACATGGGGCACAGCTGAAAAGCTGTCAAAACAGAACGATGCCCTGGAACTCTGGAACTCTGCTGACACACTCACAGAAACAGATGACAAGATGTGGAAGAAAGGCTTGATTTTGATTTTTGCTTTATAAACTCAGCAAAGTGGGCAAAACAGCAAATGTCAGGTTCTATCTCTGGTTCACTCCTGGCAAACCCATGTTTTGTGATTCTGTAATGCCTCACATGGTTATACTACTTTTCCAAAATGATCTCATTTTGGAGATGGGCTTTCATCCTGATCATATAAGGGGAATAGATGTTGACTCGGCCGCACGATCCTTGCCTGTGCAAATAGGAATCAGGGTTCCATGTTTTCTTTACATTTATTTTTGTTTTGGGTTATTTAATGCTGAGTCCATGCCTTGTCCACTCATCCTTCTACTGTTCTTTCTTTTCTTGATAAGACAATAATGAAAAGTGGACAAACTTAGAAACAAATATAGACCAGGCGTTAAAAAGTATTTTTAAAAGTAGACAAGCTATGAGTTATGTTGTTAGTAATATGGTTCTTTCTACATTGTTTTCTTTTTTTTTTTATAGTTTGGTCTTATATTCTTAGTTACTAGGGAGAATTATAAACTCAGAGTCTGGAGGGGCTCGTATAACTTTTCTATCAGATTGTTCTCCCACTTCTGTTGGAATGCCTCCTGGACAGGCAAGTTACTATCCAGCAAAGCAATATAGTATATGAGATGTTGCTGGTCTCAGAGACAGGGGATCTAGGTTTGAGGCTTTATGCTGTGATTTGCTGTTATATATTCTTGCCCTCTCTGAACCTTGGTTATTAGTTTGTGAAATGGGGCTAATAAAACATTCAGTTCAGGCTGAAGGTAGGCTAGGATAGCAATGCCATGGAGTCAAGACAGAGTAGGATGAACCAGGGGTGCTGCCCAGGCCCAGCACCTGCTAAGTGACTTAGCAGAGAAGGCAGTCCCAGAAGGGCAGCCTAAGGTGTGCCTGAGGAGTACAGAGTGACCAGGACTGAGAGGTCCCATCAGGCCAGTGGAGCAGGGATGCAGGGCGAGCCCTTCCTCAGTGGCTGCTTAGGAACCAGGAGGCAATGATAGGTGTTAAGATGATGACTCAATTTAGACCTGCCATTTATTGTCTATGCAACTCTAGACAAGTTATTTAATATTTTTGACAGTCATTTTTCTCATCTGTGAATTGAAACAATAACATCTATTTGTGAGGTTGCTGGGAGGCTTAAAGTAATTGAGATAACAGATGTCAAGCATTTAGCAAGAGGCCTAATATGTAGCAAATGCTTAAAATGCAAACAAGCAGCTGAAAGGCAGCAGAGTTGAGGGACATCGGTCCCTATCTGGTAGGAATTCTTCAATAAGAGGACAGATGGGGAGGGGGCAGGCTCTCCATCTGGGAAGAGTACTGGGAAGAGCCATCTAAATACAGCTACAGCACAAAGCACAAGGTGGGCTCTGCTCTTAAGGGGGGCTATGCTGTTGAATTAGGAGTGGGTGTCAGGCTTCAACTGGGACTCCTGGGAGGACTCATGGCTCTCATCCTACATTACAGGGTGCCCAAGGCTTTGCAATGGAGTGTATCATCCCAGGTTCATCTGTTGACTGGGGGAGCTTCATATTTGAGCCTACAGGTGGCTTCATATTTGAGCCTACAGGTGAGTCTATTGTTGACTGCAGCTGACTTAGAGCCTAGAGGAAAGATGAGGGAGCTGACACTGCCCCTAACTGCTCACAGGTGGATTGAACGAAAATACTACTCAAGCACCTTAGCATGGCTTATAAAGCTCTCTATGACCTGGCGCCACCTCATCTCTTTGGCCAGTCACCTCTTTATACTTTAAGCTTTAGCAATATTCCCATCTGTACTGTGCTGATTGATGCTGCTGTAGCTCTGTTCTTTCCAGTACTTCAGCCTGAAACGCTCTTCCATCATTTCTTCATCTGGCCAACTTTCAACATTCTTCAGAGCTCAGCTGAAGAGCCACCTCCTTCAGGGTGTCCTTCCTGAGTCCCATGGGATAAAAATAGCAACCATTTATTGAGCACTTAACTGAGTTCAGGCAAATGTAATAATTCCGTACTTTGTGTCATGCAACACTTTAACAACCCTTGGACTTAATCAAGATCAAGCATTTGTGCTCATCAAAAGACACTATTAGGAAAATAAAAAGCGAACCACACCTGAATGAGCTCTTCACAATATATATATCTGATTAAAAAAAAAAAACTTTTATCGAGGTAATACAGAGAACTCCTATAATTCAATAATAAAAAGACAGGCAGGCCGGGCGCAGTGGCTCACGCCTGTAATTCCAGCACTTTGGGAGGCTGAGGCAGGTGGATCACGAGGTCATTAGCTGGAGACCAACCTGGCCAACATGGTGAAACCCCATCTCTACTAAAAATACAAAATGAGTCGGGTATGGTGACAAGTGCCTGTAATCCCAGCTACTAGGGAGGCTGAGGCAGGAGAATCGCTGGAACCTGGGAGGTGGAGGTTGCAGTGAGCCAAGATCGCGCCATTGCACTCCAGCTTGAGTGACAGAGCAAGACTGTCTCAAAAAATAAAAAATAAAAATAAAATTCAAAAAGGGCAAGCAACCCAATGAAATAAATGGCAAGAGACTTAACAGGAATTTTACGAAAGAAGATATATAAAAGGCCAATAAGCACATGAGAGACTCAGCTTCACTGAATGAAGACAAGACAAATTAAAACTACAATGAAACACCACTTCATGCCCATGAAAATGAATAAGATTAAGAAAATGGCTAGGATTCGATAATACTAAAGTTTGGCAAAGACGTGAGGCAACTGGAACTCTCCTATGTTACTGGCACAGCCATTTTGGAAAATTATTTGTCAATTTCTTGTAAATGTTAAACATTTTTTTTCTGTTATGATACAGAAATTCCACTTCAAAATATTTATTCAAGATTAACAATAGAGAGTAGAAGGATGGTAACCAGAGGCTGGGAGGGGTCGTGGGTGTAGTTGGAGCGGAAGAAGTTGGGGATTGTAATTGGTACAAAAAAAAAGTTACAATGAATGAATATGGCCTAGTATTTGATAGCACAACAGGGAGCCTATAGTCAATAATAATTCTATTGTACATTTAAAAATATCTAAAGGAGTGTAATTGGATTGTTTCTAACACAAAAGATACATGCTTGAGGGGGTGGATATCCCATTTTCCATGCTGTGACTATTATGCATTGCACGCCTGTATAAAAACATCTCATGTACCCCAAATATATATATATACACACACACACACACACACACACACACACACACAATTAATAGGTACCCACAATAATTAAAAATCAAAAATTATTTTAAAAAGATTAATGATAACAAAAGTTTATAAAACAACTTATTTATACTAGCTTTATTCACAATAGCCCCAAACTGAAAACAAACTGTGGTATACATGCAATGGAATCTCATTCAGCCATAGAAAGAAACAGCCTACTGATACACGCAACAACACAGATGAATCTTAAAAACACATTGAGTGAAAGAAGCCAGTCACAAAAGACTGAGTGCTTTATGACTCTACCTAGATGATATTCTGGAATAAGCAAGACTAAACTATGGAAAGAGAAATCAGAAGAGTGATTGCTGTTGGTGTGGGTTCAGACTGGAAAGGGCATAAGGAAACTTTCTGGGGTGATGGAAATATTCTGTCTCTTGATTGGGTTGGTGGTTATACAGGTGTATTTATTTTAAAAACTCACAGAATTGCAGTCTTAATTTTTTTTTTTTTTTTCATGACAGAATCTCGCTCTGTTGCCCAGGCTGAAGTACAGTGGTGTGATCCTAGCTCACCACAACCTCTGCCTCCCAGGTTCAAGTTATTCTCCTACCTCAGCCTCCTGAGTAGCTGGGACTACAGGTGTGTGCCACCATGCCCTACTAATTTTTGTATTTTTAGTAGAAACGAGGTTTCACTATGTTGGCAGGCTGGTCTCGAACTCCTGACCTTGTGATCCGCCTGCCTCAACCTCCCAAAGTGCTGGGATTACAGGCATGAGCTGCCAGGCCCGGCCTTAAAATGTATTTTTAAAAAGTTATTTCAAAGAAAGAAATAGCGTCACTGTGCTTTGTTCAGATCACACTTGAAATACTGCGTTTAGGGTTTTTGTTTTGTTTTATTTGTTCGTTTTTTTTTAGACAGAGTCTTGCTCTGTCACCCAGGCTGCAGGGCAGTAATACGATCTCAGCTCACTGCAACCTCTGCCTCCTGGGCTTTAGCAATCCTTTCACCTCAACCTCCTGAATAGCTGGGACTACAGATGCATGCCACCATGCCCAGCTACACTTTTTTTTTTTTTTTTTGTATTTTTTGTCAAGATGGGCTTTCACCATATTGCCCAGGCTGGTCTTGAACTCCTGAGTTCAAGCCACCCACCCACCTGGGCCTCTCAGAATGCTGGGATTACAGGCATGAGTCACTGTGCCAGGCCCTGTGGTTAGTTTTGAATATATTTGTAAAAACAATAAATCTAACTATATTCAGATTAAGGTTACCAGGATGAAGAAGGGTCTGGAGACCACGATACATGAAAAAGGCAAGGAACTGGGGCAGTGCAGGCTGCAGGGGAGACCAAGAAGAGTCTATTCAATCACTGGGAGGGTAGTTGTGTGGTAGCAGGTCTAGACTTATTAGTTGAATCTCTAGAGGACAGAATTAGGACGAGTGGGTGAAAATGATGAAGAGGAAGGTTTTTCTAAACACCGGAAGATGAGGCTTTGAAGCAAAGCAGAACTTGGACAGTTCATCAGGAAGCTGCTGACAGGCTGAACAAGAGGCCTGGACCACACACACTGTGGGGATGGAGCAGACCTTCTTGAGGGGAGAGTGGATTTGAGAAATAGTAGGAAGTAGAATTAACCTGGATTGCATATGAGTGTGTGTGTGTGTGTGTGAGTGTGTGTAAGAAAGAGAGCAAAAGAGAGAGATACAAGGGGGAGCAATGAATTGAGAATGACTCAATAACTAAATCCTATTTTGCCTAAGAAACTCCATTCATCACTAGTATGTGTCATATGATTATATGAATCATGATGTGGTTTTTAAAATGTGAGACCTTAAAATTGTACAATTGTGTCTGACTAAGCAATTGAAATGGATTTTAAAGAAAATGTGACTGAGTCACAGAACTATTAGAGACAGGAACCAGAAGCCAAACACCCACCTGTCTAACCTTTCAAGGTAAGAGGATAAGCTGTTCCCATTCAGTCCCCATCCCATCACCCTATTTTAGTTTCCTGCACTTCCTCCATCTGATATTTTCCTGCTTCTGTTTTATATTGTCTGCTTCTATCCACTGGAATATGAACTCTTAGGAGCAAGGACATTGTGATCTTACTCACTGCTATGTGCTCCGGCCCCTAGAATACTGCCCCGCACAATCAATGATTAAGGATTGAATGGAGGTTTAAGGCACCACTCGGCCGGGCGCGGTGGCTCAAGCCTGTAATCCCAGCACTTTGGGAGGCGGAGACGGGCGGATCACGAGGTCAGGAGATCGAGACCATCCTGGCTAATACGGTGAAACCCCGTCTCTACTAAAAAATACAAAAAACTAGCCGGGCGAGGCGGCGGGCGCCTGTAGTCCCAGCTACTCGGGAGGCTGAGGCAGGAGAATGGTGTGAACCCGGGAGGCGAAGCTTGCAGTGAGCTGAGATCCGGCCACTGCACTCCAGCCTGGGCGACAGAGTGAGACTCCGTCTCAAAAAAAAAAAAAGGCACCACTCATTTGGTGACAGTTTACTGGTCAGTGGGTAAAGAGGAATGGCAGACACAGTGGCTGGCATATGTAAGTCATTCACAGAAGAAGTTGTGGTGAGCATTTTACGTGTTCATTTCCTTAAGCTCAACACTTTCATAATACCCTTGTGGCAGACACACCTTGTATGTGGTGACACAGGGCCCCTGACCTCACTTCTTGCTCCCGCTGCTGCTGCTGAAACAGATTCCAGACAGGGTTTGATGTAGATTGCCACTGCAAGAGCACCTCTCTTGTCCTGACTGGGGCTCCTCTGATGTCAGGGGAGGTGAGATGCCCACAGGAGCCTGCTGGGCACTTTTGCATGTAAAGCCCAGAAATAGGGACTATGGGGACACTCTTGATGAAAAGGGCACAGGAGTCAATGGACAAATGCTTCTCTCTTTAGAAATGGGGTCTGGAAGATCTGAGACTCACTGTGTGATGCTCCTCAGAGAGTTCTCATCAGATCAGACGCCACTCCCCTGTGGCAGGGGCCAGCTTGAGACTCACCGTACGATGCTCCTCAGAGAGTTCTGATCAGACGCCACTCCCCTGTGGCAGGGGCCAGCTTGAGACTCACTGTACGATGCTCCTCAGAGAGTTCTCATCAGATCAGACGCCACTCCCCTGTGGCAGGGGCCAGCTTGAGACTCACCGTACGATGCTCCTCAGAGAGTTCTCATCAGATCAGACGCCACTCCCCTGTGGCAGGGGCCAGCTTGAGACTCACTGTACGATGCTCCTCAGAGAGTTCTGATCAGATCAGACGCCACTCCCCTGTAGCAGGGGCCAGCCTGAGAATGCATCCTGGCATTGGCTTTCTCTCTTGCCCAGCTCCTAGTTCCACTTGGCTCTTCCTCACCCCTCCCTGGCTTCATTTCCCAAATAAACCACTACATGTAGGCATTTGTCTCAGGCTCTGCTTCCCCAAGAACCAGGCTAAGACAGCAACCTAATTTCATTATCTTGAATCTAAAAATGCTTTCTTGTTTTAGAAAACCCACCTATATACAGGTCAAAATCTTCTGCCTCCAAGAAGAATGTTTTAAATCCTACCATGCCCTTTAAATCACTGGTCCCTTGGAAGTTGTTGAATGAGGCACACTGGATGAGTGGGTCTGGACATGAGGCTCTCAGGTAAAAGCAGTATCTTAGGGGTTTTCCCAGTTCCCATCTAATGGGTAATGGCAAACCCCACCTGAGATGGGCAGGAGCTGAGGAGCCCAGGAGCCGATTCAATGATCAGGTATGAAGGGTGAGTGCAAGGCTGGGGTGCAGGTTGAGGTAAGAGGCCACGAGGCAAAGCTCTGAGGTCACTATCACAGCGGGGAGTGGGGTGCAAGGTAGCCTGACGTGGAATGGTTCAGGGCAAAGATTGTGAAGAAATCCGGGACACAGAGAACAAGCTGTCACTGGATGTTGGCCCTAGGTGGCATATGGGCCAGGGGCTAGAAGGTAACTGCTAGGCTGAATGAGTGAGTCACATGGAGATTTCTCAACTTCCAGACAGTGCTCCATACCCTTAGCTACCCAAATCAGCAGAATCTTTGGTGAGAGGAAGCAAAGAAGGCGCTGGGGCTAGAGACAGAGGACAGAGAGTAATCAGCCAAGTTTCCTCCTCTCTGTTAAGGTCTGCATCTCCTTCCCTGGCTATTTGCTTCTTCCCTTTTTATTGAGGTAAAATTCATATAACATAAAATTAATTAAAGTTAAAGTGTGTAATTCAGTGGCATTTAGTACATTTGCTTTATTGTGTAACCACCACCTCTATCTAGTTCCAAAACATGTTGCTTACCCTGCAAGGAAATCTTGTATTCACTTAGCCATCATTTGCCATTCCCCTACCCCTTTCTCAGGCCCTGGTAACCTCTAATCTGCTCTCTGTCTCTATGGATTTACCCATTCTGGGTGTTTCATATAAATAGAATCATACAACATGTGTCTGGATTCGTTCACAAAGCATAATGTTTTCAGGGTTCATCCATGTTGTGGCATGTATCAGAATGTCATTCCTTTTTTTGAGATGGAGTTTTGTTCTGTTGTCTAGTCTGGAGTGCAATGGCACGATCTCGGCTCACTGCAACCTCTGCCTCCCGGGTCCAAGTGATTCTCCTGCCACAGCCTCCTGAGTAGCTGAGATTACAGGCATCCACCACCACACCTGGCTAATTTTTTGTATTTTTAGTGGAGACAAGATTTCACCATGTTGGCCAGGCTGGTCTTGAACTCCTGACCTCAGGTGATCCACCCACCTTGGCCTCCCAAAGTGCTGGGATTACAGGTATGAGCCACCACACCCAACCCAATGTCATTCCTTTTGAAGGCTGAGTAATATTCCACTGTATAGACATACCACATTTTGTTTACCTATTAGTTGACAGAAATTTGACTTGTTTCCACCTTTTGGCTATTGTGAATAGTGCTGCTGTGAACATTTGTGTGCAAGTTTGTATTTGAGTCCTGGCTTTCAATTCGTTTGAGTATGTATCTAGGAGTATAATTGTTCACTATCCATTTTTTTATGTGTGCTCCTTTTACCAATGTGCTTGTTTGCACCCCCGTGACTCTCTGCCAACTGACTCACAAAGAAAGTCAATGACTTTTCTGAACTACAGCTCCATGAATGGAATGAGGGCTACCACCTACTAGGTTGGTGCAATTAAATTGCGGTTTTTGCCATTAAAAGTAATGGAAAAACCGCAAATACTTTTGCACCAACTAATAAATACGTGCCACTTGGCCACAGCTGAAGAGGCTGACTTCTGGAAGAAGACCGTGAGGAGTTGACCTAAGTGTTCCATTTGTCTTCTTTTCCCACACAATAAAGATCTCAGCCTTGGATGCATTCAGCTGTGAGTGAGCACTGGTGTGTATGTCCACATGGTCCCAGATGCATAGATTTCAGTATGTTGATGTCATAAATACATAGATTTCAGTACATCGATAAATCATTTCCAAAGGGTAGTGAGCGGTGTCCCTGTGCCCTTGTTTTCATATCCCCTTGTGGAAAGTCAGCATACAATTGGTTTTTTATATTCATTACCATGTAAGCACTATCTAGAACAAATTTTTTTAAAATGGAAAAACAGAGTTTTGGAAAAAATAGAAAGCACTTGACACTAGCCAAGCTTAAGGCCAGTTCTCTAAATTAAACATACTACTTGTGCTGTGACAGTCTGGGTTGGAGTGGAAGCCTTTCTGTTTTCTACTGTTGGAATGTCCTCTAGACTAGATTTGGAAATGTTTCACTCTGGTGGTTATAAGACATCAAGTCGCGGCTGGCTTTGATTAGAACTTGTCCTAAGAAATAAATGCTGTTTTAAGCAACAAACATCCCAGAGTTTTTTTTCGGCAAGCTGTTCTGTTTTGGAAAGTTGACCATGTGTGTCTGAGTACATAATCTGTTTGTGGGGAACAACCTGTGGTCAAGATGGAGACAAGAAATACTAATTTAAAGCAATGTGCATAGGGACATACAACGTATTAAGAATATTTATGGGCAGTTGGATCTCCTTCCTTCCCACCTTGACCTCTTACTTCAGCTCCTGAGCTATTACTGTGAGTGCAGCAGCGCCTCTGCGGGGGGAAGGTCTCCCAATTCCTCTGCTGCATCTCCCGGCTGCTGTGAGTGCTCACATCCCTCCCTGGCTGCCCGCGACTCAGATTTTCCACTGTGGAGGTCACTGACAGTGGAGCAATTAAACAGAGGCAGAATAGCTGAGATATTTAAGTTTCTGTCCATAAATCTTGGTGGGAACCTTACAAGGGCCTTGCTTTAATTATTTTCTTTCAGAATCCCAAGTCAACAGGAATACTCCTTTGGGAGCCAGCTTGCTCTTTGGATTTTTAACTCTCCTCATCAGTCTTACCAAGTGTTTTAACTGGTGATGGTTTTCATTAGAAAGCTCAATTTGCATCTTGAGGTTTCATGCATATTTTAGTAATGTATGCAGAAGGAAGACGGCAGGGAGGCATCTAGAATTTTAGCTTCCAGAATTAAAAAAGAAAAATTACTAAACGTTACTAGGAAAACTCTTAAGTTCTAAATTCTATGGTTTCAAACAAAGCTTCTCTTCTCATCTTCACAAAAATAGTGTCCTTTTAGTAGCTAATAGTCTGTAAAGTGCCTTCATCTACCTGGCATCATGAGGTATCATCCTCTTCCAAACATTATTTGTTATAATCCACGTCTTACAGATGACAAAATGGAGGATCAGGAGAAAGCTGAGCATGGTGGTTTACAGCATGAACTCCGAAGTAAAGGAAACTAGGATTGAATCCTGGCTCCACCTCCGTCAGATTACTTGATCTCTGTTTGCTCAGTTTCCACATCTATAAAATGGAACTAATGAAACTTTAGTAATTAGGTCTTATGGTTGCCGAAAGAATTAAGTGAGTTTATATATATGTTAACTTAGTAAGAAACATTCACAAGGATTCCTTCAGATCTCTCTCCCATGGGTTTTAAGGTTTTAAGTCGCCTGGCCTTCAACTCTTAGGGTGGGCTCCATCTGTTAATGCCCAAAGTGAGGCAGCAGAATTGGCTCATGCAACCAACCACATGGAGGCCATCTAATTGGAAATTTTTCATCAAACTCAGTTTTCTCTTTGCTAAAATGGTGCTAAGAATATTCTCAATATCGTAGAGATGTTATGAGGATAACATGAGGCTAATAAGTATAGTGCCTGGCACATGATATTTAATGCATCTTATTAACTACTATTATTGTTACTAATATAATATTTAATATCAATTATTATTTTTACTATCACCTGAACTTTCAAAACTATACCAATTTCCTTTCCATTCTATCCTTATCAAATAAAGAAAAGAAAAAAATTATCTGTCCCTACTTTCTATAAGAAGAATTTATAAGAACTCTTCAACCACATCTACTTATTTTCTGTCTGCAGACTCAACTACTGTCTTCACTATGCCATTACATTGTCACCCATGTACTAGCACGCGAGCACCTGGAATCATATCAGGAGGCCTATTTCCTGATCCCCAATCCAGCACTAATTTACTGTGTGACCTTAGGCAAATCACTTGGCCTTTCAGTTCCCCAGTTTCTTCATCTGTTCAAAGCAACATGATCAAACTAAAGTCTCTTTTAATGCTAAAATCACGTGTTTAAAATCTCTCCATGTGTATAGCTATATATGTATCATCTCTCCGTAATAAATATTTTTATTATTTAAAGTCACTTTATAATGAGCTCAGTAAAATCTTTATTTCCATTTTCCTATGAGGTAGCACACAGCGCCCTGCACGGAGTTACCAGCAGAGACAGAATTAGAAAGTGCAGACCTTGGCCTTCAGTCTCTGATTTAGCTCAGATCCCATCCCTGCTTAATCATCCGAACCTAACATTCTACTAAAGAACTCGCTGGACCTGTGGGAGTGCTCAGAGGGCTGAGGGGAGTCGTGCTCCACCTTCCTCAGTTTTCAGGGATGCTCTTGTCATTCTTTTATCCAAATGTCCCCGCATTACTTTGCTTCAGACGTTTTTCAAAAATAGCACAAAACTTCTCAAAAGTATTTTCAATAGCTCTCAAAAATATATATCTTAATTTACACATATGGACATGTAGGAAGGTGAAAAAAGTGGTAGGAAGGTGAAAAAATATTAAATTCTGACTTGTAGCAATATGACATTTGATACCTTTAGTATTTGGAAGCTACAATGTATTTTTCCCTTGTGACCAGGAGTCCAGATTTCCCTTTATTCTTCATGCTTAGGGTTTTATTAATAGAAGCCTGATAAAAGTCTCATCTTTATAATATTGGCAAGGCTTTAAAAGCTTGACCAAGGGTTTTTAAGATTTGATGGGACTTTGGGTAAAAACACAGACTTGTATTTAGGGAAATACAATGATTTCTCAGAATCTATTTCATCCAAAGGGGAATCCTTGGCCTAAACTTCTGGCAGGGTCATTGTGAATTCATTCACAAAGGGCCTGATGGCCTGGGATAGACAGAGGTCTGCATACACCTTGGAAAACCCCTGGGGCTTTGGCACAGCACAGGTTTCTCCTCTGTTCCCCACCTTGTGTCAGGCCACTCGACCTCAACATGTTGGCAGGTCACATGATTATAATGCTGCCTTCCTCTGTGGGTTGGGTGGGTATGTGTGTGATGCAGGGGTCAGGGCAGCGGGGCTTGTGCTGAGCACACTTCCTTCCTTCTCTTTATTTTATGTAGTATCAGTGTATCTCAAATATAGCATGAAGACAACTGGTATTTTATAAGATCATTTTAGGTGACATTTGGATAAACACTTTATATATTAATAGTATACATTTTAAAATGAATATTAGAAAATATCTGGCCTTTGAGGGAGGCACTATTATAATTCCCACTTGAAAAAAAATTTATTTAGAGATGGGGTCTCAGTCTCTTGCCAAGGCTAGAGTGCAGTGGTGTCATTATACCTCACTGCAGCCTCGAACTCCTGAGCTCTAGTGATCCTCCTGCTTCAGCCTCCTGAGTAGTTCAGACTAAAAATTAGCCACCACACCTGGCTAATTGTTTATGTTTTGTAGAGATGGGGTCTTGCATTGTTGCCCAGGCTGGCCTTAAACTCCTGGCCTCAAGTCATCCTTCCCTACCTCAACCTCTCAAAGCGCTGGGATTACCTGTGTGAGCCACCCTTCCTAGCCAATTCCCATTTAAATATGTGCCGGGTGTGGTGGTCCAGCACTTTGGGAGGCTGAGGCAGGGGGATCACTTGAGCTCAGGAGTTCGAGACCAGCCTGGGCAACATGGTGACACCCCATCTCTACCAAAACTATAAAGAAATAGCCAGACATGGTGGCACACACCTGGGGTCCCAGCTACTGGAGAGGTTGAGTGGGAGGATCACTTGAGCCAGGGAGGTGGAGGTCGCAGTAAGCCATGATCGCACCACTGCACTCCAGCCTCGGCAACAGAGTGAGACCCCATCTAAAAAAAATAAATAAATAAGAAAGCTCGGGCACAGAGAGGTTATACAGAAGTTAGCTAACATGCCCAAGCTTCCTCAGCTACACAATACCTTCACAGAAGGCAGAAGGCAAGCTGCCTAAATGCTGCAAGAAGCCTCTTTTAAAAGGGCCTTAATCCCATCAAGGAGGGAGTAGGCCTCATGCCCTAATCACCTCTTAAAGGCCCCACCTCTTAACCCTATCGCAACACCTGAATTTTGGAGGGGACACTTTCAAACCATGGCGATAAGGAATGCAGATATGGCCCAAATCAGGAAGGTGGCATCTTTTCATGATGTTATCCATGTTTAGGAGCATGTTTCGATCACTGAAAGAGCCAGCTCCCCTCTGATGAGATCTTCTCCCTGTGTGGTCTTCACTGATGAAGCAGCCACTCCATGGTAGCCTTGATGACCCTGTGGATGAAGAGGGCAATGATGGTAGCTGCCAGGCCACAGTCCACCCAGGACTGCTCTTCTCACCCCCCACCTCACGGTCACCAGGAGAATTCAAGAAGCACTTGACTTTCCTCTTGCAAATTAAAGTAGTTGTGCCATCAGCATTTTCCCCTTCTGCGGCTGGGCTCCCCCAGGGCAGCAACTGGCCTAAGTTTTTCCCACAGCACGCCTGCCACAGGTGAGGGGTTCACCAGCCTGCAATTTAGTAAGTAGCAAAAGTGAGGGGCGGTGGGAGCAAATGGAAGAGGCTGCATGGGAGACTAGGCTTTCACCTGCTGCTTCTCAGGCTCTCCTGGCACCAGAGAGCAGTGGGGAAGGCAAGGAGGAGGCTGATGGGCCAGAGCAGGGGGACAGGGTGAGACGGACCCAGCAGTTTCACTTGCGAAGGAATGCGGAGTGGTGAGGCTCGTGGTCAGGATCCTCCCCTCCCCTCTCCTCTCCTTTCCTTTCCTTTTTTCTTTTTGAGACAGGGTCTCACTCTGTTACCCAAGCTGGAGTGCAGTAGTGCCATCGTGGCTCACTGCAGCCTCGAACTGTTGGGTTCAAGTGATTCTCCCACCTCAGACTCATGAGTAACTAGGACCACAGGCATGCGCCACCATTCCCAGCTAATTTCGTTTACGTTTTGTAGAGACAGGCTCTCCTTATGTTGCCCAGGTTTGTCTCGAACTCCTGGACTCAAGCAATCCTCCCACCTTGGCCTCCCAAATTATTGGGATTACAGTCGTAAGGCATTGCTCCCAGCAAAATTAATTCAAAAAATACCAAAATTATTTTTTGAATAATTAGAAAGAAGTTTGTAGTAGCTTGTTGCAGCTAATTTGTTTTTATCAGGACCAACATGTTTGCTCTCAAGACCAATCAGTGGAAAGAGCCACTTCTTCCTGCTGCCCACCTCCAACAATTCTATTCCTTTACTAAGTGGGAAATAACAATGACACTATTGATCATGAGGCACCATTTATTGAGCATAGTACTAAACGTGTTACTAATATCACCTTCATCATCATATTAATGCCACACTTTATAGAAAAGGCTCAGAGAAGTTTAGTGACCTGTCCAAGGTCACACAGCACAGCCAGTAAGTGGTGGGGCTAGGATAGGAATACAAGTGGTCTGACCACAGCCTAGTGCTCTTTCATCACACCACAACTGCCTCTGGTTGGATACTGTTATTTTCCACCCTGTGTGAAATGTTCTGTTGTTATAGTTTTAAGCAATGAAAATCAAAAGTTTAGCCAGGCACGGTGGCTCACACCTGTAATCCTAGCACTATGAGAGGCCAAGGCCGGCAGATCAATTGAGGTCAAGAGTTTGAGACCAGCCTGGCCAATATGGTGAAATCCTGTCTCTACTAAAAATACAAAATTAGCTGGGCTTGGTGGCACACACCTGTAATCCCAGCTACTCAGAAGGCTGAGGCAGGAGAAGCACTTGAACCTGGGAGATGGGGGTTGCAGATTGCACCACTGCACTCCAGCCTGGGTGACAGATCAAGACTCTGCCTCAAAAATTAAAGAAAGAAAATCAGAAAGTAAATAAACAAGTATACATGAGAATGTTCAGCCAGAGCATCTCTGAGTGCTGTGAGTGGAATGCAAGTGAGCTTGTGAGTGCAGCTACCATGCAAGGGAGAGGCTGGGCAGGGAGATGGATGACATTGGGATAGATCCCACAGGGGGCCTTCGAGGTCAGTGCAGATGGCCTGTTAGCCCTCTGAGGTAGAACCCTGGGCACAAAGACCCAGGCCTTTTCCATCACACTTGGTCACCATCTCACATGTGACCACCATGAGCCTTTCCTGGCTTTGGGATTCCCCATTCACCTAGGAGAAACATGTCTGCCAGCGGTCAAAAGATGGGCTTTCCTGCCACCAGTGCCAGTGAATATGTGAATAAATGCAGAGCAGAGAACTGGGGGTCAGGCAGAACCCCACCCCCCACAACGCCTGCTGCCATATACTAGTTGAGAGACCTAGAGAGAGGTACCTTGCCTTCCTGTGTCTGTTTTTGCGTCAATTAAATGGGAGTAATAACACCGTCACAGTGGGATAGTTTGAGCATTAGCATTTAGATGAGAAAACCTGTAATAGCATGGTTAGCAGTGTGGCAAACCTATAGCAGACCATGAATAAGCTGTAGCCGTTGCTGTTGACAATAGATGGGACAAGGTCCTCAGGATGTGGAAAGGAATGTCGAGAGCCGGTTAGAGGCTCTTACTAGGAAAGATGGGGAACAAGTTTTCCGCAAGTAGGACAGGAGCAAGGGAAGGACCGATGTGATGCAAGGGAGGCTGGCGACCTTGAGTAGCCTCTCCTCCCAGTCTCATCCCCAAATCCAACTTGCTGCTATGTGATCAGTCATTGATCCCGTGGTGCTGGGAAAAGAGTGACAAAGTAGAAGAATAAAAACCTTGCAGGAATTAGTGTCTTTTTACTCTAATCTGTTTTTCCATATTGCTTCTGTTCTTTAGAAAAAATCAAAATAAAATGTAGGAATTCACATCTGGGGCTTCACACAGTAGATGCAAATCCAGTCTGCTGAGGACAGCATGTGCCTGTGTGTTTTGCTGAAATTTGAGTCCTTCCCGTGGCTGTTTCAGCACTTGAGCTGATTCTCAGAAGATCCTGCTGTGGAGCAGTGTGCTGTTAACCACCAATAGCATGGTCTTTGCCTCCGACTCCTTGGTCAGCAAAGTAGAGCTAAGGTAATGTGGTCTGGTGAATAAAAAACAGCTGGAGATGAAAGGAATGAACGTTTTCAGAATGCCTTGGCTACAGGGAGTCACGTGCCCTCTTTCAAAGTGTCTGTGCTCTTTGTTGGTCTCTGACCTCCCCCTGGGTGAGACAATGAGCTGACCACACAGCCTGCTAGGAGTGGGTGAATGATCTTTGCCACAATCTCTTATTTCCTAGGGCAGACACACAGATATCTGAAAATGCCCGATTTGGTGAGCATGTTCCCAGCTACTGGTGACAGACTGGAGTGCAACCTTGTACTCTAGGGTCCAAGGAGAGGGAGCCTCGAAAGGCGCTGGCAGATGGTAAACATGTCTAAGGCATCTTCACCCATCACCTCTGAGAGGAAGGAGTGTGGATGGAGGCCCTTTGGACAGAACAAACGGGCCTGTCATACCAGGGAGAAGTGGTTCCTTCCTGCCGTACCCTCTGTGTCTCATTTTAGAGAAGAGAATGGCATTCAGCCTTCGTAACCTTCATATTTTCTTTTTCTTACCATGTCTGTATTAAAGGTGTTGCCTGTTGTCAATTTAAAAGTTTAGGAGCCTACCAGGCACGGTGGCTCAGGCCTGTAATCCCAGCACTTTGGGAGACCGAGGCAGGTGGATCATGAGGTCAGGAGATCGAGACCATCCTGGCTAACACGGTGAAACCCCATCTCCACTAAAAATACAAAAAATTAGCCAGGCGTGGTAGCAGGCACCTGTAGTCCCAGCTACTTGGGAGACTGAGGCAGGAGAATCACTTGAACCCAGGAGGTGGAGTTTGCAGTGAGCCGATATCGCACCACTGCACTCCAGCCTAGTGACAGTGCGAGACTCTGTCTCAAAAAAAAAAAAAAAAAAAAAAAGTTTAGGAGCCTGCACTGAGACTTAAAAAAAAAAAAAAGTAAATCTTAGCAAGAAGTGATGTGGCATAACATGGTAACGCACACCAATTAATTCAATCACCCACAGAAACCTCCCACTGGCATCAGGAAGGAATTTGTATGCAGGGAGGGCTGTGAGTCACTGGGAGTCATGGACCATGTCACTTCATAGAATTCCTCTGCTTTGGAGCCCATCACCTTATTAACAGGAAAGGTATTTTGCCTGGGTGTCTGTGTTTCTCTCTCGACAGAGATTACATCCAGCTCTCCATCATCCCAGCTAAAGAAATGCAGCCATGGTGTGGATGATCTAAAGTGGCAAATAATTTAAAACTGTCTGTGCTCTTTGCCTTCTAACTTTGAGTGTGTTGGGGGAGGGGAGGGGAGTAGGGTTAAGAGTTTCTAAATTACACATTTTCCTTTCCAATATTAAAAATATGTTAGTATGCACTTTCAATGCAATCCTAGTGACCCCAGGGAAGGAGAATTTGAGAACGCCCTGGAGGCTGGTGCAGTGTGGAGTCACTTCTGCTGGAAACCTCCGAAGTAGATGCAACTCAGTCTTTCACTAATGGTGGTGGATGTCTTTTGTTTTAGCCTGCCCACCATCCTTTCCTTCTTCTTAAATTAGCAGAGCCCCTCTTCCCCGCAGAAGACCCATTTCATGGAGCTCTGGGCCTACTACTGTCCCTGTCCCACCTGTCACGTGATCAGCTCAGTGTTGGGGACTGACCCCAGCCAGGCCAAACAGGGTTATCCTAGGGAGTTTTCTGCTGGTGTGTAGCTAATCTGGTGAAGTGTGGCTCCTGGGCTCCTGAAAGCCGCCTACCTGAGAGGAGAGCTGGAACCCCAACCACTTCACCTGGGTCTCTATCCACGTGTGGCTGAAGTTGGAAATTCTTTTGGATTTTTACAGTTATGTAGACCAATAAGTTCTCCCCTTTTTCTTTAACTAGCTTGCTTTGGGTTTCTGTCACTTGACCAAGGGTCCTGGCAACATATCACACTTCTGAGCTTCCTGTCTGTAGTGGGGAGATTTATAAGTACTATCCTGTTGGGCGTGGTGGCTCACAACTGTAATCCTAGCACTTTGGGAGGCTGAGGCGGGTGGATCACCTTAGGCCAGGAGTTCGAGACCAGCCTGGCCAACATGGTGAAACCCCATCTCCACTAAAAATACAAAATTAGCTCGGCATGGTGATGCATGCTTGTAGTCCCAGCTACTCAGGTGGCTGAGGCAGGAGAATTGCTTGAACCCAGGAGGCAGAGGTTGCAGCAAGCTGAGATTGCACCACTGCACTCCAGCCTGGGTGACAGAGGGAGACTCCATCTCAAAAAAAAAAAAAAAGTACTTTCTAAGTGTCCCTTCCTCCAAAGCCTCTGTCACCTTCCCTGTACCCTCCTCTATTTCCATCACTCTTGGCTTATCCATTAATGGAGGGCATTTAGGGAGAGAGAATTTTGTGCTTCTACTCTTCAGTTTTTTCTAGGTCAGCAACAACTGCCCACTGCTGTGGGCTAGGCTGAGCTGCTCCACACCGTGACCATCACAGGTACCAATGACATAATATAAATATCAAAGTCATCATTATTATGAAATAGCATTTACATAGCTTACAAATCACAGTCAACTCTTATTTTCTTGCTCCTTGAATCTGTTCTGGAAAGTGAGTATAGAAAGCAGATTACAAACAGATAACTAGGATGTTTTTGATAAGTGAATAGTTTTTTCCTCTTGAATAAGAAGTAACTTCAACTAAATATGTCTTATAAGAAAACTGCCTTAGAGATTGCAGGGACTGGGGAAAATTAAACACTGCTTATCTCCGCTATCACCATTTCTCTGTAGTTGCAATATTGGAATAAACATGAGATGTGCTGAACACCCATTATGATATGTTGGAAGGAACACTTGCCTGAGAGTCAGACGTCTGGGGCCTGAGCCTGGTTCTGCTATAAGGAAACAGTACAGCTTCGGGAAACTCACTGTTGATTCTCTGAGTTGAATTTTGCTTATCTGTAACGTAAATAAGGTACGCTAAAAGTTCCTCTTGCTTCAAATCCTAGTGACTTTAGTCTTGTAGCAGAAAATATTTCACCAAAGTGTGGGATGCTGGCATGGCAGAGGGGGTGAGTAGGCATGACACAGGCATAGGAAGTTCACACCCATGTTTTGGTGATGGTGGGACCTGGCATTTTGAGGAAGATTATGCTATTTCCAACCTCTATTTCCCCTCACATATTCCATCCACCAGGAATATTCTTCTATCTCATCTCTGACTATCTGGTAAGCTCCTATGCATGCTTCAAGATCTCTTGTTCAGGTACCATCCTCTCTGTTAGGTCACCTGGAGTTGCTGATTCCCTCCCCAGAGTTAAGACCATCCACTTATCATTCATTTACCTATTAATCTGTTACTATGGATTGATTTGTGTACCCACATATTCATATGTGAAGCCTTAACCCCCATTGTGATGGTCTTTGGAGATGGGGCCTTTGGAAGGTGATGAGGTTTAGATGAAGTTGAGGGTGGAGCCCTGGTCCTAGGGGATTAGTCCGTATAAGAAGAGACGCTAGTGAGCTCACTCTCTCTCTCTGCCTTATGAGGACATAGCAAGAAGGCAGCTGTCTGCAAGCCAGGAAGAGGACCCTCACCGGAACCTGACGATATAGGCACTCTGACCTTGGACTTCCAGCCTCGAGAACCCCAAGAAAACTAATTTCTGTTGTTTAAACCACCCAGTCTATGGTATTTTTGCTACAGCACCCCAAGCTGATTAAGACATCTGTTCATGGGCTGCCTCTCCTACCACGCTGTGAGGACCTACAGGATGCAGCTCCAGCTCATTTACCTCTGCATCCTCAGAGGTGCACTCAGTACCTGGCATCTAGTAGGTGCTCGATAAATATGTCTACAGTAAATGAATAAATACATGGCTATCAGCCCCCATTGTTTCCTTGGCACCTATTCTTAAGAAGCTCATGCTCTAGTAGTGATAAATACTCAACTTAAAAAAAATGAGAAAACCATCTTATTTTGATAAATGCTACACAGTAGATGAGAACTGGCAAACATGATGAAACAGCAAACAGCCCAATGGTGACTTTGGATGGTTTGAGACAGCCTCTCTGAGAAATTGACACAAGCTGAGACCTTGATAAGAAGCAGCCAACCTGTCAGAGCAAAGAGTGTAGCAGGCCTCTCAAGCAAAGGCTCTAAAGCGAGGATGAGTTTAGCAAGTGTGAGGAAGAGTAAGAGGGTCAGTATGGCTGCAGTGGAATGGATGAGGGAGACAATGGAAGGACACGAACCTGCCAGGGTAAGGAACATGATTGCAGTGGGGGCAGGAAGGCAAGCAGGGAGATTAGTGCAGCCCAGAAACAAGATAAAGGGGCGTGGATTGGGGTGGTCCCAGTGGAGATGGAGAGAGATGGGTGGATCCAAGGCAAGTGTTTAAGATGTGGTTGGCAGGACAGGCTCATGGATTAGATGAAAGTGGCAGGAGGTGAGCGGAAGGAGGCTGCAAAGGAAAGAACAACTGAAGATAACTCCTAGAAGCAAGACCAAGAAGCAGGTTCTTTTGAGTGAGGGGTGGGGAGTAAGAATTCAGGGTATTTTTCTGGCCATATGAAGTATGGAATGAGCATTAGGCACCTAAGTGGCAATGTCCAATAGGAAGTTGGATACCTCAGTGTGAAATTCCTGGAGAAGGTCAAGGCTGGTGATACAGATTTGGGCATCATTGGCTTCCAGATGGCACCTGAAGCCCTGGGACTGGATAGAATCACCCTGGGGGAGGATGCGAGGGAGGGAAGGAAGC
>NW_012102009.1:2313912-2318199 GCF_000951045.1 Mandrillus leucophaeus
CATTTACCTATTAATCTGTTACTATGGATTGATTTGTGTACCCACATATTCATATGTGAAGCCTTAACCCCCATTGTGATGGTCTTTGGAGATGGGGCCTTTGGAAGGTGATGAGGTTTAGATGAAGTTGAGGGTGGAGCCCTGGTCCTAGGGGATTAGTCCGTATAAGAAGAGACGCTAGTGAGCTCACTCTCTCTCTCTGCCTTATGAGGACATAGCAAGAAGGCAGCTGTCTGCAAGCCAGGAAGAGGACCCTCACCGGAACCTGACGATATAGGCACTCTGACCTTGGACTTCCAGCCTCGAGAACCCCAAGAAAACTAATTTCTGTTGTTTAAACCACCCAGTCTATGGTATTTTTGCTACAGCACCCCAAGCTGATTAAGACATCTGTTCATGGGCTGCCTCTCCTACCACGCTGTGAGGACCTACAGGATGCAGCTCCAGCTCATTTACCTCTGCATCCTCAGAGGTGCACTCAGTACCTGGCATCTAGTAGGTGCTCGATAAATATGTCTACAGTAAATGAATAAATACATGGCTATCAGCCCCCATTGTTTCCTTGGCACCTATTCTTAAGAAGCTCATGCTCTAGTAGTGATAAATACTCAACTTAAAAAAAATGAGAAAACCATCTTATTTTGATAAATGCTACACAGTAGATGAGAACTGGCAAACATGATGAAACAGCAAACAGCCCAATGGTGACTTTGGATGGTTTGAGACAGCCTCTCTGAGAAATTGACACAAGCTGAGACCTTGATAAGAAGCAGCCAACCTGTCAGAGCAAAGAGTGTAGCAGGCCTCTCAAGCAAAGGCTCTAAAGCGAGGATGAGTTTAGCAAGTGTGAGGAAGAGTAAGAGGGTCAGTATGGCTGCAGTGGAATGGATGAGGGAGACAATGGAAGGACACGAACCTGCCAGGGTAAGGAACATGATTGCAGTGGGGGCAGGAAGGCAAGCAGGGAGATTAGTGCAGCCCAGAAACAAGATAAAGGGGCGTGGATTGGGGTGGTCCCAGTGGAGATGGAGAGAGATGGGTGGATCCAAGGCAAGTGTTTAAGATGTGGTTGGCAGGACAGGCTCATGGATTAGATGAAAGTGGCAGGAGGTGAGCGGAAGGAGGCTGCAAAGGAAAGAACAACTGAAGATAACTCCTAGAAGCAAGACCAAGAAGCAGGTTCTTTTGAGTGAGGGGTGGGGAGTAAGAATTCAGGGTATTTTTCTGGCCATATGAAGTATGGAATGAGCATTAGGCACCTAAGTGGCAATGTCCAATAGGAAGTTGGATACCTCAGTGTGAAATTCCTGGAGAAGGTCAAGGCTGGTGATACAGATTTGGGCATCATTGGCTTCCAGATGGCACCTGAAGCCCTGGGACTGGATAGAATCACCCTGGGGGAGGATGCGAGGGAGGGAAGGAAGCACGCAGCCCTGAGAGAGAGCATGAGGAGCCATCAAAGGCCAAGGAGGAACGGGGAGGAAGGCAAGGTGCTGTCGCAGAGGCCGGGAGAGGAGAGGGCCCGTGGCTATGTTGAGCATTGCAGACAGGCCACGTAGAATCATTGTCATGGAGGGTTTGCTATGTGCAGATCATTAGTGACCAGCTGATGAGGGCCAAGGAGACACAACAAGACAAGGAAACAGACTACAGACAACTTCTTCCAAAAGTGTCGCATTATCTGACTGAATTGTCATAATCATGATATGAGGGAGATGCTGTTCTCACCCCATATAAAGATGAGAAAATGGAGATCTGACAGCACAAGGTCAGTCAGGATTGGAGGTGGTTTTTGACTCAGAATTTGACCTCTTAGCCACTATCATTTCTTGCTTCTCACTCTGCTCCACTCCAATCTCACAGCAGCCCTGGGGTAAGAATTAGTCATATAGGGACATTCCCAGAGGAGGAAAGAAAAACAAATGAAGGGTGATTTCTCTTATTATTTATTTATTTGTGTATTTGAGACAGGGTCTCCCTCTGTCACCCAGGCTGGAGTACAGTGCCATTAACATGGCTCACTGCAGCCTCAAACTCCTGGGTTCAAGTGATCCTCCCACCTCAGCCTCCTCAGTACTGGGGACAACGGGTGCAAACTACCATGCCCGGCTAATTTTTTAAAATGTTTTTTGTAGAGATGGGATCTTGCTACATTGCCCAGGCTGGTCTCGGACTCCTGGTCTCAAGCAAACCTCCTGCTTTGGCCTCCCAAAGTGGTGTGAGCCACTGTGCCTGGCTGAATTTCTCTTTATAATGGTAGTAACCAGGTGCTGTCTGGAGACAGTCTCCTCCCTATGCCTGAAGTCCCCTCTCCAGGGATGACGTCATCTGTGCCAGTACAGGTATAGACTGTGCAATTGTGTTTCCAATCTTTCCTTTAATAACTCCAAATTCAGCCTATTTGCCATCTCCTTATCTTAAGCAAACTGCCCAGAACCTAGGAAGAAAAACAGCTACATTCCCGGGGATCAGATTTAGCCTTGAGGAATGCAGACACCCGGGGCGCAGGCCTTGAAACAGCCCAGCAAGGAGAAGGATTGAGCACAGACGTGTTCTAGCCTTGAAATAATAACATTCAATCATACATTGCCACACTTTCCATCTAAGTTATTGCAACATAAAGGGCCAGTGAGAGAGGTGCTCAAGGGGGACAAAATATGGGCTGGGACCCCACGCGTTACTCTACACATTATTCTAGAAGGAGCTGCAGCCCCATTCTTTGTAAAAACCGCTTCACGGGAAACGTGAGGCTTATTCTTCTTTTGTGAAAGGAGAGCTCAATAACCCTGTCAGAGACATCTCATCTCCTTGGGCTGAGTTTCCTCAAATATAAAACGAAGTACAAAGACTCAATATCTGTTTTCAGAATTTCGCCCACCCCCACTCTCCTGCCCTACCACCAAGCATGAGTTTCTTTTTTAAATCCAAAATTTACCTGGAATGCCTATAAATGTATGTCTATATGAAAAACCTGTGCCATCCCCACCTAAATCAAGAATATTGGAATATTTTTTAAAAGTTTAAGTACAGAATCTAGCGCCACTCCTCCCGGATAGAAATGAAGGTCCATTTACAGTGAGTGCAGGTGAAGACCTGCAAGGCAGACAGCCTCAGGGTAGGCAGAGAAGCACCGTAATTGTGGGGCCCAGTGGGTTCCAAGGGGCAAGGCCCTCAGTCAGACTTAGAGATAAAGGTTATTCCAAATGGTGCAAGGTCTGCTAAGAGGAGAAATGGCATCCTTAGGTACGAAGCTGCATGGTTTCCAATAGAAACTAGCAAAGTGTTTTTGCCGAGGTTACTCCCCAGCCTCCTCCTCAAAATGTCTCTTTCTACTAGGAGGCTGAACTGCACCAGGGGTGCCCAGTGCGGCTGAGTGGGCTCAGTGCCCCCACAGCTCTCCCTGCAAACTCCCAGAAGAACCTCAGAGCATCCAAAGCAAGCGGAGGGCCAGTGAGTAGAACCAAGGGTTAGAACCTCATCCTCCCCATTTACAGAAGATGGAAAGTCAGGGAAGTGGGGCAGTAAGGCCCAGAGTAAGATTTGAAGAGGGTGAAGAGCGGGCAGTTCTCTTCTGGAGAGAAACTGAGGTGGGGAGGGAGGTGGACACCCTGGGGGCTGGGGCCTTCTCTTTGCAGACAGAGGAGTTGGAAGGGCCTTCTGTGGCAAAGTCCAGGAGAACACCTGAGCTAGAGAGACGGCCAGGTTTTGTCCTGCCTCTTATCCACTCTGCGACTTACCTGGCCCTTTGGCATTTTGGCAGAGAGTCCCTAGACTGTGGTTCTGCCTGATTGGCCTAGGGGAAACCTGTGAGGCTGGCTGCCTGGGAAAGGCACAGGCTGCTGGTACCAGTTACCGTTTGGAAGAGCTCCAGAGGAGAAGGAATTGCATTGCTCTGCCTGCCCCACCATATGGAATCAGGAGACACACCACTCAGCTGTCATGGCACAGACGGTGGCAGACACTTGGAGATAAAAAAGAAGGGGCTGTGCCATGCTAGGGTAAACTTGGACGAACTCTGGTTGAACTGTAGGTGGGGAAGCCTTGAGCCTTTCTTGTGTGGCCAAGAGGATGCTAGAAGGCTTACAGGCTGCTACTGGGACGGTACAGTAGGCACAGCAGTACAGATCGGGCACAGCGTGGTGGTGGAGCATAGCGTCTGGAACCAGGCTGCCAGAGTGTGAGTCCCAGCAGAGCCACTTACAGCTCTGTGGTCTGAGACTAGTTTTTGGCCTCTCTTGGCGTCTTTCCTTATTATTAATAGTAATAAGCCATAGAATTATCTCAAAG
>NW_012102009.1:2319849-2326271 GCF_000951045.1 Mandrillus leucophaeus
GCCACCTCGCCTGGCTAGTTTTTTGTATTTTTTAGTAGAGACGGGGTTTCACTGGGTTAGCCAGGATGGTCTCGATCTCCTGACCTCGTGATCTGCCCGTCTCGGCCTCCCAAAGTGCTGGGATTACAGGCTTGAGCCACCGCGCCCTGCCGCTATCAGGATTTTAAAATCTCCCCCAGGTAATCAAATGTGCAGCCAAAATTGACAAGCACAGACCTAGAGAGATTCAAAAGTGCTCACGTGACTTCGAAATGACCTATTCTTCTGAGATGGGCCCAGACGTTAAGTTTTCAAAAGCACCACCAGTGCTTCTCATGTGCAGCTAGGGTTGAGAGAACCATGGCTTTGACCAGTGGTTCTCCAAGTGGAGTTTCCAGGCCAGCAGCATCACCCGGGAACTTGTTGGAAATGCACATTCTCGGACTCACCCGAGACTTTCTGGGTCAGACTTTGCTCTGTGGTTAACACAGTTTCAGCAGGGGAGACATATAAATAAATATATATTCACAAACGGCCATGTTTTCCTATCTAGGCTTTTCTATACGTAGAAAAGCAGAGGGACTAGATCTTGATTCCCCCTTCCTCCTTTATTAAAGCAGGGCCCAGAGTTTTTTATTTTTTGGTTTTATAGAACTGTAGAGCTACCACCGGTAAAGACACAATTAATCGTTAATGACAGATGAAGGAATGTTTGGCAGAACACAGATGGGTTGCCAATCTATAGGCCATTAAGTGATGATGGGAAAAAAGTAGGGTTGGGGAAAAAGCATAAATGCAGAGGCCTGTGGATTTTGAGTGGGTTTTGTTCTTGTACCATTTCCCAACTCTGGAATGTTTCATCTGCCAGGCCTGTCTAAACACTGGATTGCATCTGGCATTTTTAAGTTTTTAGTGTCAAACGAATTTTCTTGGCATCTGAGCCAGAATCTTTTGGTAACTAGGTAACAATTCCAAACCATGGGTAACATGAGCTCAAGCCAATGTGTAAAATCCTCTTTTTGGTCTCTCTTTTGTGTTATTACCTTTTGTGTTATTACCATTTTACTCTATAGTAAAACCTGGGGAAGGAACATGAGGGAAGGAGGAAATACAGAGAGTGACCATGGAAAAAGTTCAGGTAACACCATAAACCTTGAAAGCCAAGTTGACCTTGAGCCCAAGTCTAACAGAGCTGCATCTAAGGAGTGGGCCAGGGAGTGGGGGAGCCTGCAGCTCTGCAGCCTGCCTCCCCTGCCTCTTCCTTCCTTCCTATGATACATTTTTGAGAGGACAAATTCACAAGAGTATCTCCTGGGATGCAATGGACTAAGTTATGTTAAGATGTACCCAAAATGTCATGTTTCACAAAATTGCAATTAAAGCAAAAATGAGGATGACAACTCCTTAGGGATACAAACGTCTTCCTTGACAACCTGCTCAAAAGACATTCTACAACGCAAAGCTTCTTAAAAGGGATTTTGACACGAGGAGCTTGTGTTTTGACACTGAAATGTGCCTGGAAAACAATTCTTGGGCCCCTTTGATGCCTGGTGCTACCCACCTACCCTGCAGTGAGAAGGCTGTGAAGAGGAGGGCGGGAGATAGAGCCCAAGTGGTCCTCACAGTGCAGCCCCTGCAGCCCCTGACGGTGGGGAAACATCTGTCACCTGAGAAATTAATGAAAATGCCCGTTAAAATGCTCCCACCTCAGAGATTCTGATTCAGTAGCCCTGGGGAAGGATCTGCACATCCACATTTAAAGAAATTTCTGATGCTGATGGTTTGGAGACCTCCCTTTGAGAAGCACTGCCGTATGTTCTGAAGGAAGAGAACCAACAGCATGGTGATGGACTAGGTTCAGAGGGAGGCCTCCGCTGGGAACCTGACTTGGGTAGATTTGCCCTGGGACTTCAGGAAGGTGAGTCCTGGTGCCCAGCTGCATTGCTTGTTGAGTGGTGTCATTCCATTCTTACCAAAGCCTTTGGCAAAGCTTCGTGAACCTGCCCTGGGAAGTGAACTGGCAGGGTAGTGGGTAGTGGACTGCCTTGGGTAGTGGACTGGCAGGAGGTATAGGGAGGACAAGCCAGGGCAGGGTTTGGTGTAAGTGGTGAGAGGCACCCACCATGCTGTGCAAGCAGCCCCGTCTCTTGGACTCTGGCACTATCTGGGAGCATACAGGACATCCTGCTGTCAGGGCACAGTGACTCAAGGCCAGGGCAACAAAGGCCAAGAGTTAGGCCAAGAAGACAAAGAGACACTCAGTTACACCTGGGAGATATGGGCATCAGAAACTGATTCATTCTTTCAATCACCCTCCTCATGACCACTGGACCAAACCTGCCTTCCTTCTCCCCACTTAGGCATGGATCCCTTCCCAGGTGGGGCCTCACCTTTCCTGGCAGGCCAGGTCACACTTTCTAAGAAGGCCTGGTGTCATCTGAGTCCCAGCAATAATGAACCAGGGTGGTCGGTCAGAAGCTAGCATGATCACTATGTGGTTTTTTCTTTTTTTTTTTAGTATATGCCCATTTTCTTAAAAATGGGAGCAGAATTCACATGATATTAACCATTTTAAAATATGTAATTTGTTATTTGTTATGTTAGCATTTAGTATATTTGCAATGTTATGCAACCATGCACACTATCTAGTTCTAAAACTTTTTTTCCTTTTAAATTGACTACTTTTAGAGTGGTTTCAGGTTCTCAGTAAAATTGAGCAGGAAGTACAAAGAATTCCCATATACACGCTGCCTCCATCACACATCCCCATCACCATGGCACACTTGTTAGAATCAATGAACTGACATTGACACATCATGATCACCCAGAGTCCAGCATTCACATTAGGGTTCACTGTTGGTGTTATACACCCCATGGGTTTGCATAAGTGATGACGTGTATCTATTACACTAGCATACAGAATAGTTTCACTGCCCTAAAAATCCTCCAGACCTCTGCCTATTCATCCCTTCTTCCTCCCTAACCTCTGGCAGCCACTGATCTTTTTACTGTCTCCATAGCTTTCACTTTTCCAGAATGTCATATAGTTGGAAGCATGCATTATGTAGCCTTTTCAGATTAGCATCTTTCACTGAGTAATATGCATTTAAGTTGCCTTCTTTTTTTTATGGCTTGATAGCACATTTCTTTCTAGCACTGAATTATATACCATTGTTTCGATGTCACATCGTTTATTTGTTGAGAGACTGAATATGCAAATGGACAATGGCCAGACCATATATAAAACTAGAACTTTAACCCACAATCTGCAGCAATCTGCCTGGGAGACTAACCTCTTATTTGTAATAAGCAACCCAGAAAGCCAGCCTGACAGAAGTCCAACTTGCAGGAAGTGAGATTGTTATCTCTAGTGACAATTCAGGAAGCTAAATAATAACCTCTGTAACAATCAGCCCCAAATGGCCAGAACTTGATTAATAACTGACGGCTTCCCTAACTTTTGTCCCCTCTTCCAACTTCAACTAGAGAAAGCCAAATATTCACCCCTAACCAATCACATATGATGTCCTGCTTCTAGCTAGCCTACCTGTAGCTTCCTAACTCCAACAGCCTCCCATCAGGGCACACCCGAAGCCTTCCCTTTTCTTCACTACCAAGCTTCCCCACTCTTCTTTCTGCCTTTGAGTCTCTGCCAAAATTCAAGCAGCAGTGGTGGATTCCCTTGCTATAGCAAGTTCAGAATAAATAGCTATGGTGGTTGATTGTATATGTCAACTTGACTGGGCTAAGAGACATCCAGATTGCTGGAAAAACATTATTTCTGGGTAACCTGAGAGGGTGCTTCTGGAAGAAATGAGCATTTGAACTGGCGACTGAGCGAAGAAGATCATCCTCCCCAATGCAGGTGTTCATCATCCAAACCACTGAGGGCCTAAATAGAACAAAAGGTGGCGGAAGGGCGAATTTGCTCTCTCTGATCTGGAGCATCCATATTCTCCTCCCCTGGGACATCAATGCTCCTGGTTCCAGACCTTCATACTTGGACCAAGACTTCTACCATGACCTCTAGGGTTCCCAGGCCTTAGGACTCAGATTGGGGCTTACGCCATTGGCTCCCCTGGTTCTCAGGCCTTCGAGTTTGGACTGAAACTACACCACTGACTTTCCTAGGCCTCCAGCTTGCACATGGCAGATGATGGGGCTTCTCAGCCTCCACAATTACATGAGCCAATCCCTCATAATAAAATCTCTTTTTATGTATCTCTCTCTCTCTCTTTTATGTATGTATATCCTATTGGTTCAGTTTTTCTGGAGAATTCTGACTAATACAATAGCCTTTGCTTTTCTCATTTGGTTGGTTTCCTGTTTCCACATCATTCACATACTAAAGGCCATCTTGGTTGCTTCCAAGTTTTAATGGTAATGAATAAACCTGCTATAAACATCCTTGTGTAGGTTTTTGTGTGGACATACGTTTTTAGTTCACTTGTGTAAATAGGAAGGAGCACAGTTGCTAGATTACCTGGTAAGAGGATGTTTCATTTTGTAAGAAACTGTCAAACTAACTTCCAGCATAGCCATACCATTTTGCATTCTCACCAGCAGTGAATGAGAGTTCCTGTTGTTTCATGTCCTTTTGGTGCTGTCAGTATTCTGGAATTTTGGCCATCCTAATGGTATAGTGGTATCTGATTGCTGCTTTAATTTGCATTTTCCTAATGACATACCATGTTGAGTATATTTTAATATATCTTCTTTGATGAGGTGTCTGTTCAGGTCTTTTGCCCATGTTTTAATGGGGTGATTTATTAATATTATTACGTTTTAAAACTTCTTTGTATATGTTGTACACAGTCCCTTATGAGATATGTCTTTTGCAGATATTTTCTACCAGTCTGTAGCTTGCTTCCTCATTCTCTTTATGGTGTCTTTCACAGAGAAGATAGTTTTTAATTTTAATAAATTTCATCTTGTCCATTTTTTTTCATGGATCATACATTTGGTGTTGTATCTTAAAAGGTCATCTCCATACCCAAGGTCATCTAGATTTTCTTCTATGTAAAATATTTTCACCATCCCCAAAGGGCTATATGTTCTATGGGTTTTTTACATTCAATTTTCATATGTCCCCATTTGAGGAATAACATTCAGATTTCCCCCAAACTCGCCCCCAATGGGTTAAATTTCAGTTTCAGGAAGTAATGCACTTCTTTGCTCTGTTTTATATGCTTTTTACAAACATGTGAAAGATCATGCAAATTGCCTCTCAATTTCTGCCTAGGAAAATCTCAGCATGGATTGGGGAGTTTTACCAAATTTGAGTAGAGCAACTGTGTTCCAGGCATAACCCAAATATATATATATATATATTTTGCCATTTAGACCCCTTTCCTACAGGATCCATGATAGTGAGAGTAGAGCATTATGAAAATGCTTTTTAAGGTTGAAATGTTTAAAATCCAGAGAAAAAGTAAAGTAGGCAAGAATCCCATCTAGTGTCATATGATGCTGGGAGTGTTTATTCTTTCATCAGTGGTAGAGAATGTGCCTGAAGCATTTTGTTTCTTTATACTTCTGTTTTTGTTTTACCTATTTCTATCTGAGTCTGGATCTTGCTATTTCTGTGACATGTAGCATCCCTTAGAGGGAAGCAAATTAAAATGGAGTAAGTAGGGCTTTATGGCAGAGGTTCCTGTAGGAGGTCGAGGTGACATGGAGGTTGAGAAAGAACCTGTCTTCTCACATCTTTATAGCGAGGAGGGAATATCCATTCTACTCCCAGAGAAAACAGTTCTAGAATAACATTTTTAGTCCCTCTCCCAACCTCTCAATCCCTTCTCCTATGGGGAGAGTGATTTATCTGATTGCTGAGATGACTGTAGTTTGACATTTACTGGTCCCTGCATGCTCACGTTCTCTGTTGGGCAAGGATAATGAGTAAAATGCCCTTGCATGCATGCAAGTTGCTCTCTTTCTGCCCCTACCTGTGTCTCAATCTCTTTTACTCACAAGTTGTGGGGCCAGGCCTGATTTCCCATCTTACTTCCCATGCAAGTTGGGGGAATTGGAGAGGACCAATATTTTGTCTGAGGTTCCAAATTATGCTCTCCAATTCAGCTTTGCTATCAAAAAAGTGGAAATTATTTCTCAATGGATAGAGAATATGGAGGCCAGAAGGGACAGAACTCTGGTTAATTTATATCTCAGAAATCCCATAAGAGGCCGGGCATGGTGGCTCTTGCTTGTAATCCCAGCACTTTGGGAGGCCAAGACAGGCAGATCACCTGAGGTCAGGAATTCGAGACCAGCCTGGCCAACATGGTGAAACCTTGTCTCTACCAAAAATACAAAAATTAGCCAGGTGTGGTGGCGAGCACCTGTAATTCCAGCTACTGGGGAGGCTGAGGCAGGCGAACTGCTTGAACCTGGGAGGCAGAGGTTGCAATGAGCTGAGATCACACCTCTGCACTCCAGCCTGGACA
>NW_012102009.1:2326321-2334184 GCF_000951045.1 Mandrillus leucophaeus
CGAACTGCTTGAACCTGGGAGGCAGAGGTTGCAATGAGCTGAGATCACACCTCTGCACTCCAGCCTGGACAACAGAGCAAGACTCTGTCTTAAAGAAAAAAAAAAGAAGAGGAAGAAGGAAAGAAATCCCACAAGCACCATTCAACAGGCCTGGAGGACCCTCTAGTCAGCCATCGCCACCCTGAAGCCCTCTTCGTGGTCAGGGTGATGGAAGCATCACCAACAGCTTATTTATGGGTAGCTTAAATTTTCAGCAGGTCTTTCCTACCCCATCTCCCTTTACTTCTGACTTCTCTTTCCCTCTGCCCATCTCTACTGTGGGCAATCATAAGACTTCCGTGTGCTTTTCATCAGGAAACGTTTGGAGATTCCTGATATGATATACATATTTATCACTGCAGTTGAAAGAACACCTTCTGGTGCCTCATTTTCCTCATATGTAAGCCCCACCTAATGATGTTGTTTTGAGGATTTAAATCAGATAATTCATGAAAACTGATTAGCACAATGCCAATATCAGTTGCTCAGTAAATAACCTCTGCTACTAATGCTGTTCTTATTATTCCACCTCTTATCCGTCACTTCTCCCCACATGTGATAGCACTGAAAAATAAGGACCTGATAATCGCCTTTGGAAATGTGGGCTGCTGTATTTAGATACCATTTGGGATTAATTTCAGATTCTTTCTGACACCATATATGGGGTGTCTTTTCTACATCAATTCCCCATTTCTCAAACACCAACTGGATGCCCAACAATTCAGTTCAATTCTGACACTATCTCCTGAAGTTAGTGTCTGGCCCCACAGGTTAAGAGTTCAGTCCCACAAGTCTGCCCTTTCTTGAGACACAGCCACAAAGGTGGTGCCCAAGCTACCCACCTTGCTGCCTGACTGACTACAAATTCAGGGGTTGCCACGACCCCACCTCAGGACAGGTAATTTGCTAGAATGACTCATGGAACTCAAGAAAGCACTTTCCTTACTATTACTGATTTATTACGAAGGATACAACTCAGAACAGCCAAATTGAGGTGATGCATAGGACAAGGTGTGGGCCTGGGGGAGGAAACTTCCTTGCCCTCTCCAGAAACTTCCTTCCAGCACCTTCATATGTTCACCAACCAGGAATCTCTCCAAACCCAGTGGTTTAGGAGTTTTAGTGAAGACTTCGTTATGTAGACATGATTAATTCAATTATTGGCCATTGGTGACTGAACTCAGTCTCCAGCCCTCCCAGGGGTCGGGAGATAGGACTGAATGTTCCAACCCTCTAATTACAGGGCTGGTTCCTCTGGTGACTAGCCCCCATATCTAGAGGCTCACTGAGAGTCACTTTATTGGCATAAATTCAGGTTGAAAGGGGTTCATTATAAATAACAAAAGATACTCCTATTACTCAAGAAATCCCAAGGGTTACAGGAGCTCTGTGACAGGAACCAGGGATAAAGGCCAAATATATATTTATTATGCCACAGTTAGTAAAAGTAAAGGCATTCTTAATGATCTATTTATTTGATTCATTAAACTCGACTGGCAGCATCTGCAGCATTTGTGTTTACCAATTATTAAGAAAGAGGTCTTCCTTTAACTTTTAAAAACTGGTTAACAGAAATTGGCAAACTTCAGCAGAATGTGTCCCCAGAATTCTATAAACCTCTAAGGAAATCGGGAGCATTTAACCTCAAAATATTGAGAATATATTCCTCGTATTTCTCCCCAAAAGGATATCAGGACATTTGAGCAACATAGAAAGATTTCTCATTTCCACCGTTTCCCAAGAGTTAAAATTCTTTATTCTGGGCAAGTGCATTTGGGAACTAGAGTCTCTTTAGGAGTAAAAATTTCCACTTCTTACTCATGGATTGTGGACAGTCCAGCTATTGATTTAGATATATGAAGCTCTAAAGGAAATTAATCAGGTTGACATCTTTCATGGAAAAGGAAATAGAGAAATTGAAGTAGAGAAGAAATGGTTGAATATAATGTAATCCCACACATGAGGTGACATTTCTGTGTGTGAGACCAGGGACACTTCAGGATGTTTAATAGTAGAACCACATGTTATTCTATATGAAGTTCCTCAATCTGGAGCTCAGAAGGCTGTTGAACTCTCTGAAATTATCTGTAAAGTTTTCCTGGGTACCTGAGTGTATTTTTAAATTTTTGTTTCTTGAAAACAAAGACTTTCTTAGGTCAAATACCCTTGAGGCGGAGCAGAAAATGAGAATTTATGTGCAGTGGAGAGTGATCTCAGGAAACAGGGATTCGGGAGAGCAGGAGCAAGCAGGGGAATGAACCAAAAGAGGATGTGGTCTCAGCAGATGTGTGGTCTCAGCAGATGTCCGGTCTCAGCGGAGACCCAGCTCCAGCTCCATGGTTTCTGCAGTAGGGATTGACTTGAGCACTGGCCCGGCTTTTATACTCCTGTGTCAGTGGGGGCTGTTGACCAACTTCTTGTAAAGTGGCTGTAAGAGAGACACTTTTTCTTCTCTTACACAGTCCATGCACTTCACCTCTGGTCACCAAAATATGGGAGGGGATCTTCCTCCCCCAACGACACCCTCCCACTCATACAGACAGACCAACCAATTCTCCAGCAGACATCAACTGGGTATCTTTTTAATTCACTTCAATTCTGACGGTGTTTACCTAGAGGAAGCATCAGATCCCACAGGGTGAGGGCTCAGTCCTACAAGTCCCGGAAGATGTCCCCAGTTTCAGATGCCAATCACAAGTCCCAGGCTATGATCTGTGCTTCTAACTGACCGGCTGTGAATCAGGGTTCCCACGACCCCCTCCTCGGGTTCAATTATTTTGCTAGAGAAGCTCATAAAACAGGGAAACACTGAATTTATGTTTGCCCATTTATTATAAAGGATATTACAAAGGGCACAGATGACCAGCCGGATGAAGAGATGCACAGGGCAGGGTATGGGGGAGGGGCGCTGAACTTCCATGCCCTCTCCTGGTGCACCACCCTCCAGGAACCTCCACGTGTTCCGCTACCCAGAAGCTCCCCAAACCCAGTCCATTTGTGTTTTTATGGAGGCTTCAGTACACAGGCATGATTGATGAAATCACTGTCCATTGATGACCAGCTCAATCTTTACCCCCTTTCTCCTTCCCAGCAAGTTCCAACCCTGTAATTTCACAGTTGGTTCCCCAGTAACTGGCCCCATGCTGACACTATCCAGGAGCCCATCCAAGTCGTCTAGTTAGAACAAAAGATGTACCATCACCCAGAAAATTCCAAGGGATTTAGGAGCCCTTGGTTAGATTCCTCTATCACTCAGGAAATTACAAAGGTCTTAGAAGCTCTATGTCAGAAACCGGGGTCAAAGACCAAATATTAGAAAAAAAGATTCTCATAGTGCCCCTATCACATACAAGGGTTTCAGGAGCTGTGTGCCAGGTATCAGGGACAGAAACCAAATATATATTTCTTATGATATCACACTATCACAGTGGTGCTCTGGAAGGGGGCAGCTGTGAGTCATGGGCAGCCCACACTCACAGCAGCTGGGGGTTGTATGCATTTGCCTGGTAAAAGGGATCTGGGAGGGCACCAACAGCATCTGCTGTAGGGGCATCACTTCCACAGATTCTCAGTGTCTATGACCCCCACTCCCAAAAGACTAATGCTAATACACAGTAAAAATGCTGTCTCTACAGGTGGGAGATGTTATGGGTATAAAGATACTTATTATAGCATGCTGTGATAACAAAAGTCTAGGAACAACCTAAATGTCCATCAATAGGAGATTCATTAAATCGTGGTATAGGCATATGGCAGAACACTGTGCAACTGTACAAGGAATAAGGAAGCTTTCATGTATTCATTTTATAATGATTGTCAGGATACACCGTTAAATAATAAAACTCAAAGCAATGTACTTGGTATACTACTGTTTGTATAAAAAAGGGGTCAAAGTTTTTTTGTTGGATTATGTACAGGATGTCTTTAAAAAGATTCACAGGCAATTGCTAACACTGCTTGCTTCTAGGAAGAGGACTCGGGTGGCTGGGGGACAGGAGTCCAAAGGAGGATACTAGCTTTCTCTTTTGCTGTCCTTTAGGGTGTTATTTCACTGTAATGTCTCAGTCACAGATTCTACAGCAATGCTGTATCACTTCAGTCTCAGTAATATCTGTTTTGCTGAGGGTAATGAAGACAAGATTATCTGTCTAAGAATTTGAGCCTTTTTCTTCCTTTCCTCTGGGACTTGACTTACCACCAAGATCACAAAAAAGCAGCAACACAGCAATACAACTCTGCCTGTTCTTGCAGCACGTTTTTTTCCCCCTCAAGAGTTCTGTATTTAATCTCTTCTCAGCTATTTCAGTTAATTCATTCATTCCCTAAACCCATGTGAAGTATTTGGTGTTTAGCTCTGACCTAATGTTTATGTTTCTTGTTGCCCATAGGCAGTGATTCGGGGAGGCAGTTCTAAGGACTTGTCAGGGATATGTGATGTGCTCAGTGTGCTAACAGCAGGAAAACATACGCCCACAGAGAAGAACTTGCTTCATAGACACGTTGGTGGTATATGGTAGAATGCTATTAAAGATGTGGCTGGAATATACACAACAATAAGAGCTAACACCTTCAGCATACTCAGTGTGTGACAATGTGGTAAACAGTTTCCGTGTGCGTCTTGTTTAATCCTCACAACAGCTTTGAGGGTAGCCTATTATTACCCTCATTTTGACCCAAAGAAACAGAAATAAAAAAGGTAAATTAATATATCCAAGGTTACACAGTAAGTGGCAGAGCCAAAATTCAAACCTGGTCTGCCTGACTCCTAAACCCAAACGCTTTACCAATCTGTGCTTACTGGCCAGCTGGGGTACTTTTGGGTGGATTAATGCCATGATTCTTCCTCCTGGCTGGTCTCCCCACCTGCAGAATTCCCTCCAACTGCCCCTGCTCCCTGCTCTATTTGTCATCTAAACGCCAGATCCAACTATGTTACCTCTGCTTAAAACACCTTGGGTGCCTCCACCAATTGCCATACATTTGCAAAATGGCAACAAAGTCAAATTCCTTGGCTTGGCTTGACCTCCCCCAGTGAATGGTTTGCTCCCAAGCCGTCTTTCAAGCTTCTTCATCAAGTGCTGTCTTTTTCAAATGCTCTCCTTCTGCCAAACTGTACTTACTGTTCTGCACACAAACCCTGCCTTTTTCCGCCATCAGTACTCTGAGCTGATTTCTCTGTCTGGAATATACTTCTCCATCTCCAATCCTTGTCTGCTGAAACTTTCTTCATCCCTCCTGGCCCAATGCAAACGCCAAATCCTGCCTCAAAGCTTCCCCAATCCCAACACAACTGGTTTCTGCCCCCTTTGTTTTCTCAGCTCTTTTGCTCCTCTTATTGGATGCATTTCATTCATTCTATCTTCATTCAGTAACTGTTAGGTATGCACTGGGCACCGCGTTACAATGATTTATATTTCTGTCTGTACCAATTGGGGTCCTAGCAGGAAGCAGATGGCACACACTAGTAGGATCATTTGAGAAGTTTAATAAAGGGACTCTTTACCCAGGAGTGGGCGAGGTGTAAGGCAAACACAGGAAGTAGTAGCGAAGGAAGCTGCCTGGATGGGGCATCCAGGGAATAGATGCCCCGACCTCACTGTGCCCTGTCTTTTTTTTTTTTTTTTTTTTTTTTTTTTTTTTGAGACGGAGTCTCGCTCTGTCGCCCAGGCTGGAGTGCAGTGGCCGGATCTCAGCTCACTGCAAGCTCCACCTCCTGGGTTTACGCCATTCTCCTGCCTCAGCCTCCCGAGTAGCTGGGACTACAGGCGCCCGCCACCTCGCCCGGCTAAGTTTTTGTATTTTTTAGTAGAGACGGGGTTTCACCGTGTCAGCCAGGATGGTCTCGATCTCCCGACCTCGTGATCCGCCCATCTCGGCCTCCCAAAGTGCTGGGATTACAGGCTTGAGCCACCGCGCCCGGCCTCTGTGCCCTGTCTTAAGGTTACCAGGAATTGTTTAAATCAGGGTAAGACAGGAAGACGTGAAATAACTGTCATGAAGGAAGGAGTTTTGACATCCACAATTCTCTAGCAACAGGAAGCATGGCATGCCACAGGGGGCCACCTACAGGGCCACCTGGGGAAGCACCTGGTTGGTCAGGAGGCAAAATTAGCAAGGAGAAAACATGGGCTGGGCAAGAGCCTTTATTTTGGTTTCCTCAGGAAGCAACAGGCAAAGCAGGGGAAGCAGACTTAGGACTGGCTCGTTCATAATTTCAGAGGGCTTTGGAGTGCAGGGCTATCCCTAGGTACCTGGCTTTGGGGTGATGAGGGCAGAAAGAGGTGACCCAGAGCATCAAACACCAGACCCAGGCCCTGCCTCCCAGGATGGAAAGAAGACAGCAGGGGATGTCTTCCCCTTGCCTCTGGATCCACTCTCCCGTCTCCACTGATGTCCTGCTGGAAGATGGGCTTGTAGGAGCTGCGCCCAGTGGCTCTCTTGTGCTCTGGCTTCTGGGAGGGTCCGGCCAATGGGCAGCACTGAAGGCAGTCAGGAGGATGGACTCTGGATTGGTTGGTTTGCATAAGAAAGGAACCCCAGCATCCCAGATGGCAAGATACCAGAATACAGAACGCAAAAAGACCTCTCCCATCTCCTCCCATCTCCTGCCAGTGCTGCCCATTGGCCAGACCCTCCCAGAAGCCAGAGCACAAGGGAGCCGCTGGGCACAGCTCCTACAAGTCCATCTTCCAGTGGCACATCGCGGGAGATGGGAGAGTGGATCCAGAGAGGCAGGTGGAAGCTACCAGCATGCTGTCTTCTTCCCATCCTGGAAGGCAGGGCCCATGTCAAATCTTCAATCAATATCCACTTATTGATTTAACACTGAGAGCCTGCACATGCCAGCCGTTGCTCTAGGCACAGGGATGGTGTAGCAGACAAGATCAGGGTGGTCCTTCCTTTCTAAGAGATTGTATAGTAGTTGAGGAAGACAATAAACAAAGAAACTACAAACAATGTTTTAGACAGTAGCAAGTGTTAAAGGAAGAAAACACAGTGATGATGTTGAGGAGTGAGCACACACCCTCCTCCTCTGTTCGGATCCTGCAGTGGCTCCTCGCAGCCTTGGCGCGGAGCTGGGTCCTTAGCTGGACTTGCAGGACGCTGTCGTGTGGAATAGGATTTGTCCACAGCCTCCTCCACCCTCCATCACACCTGCACTTGCCCCTCTGGGGAGCCATTTCCCCTGGCCTCTACTCCTTGGCCTTTGCTGCTCTGTCCCAGCAGTTCCTGCTCCCCCCGCACTTCCCCCCACTTCCCCTGCCGATCCTCCTCAACTTTCCAGGCTCAGGATGTCGGAGGAAATATCCTCGGTGCCCTGTGACGTGCTCCCTGAACAGCCACGCCCTCGTCTTCAGATCATGGCATGCTTCACCAAGCACCGCATTCCTGTCCTTACTTTCCTGTCTTGCTCAAAAAACTGGAGCTCACTCAGATCTGAACACCCTGGGCCTGACACTAACTTGGCCCGAGTTGGCTCTCACAGCTCTGTTCGTGTCTTCCTTCACCTGTTATTTGGTTGCTGTGCAGGGTAATGAGATAATGCCCACCAAGTGCCTAGCAGGGTGTGCAACAGTAATTATGAGTCCCAAACCCTTCTTATGTTATGCCTTTTAATTCAAAACGGAACATTATTTTAAAGATTTTTTTTTTAAAGTCAGGCATAATTGGAATATATGCAATAAAGGTTAAGTCTTCTTCTCACTTAGATTCTCCAGTTTCCTGCCCAGAGCATCAACACTAAGCCGATAAGCATTTAATACCACTTTTGTGCTGGGCACAGTGGCTCACACCTGTAATCCTAGCACTTTGGGAGGCTGAGGC
>NW_012102009.1:2335844-2337921 GCF_000951045.1 Mandrillus leucophaeus
ACTGTGTCCGGCCGAGCACATTCTTTTAAACAGCTGCCTGATATGCCATATTATGGGGGTTTCATAATTTATCTAAGTGGCCTGTTAGCCATGGACATTTAAATTTAAATTTTCTACAGACTTTTGTTACAAAAAACCATGCTGCGACACACATCATTGCACACTGTCTGGTGAAAGCACATCAGAATGGATCCTTGTCCTTGAGTGCCCAACACAGAACCTGGCTGGAAGGCAGAGCTCAGTGCCCGCCGTGCATTTGAAAGAGCAGCTGCCTCAGACCTCAGATTCAGTCTCCTTCATAGAAGGTGTTTCTCTCCTCCGAGCTCTGCCCCCATCCCAGGAAAGGCAGCCGGAAGCTGAATGCCTAGACCCTGCGCTATACAAATATCAGTAAACAAATAGGGTGACCTTTTTCTTTAAATTCAGATGTGTTTGTACACCGATTCGGATCTCTTGCCAGATTTGAGACGCCTGTTCTTTCTGAGCCTGAGAAATACTAAGATCTCTATTAGGTCAGACTTGAAGCTAAAGGGCCTCAGGGCATTTTCTTTAGTTGCAGATGGCTGGACAGAGCTTCTCCTTGCTCGCCTTTAATGGCCATTGTTAAGGGACTGAAAGAAAGGCCCTGAGATGTCTTGAAGGTACTGAGCCAGAGGCAGAACTCACAGCTCAGCTCAAGGTGAGGGTGAGAGTGTGAAATGCTGTAGTGGTGTAGTGAAGAGCCCTCCGTGTTCTCTGAGGCCAAGTTTCACAGCCCACCTTCTTCCCTCCCCATGCCCTGGTGGAATGCAGACATTAGGGTGGCACAAGCTCCATTTCCTGGCCCCAGGAGGAGGAATTCCCTGCAGGAGGGAATAGGCCCTTCAGAGCTGATCTGTCCTGTGAGGATTTCCAGCTGTGTGTGTGGCTTGTCCTCCCCATCCTCCCCACTGGAACAGGAGCTCCCTGTTGGAAAGGATCCTTCTGTACCTAACTCATGCCCACTCATGAAGCAGATGCTCAACACATGCTCGTGAAATGAAGCCGGCTTTGTCCTGACTGCATGCCACTCAGCCCTGGTTTATGAGCTACGTGACATAGAAGTGTTGAGAACAGTTTGATTCCTGACATTTTAAGTCAACTCAACAAATACCTAGGCATCTTCCTTGAGATTCTCAGGCCTCTTTCTCTCCAGGTATTATGTTCTGAGGATAGAGACAAAGCCTTAAGAAGAAGCTATGAAAAATGATGAGTGCTCTAATGAGAAGGGCGTAGGCAGATACAGAAACACAGAAGAGGGGCCTGGAGGTTTCCAATTAGAGTAGGAGCTAAGAAAATTTTCTGGAGAAGGTGACATCTAAGTTGCGTCCTGAAGAATAATAAGTGATGGTTGGTTGAGGAATGGATTTGGGTCAGGTAACTGTGATATTCCAGGCAGTAACAGGCTCCAGCCCACATGTGGGGCATTGAGAGCAGAAAGGAATGGTTTCAGGGGGTGGAGCAGAAGGCTATAGAGAGAAGGAAGAGAAGGCTGGATAGGAGGAGGGCCACGAGGACCTGTGAACTGCCCAAGGAGCACTAACTTTATTCTGAGAGCCATAAGGACTTGACAGGGTTTAAGCAGGGACTGACCCCCGCCCCCACCACCACCTGACTGGGTGCTGGGAATATAACATGGGCCATCCCTACCTCCATGGAACTTGTTTTCTATTAGAGTGTGGGCAAGAAGAACAGGAAGGTGACTCCCAGGTTCTCTGCTCAGGAGACTGGTAGCTAGTGGTGCCATTTGTTGTGATGGAGAATAAAGAAGAAACAGGTTTTGAAATGCATGCTGTGAGTATAGGATTTTTGTAAATGCTATACACTCTGTTTCCATTCTCTCCACCCTCTTTGGGGTCATCCTCCTCAGGTCCCCCAGCTCCCCACTGGCTGGCCAGTGCCTTCATGCTCCCAATCCTCCTTGCCCCACCTCCCTCCCCCACAACCTGTCAAAACATATTGATCATGTGTCTTTCGTTCAATTACAAGGATCTTTCTTCCTCTCAACCTCCTGGGACAAGAATGACATTTATTTATTTATTTATTTATTTATTTATTT
>NW_012102009.1:2338736-2342949 GCF_000951045.1 Mandrillus leucophaeus
TTCCTGAGATGGAGTTTCGCTCTTGTCTCCCAGACAGGAGTGCAATGGCGTGATCTCAGCTCACCACCTCCTGGGTTCAAGCAATTCTCCTGCCTCAGTCTCCCGAGTAGCTGGGATTACAGGCACCCGCTACTACGTCGGGACACCCTTTTTTTTTTTTTTTTTTTCCTGAGATGGAGTTTCGCTCTTGTCTCCCAGACAGGAGTGCAATGGCGTGATCTCAGCTCACCACCTCCCAGGTTCAAGCAATTCTCCTGCCTCAGTCTCCCGAGTAGCTGGGATTACAGGCACCCGCTACTACGTCCAGATAATTTTTGTATTTTTAGTAGAGATGGGTTTCACCAAGTTGGCCAGGCTTGTCTCGAACTCCTGACCTCAGGTGATCCACCTGCCCCAGCCTCCCAAAGTGTTGGGATTATAGGCGTGAGCCACCGCGCCCAGCCAGGGACACCCAATTTGTATAAGAAAGCAATGTACTGCTTTATCATAAACTGGGATGGGGTCTGAAACTCTAGGCCAGTGGTTCTCAAAAGGCGGCCCCTGAACCATGAGCTACAGCATCACCTGGGAACTTGTTAGAAATGCAGATTCTTAGCTCCCACCCTGACCTGCTGAATCAGACAGTCTGGCTAGGGTGCCGTGGTCTGTGCTTTAACAAGCCCTTCTTGTGGTTTGCACGTTCATTAAATTTGGAGGACTGCTGCTGTGTGCAAAATGACAGTGAAGAGGACTGGGGTGAGTGGCTGAGGCCAGAGGTTTACAGGGGAGTCCTCAGGGGGGAAAAGAAGCTGGCGCATCTGCCCCGAATCTGTTCACTGCCCCATGCAGAAGATGAGAGAGCCACTAACTCCTAGTACCCTTGCCCCCTGGTGAACAGGACCCCGAATGAATGCCCTAGAATCTGAGCAGCCAGGTCAGCAGCTCCTGCGGAGTAAAGAAGGACTAGAGTGAGAGGAAAGGCTTCCTTCTGGGTAAGAAGAGGAGAAAAATGTCTATCCTGCTCCCGCAGGGACTACAGTTCTCCCTTTCGGCTTACTGTGGGAAATAACTGCCTTTTTAATTTTTTTTAAATTTATTTATTTATTTTTGGTGGGGTGAACTAAAGTGCCCAGATTTTGGGGGTTTTGTGATGTGTGTTGGGAATTATTAAGCAACAGATGTAAAATTTCCCCAAATCCAAAGTTTGGGCCTGTCTCCAGAAGCAGAACTTTCCATAGCAAAACATCATCTATTTCTAAATTACTCTAGAGGTCAAAGGCAATCGGAGTGGAAGACAGTTTGAAGGCACCAACTAGGGACCTACATCTAGTCTACAGTGCAGGGCTGACCACTTCTGGGGCACTCAAGCTTTCTAGGGGCTGGGGGCCAGTTTGTATCTGGGAGCAGCCAGGCAGGTAGGCTATAATAAAAGGCACTAGTAAGAACACTGTATTAATGGTTTTTGTTTTGCTTTTCATGACTGTATGAAGGTCGAAGTTCTACTTTTGCTCTTTTCTCTATTTCATCACAAAGAGGTAATATTCAAAGTTGGAGGTATTTAATTCTGAATAGTTGGGATCTGGTCTCTGTACCCTGGATTTCAGGAAAAAAAATTTTATTAAGTACTTGGGGAGAAAAGTCATATGAAAACATCAATAAATTTTATTTTATTATTGTCCTGCCTTAAACAAGATTTGTGTGTGTGTGTGTGTGCGCGCGCGCGCGCGCAAAGTTATGCCTTTTTAAAATAAGTTCACAGTAGTCACGGGCTACCAGAGCAGGTTACTGGTTTGGTTTCCATAGTGCTATTGACTGGGGAGCTGCAGGGTAATTATTTCTCCAATTTTGTCACAAGAAGTACTTATTCCAACCTGACGTCAATGTTTCAAAATAGGTTAATTATGAGAAACCTTTACATAAATCTGCTCTCTTCTAAATAGTGTCTGATCTTCCAGCCTGATTTTATGTCTGCCCCTTCATGAAGATACTGAGAAGGAGGCTGAACCATAGAGGATGTGTGAGGGTTGCAATCCCATGTCCATTTTCTGCTTTTGAAAGTGATCTCAGGTCAGGCACAGTGGCTCACACCTGTAGTTTCATCTACTGGGAGGCTGAGGCAGGAGGTTCTCTTGCCAGGAGTGACCTATGATCATGCCATTGCACTTCAGCAGCCTCGGTGACACAGTGAGACCCGCTCTCCAAAAAGAAAAAAAATAAAGTTATCCCAAAGCACCAAACTGGCCTGCCACTGAGGTAGAACAAGCCTTATGTTGTATTAGGTACTGAGCAGCCTCACAAGTTAGAGCAGCTCCAGGACAAAAGTGAGAGAGCAAGAACTTGCAACAAACAGAACGCCAGGTGCCTGAACCTTATTCTTAAGCAGTTGTGTGTGCAGAATATTGCATCAGGCTCTGCAGGAAACACCCCAACAGTACTGTTCCACAGTGTTAATGATGTTCACGTTGTTGTGCAACAGCTCTCTAGAACTTTTTCAGCTTTGCAAAACTGAAACTCTATACTCTTAGAAATGGTATTAGTAATGGGGTTAAAGAATGGCATTGCATCTCATGGGAAAGAACCCACTAGGTAATATTTGTTGAATGAACAAATCACTTCTCAGGAAAACTTTTTAAAAAATGTTAATAGGGAACTTAAAATGTTAATTGGGAATTTTTGGTATTTGTTTTTGCTAAAAACTAAAAAATTGTAATATTAAAAATAAAAATTTGCACTCCATACTCTGTACTGAAAAAAAAAGTAAAATAACCTATAATCTCAATACCCAGACATAACCACTCTTTTTTATTTATTTATTTATTTATTTATTTATTTATTTATTTTGAGACAGACTCTCGCTCTGTCGCCCAGGCTGGAGTGTTGTGGCGCCATCCTGTCTCTTATACACATCTAGATGTGTATAAGAGACAGCCACAGGCGCCCGCCACCACGCCTGGCTAATTTTTTGTATTTTTTAGTAGAGACGGGGTTTCACCGTGTTAACCAGGATGGTCTCAATCTCCTGACCTCATGATCTGCCTGCCTTCATCTCCCAAAGTGCTGGGATTACAGGCATGAGCCACCACATCCGGCCGATAACTTACTTTCAAATATAGCAGAATGTTATCAATAATTGAATATAGGTGGATGGTATATGGGAGTTCATGGTACTTTTCTTTCAACTTCTTTGTATGTTTGAAAGTTTTCATAATAAAACATTGGAAATGATAGTACAGTGATGGATGCTTTTGTACGTCATTTTAAAAATGTAATCTTTTTCCTGACATAGAACCATTGGGTGAAATAGGTATGAATATCTTGAAGGTTCCTAATACACATTCCCAAATTACTCTCTTGAAGGTTTACATCAACGTGTGGGACTGTTCATCTCATTTCATCCATGCCATCATTGAATGATACTGATTTCTATCCACATTTGCTAGTTGACAGAAAAAATGCTGTATTGGATTGCTTTAGTTACTAATTTATTTGACCACTTTTTTCTCATTTTCATTAGCTCTTTGTGTTTCTTTCTTGCAATCATAATCTTGACCCATTTTTCTATGGAAACTTTGGTGTTTCCTCATGTCCTTGAATGGATTGTTTTCCTTTGATGTTTATTTTTTCTGAGTAGCACATGAATATGATTTAATATTCAAAGATTTGTAATGTGAAAGAGTAGCTCTTGTTTCACCTCCCACATCACCAGAGATGAACTCTTTAAGGAAGTGTTTTTTTCTAGTGTTTTCTCTAAACAATATGCTTTCTTTTTGCCCTTTTCAAATTTATGAAGATATCACTTACATACAATAAATGTCTCATATTTTAACTGTACAGTTTAATACATTTTTAAAATGTAAAAACACATAAAAATTACCCTCTTAACCATTTATAAGTGTACATTTATAAGTGTACAGTTCAGTAGTGTTACCTATATTTACACTGTTGTGCAATAGACCTCTAGAACTTTTTCAACTTGCAGAACTGAGACTCTATAACCATTGAACAACAACTCTCCGTTTCCCCTCCCTCAACCCCTGGCAATCACAAACCAAGTAGTATTTCTCTTTCTCTTTTTGTGACTGGCTTGTATCACTTAGCATATGTGAACTTGTCCTCCACTTTCATCCACGTTGTAGCATGTGGCAGGATTTCCTTCTTTCTTTTTTTTTTTTTTTTGAGATGGAGTCTGCCCAGGCTGGAGTGCAGTGGCACCATCTCGGCTCACTGCAAGCTC
>NW_012102009.1:2343506-2360406 GCF_000951045.1 Mandrillus leucophaeus
GCTCACTGCAACCTCTGCCTCCCAGGTTCAAGCTCACCTTAGATTCTCCACCTCAGCCTCCTGAGTAACTGGGATTACAGGCATACACCCCTATGCCCAGAGTATTTGCATTTTTTGGTAGAGATGGGGTTTTGCCATGTTGGCCAGGCTGGTCTTGAACTCCTGACCTCAAGTGATCCGCCTGCCTTGGCCTCCCAAAGTGTGGGGATTACAGGCGTGAGCCACCACACCTGGCCACTTCTACCTTTTTGTTATTCTAGATAATGCTGCAATGAACATGTGTGTGAAAATATCTCTTCAAAATCCTGCTTCTAATTTTTTTTGGATATGTACCCAGAAGTGGAATTGCTTAATCATATGCTCATTCAATTTTTAATTTTTTGAGAAACTTTGGTATAGTCTAAGTAATATGTTTTTACAGATATTTCTTGCTCTCTTTTTTCTCAGTTGCATAGACATTATCTATTAGCTTCATACTCTGGAAGATAACTTTTATTACACTTCTCTGCCATCTCAATTTCCCCTATCTGTTGTCTTTCAATTATATTTATATCCCAAGTTTTGGCTAATACTATTTTGTGCTTACATTTTTATGACTATACAAGCATTATTTCTTTTATCTCCTTTCCTGTATAAATTTTTGTTTTTTCCTGGAGTTAATGATTGCACTATTTTTTATTTCCTTAGTTTGTTATGTACTTATCATTAACTTATAAGAGCTTCATTTACAAAACTATAAAGTTCCCCTCAGTGTAGTCAAATACTTCAGGTAACCTGTTAGTCGCACTTTTTCCTTGAAGACCTCCTCTGTCCTCCAGCTCCATATCCTCTGGCTTCTTTCTTGGTCTGCTGCAGAGCTGTTGTCTTAGAACTTATTTCCATTAGCCTGGTTATTTGGTTCATCTCTTTCCAGTGTTGGGTTCCCTATTTTCTGGGTTCTATGCCTTTGCTTTCCTCAAGTCTGGTGACCCTTGACTGCCTGTTTATATTTAAGAATGGAAGCTGTATGTTTACAAGGGGATTGAGAGTTGTCTTAGTCCATTTTCTGCTACTCCAGCAGAATACCACAGATTGAATAATTTATAAGGAATAGAAATGGTTTGTTTGTTTGTTTTGAGACAGATTCTTACTCTGTTGCCCAGGCTGTAGTGCAGTGGCACCATCTCAGCTCATTGCAACCTCTGCCTCCCAGGTTCAAGCGATTCTTCTGCCTCATCCTTCTGAGTATCTGGGATTACAGGTGCCCGCCACCACACCTGGCTAATTTTTGTATTTTTAGTAGAGATGGGGTTCACCATGTTGGCCAGGCTGGTCTTGAACTCCTGACCTTAAGTGATCTGCCCGCCTTGGCCTCCCAAAGTGCTGGGATTACAGGCATGAGCCACCATGCCTGCCTGGAATAGAAGTTTATTTGGCTCCCAGTTCTAGAGGGTGGAAAGCCCAAGAACATGGCACCAGCATCTGGTGAGGACTCTGTTCTGTGTTATCCTATGACAGAAGAGCAAACCATCTCATGGACAGAGAGAGGAAACAGAAACAGTGGTGGCACAGAAGAAGTTATCAGCTCTTCCTGGGAAGCCTTCCCTTCTAAAATACACTAATAATGATAATGGCTGTTACACTGGCTAACATTTGGTGCCTACTATGTACATGTGCTATTCAATCCCTGTTTAAGACCAAAGATTTCGTTTGGTTTAAAAATGATGACCTTTTCTGAAATAACAGGATTGTATTATCTTGGGAAAAATGAGTCATCTATCAATAATATTAGAGGAATCAGCACAGGTTGACAAGTGGTATTTAGAATGTCTTTGTTTCTCCTTCAGTCTTGATTCATCTTTTAAAAATGAGACAAAGATACAGCTTTATTAAGAGTCATGTCCTTGTGCGAAGCAATGTGTATATCATTAGTGTACAAAGGGATGTATGATGTACATTTTTACGTAAGTTGCATATTTGGCAAAAGTTTTTCTAGAAGGACACACAATATAGTGTGGGGACATTTCAGAGGGGGATGGGCTATGCAATTATTTGTAAGTTGGAGCAGAACTAAAAAGCTCACTTGCAGCCTGCAGCTGGCGATGTCACCAGATCAGAGCTGGATGGGTCCAACTCTGCCTCATCACTGTCACCTTTCTCTCCCTTCTGGAGCAGTGGTCATAGGCTGGACTAGACCCAGGGCTAGTGATCTCCAAGTTAGCTTTGGGGCTGTCAACAGGGTCCAGGATTGAAGAGAAAAATCAGACAGACATGAATCAATCTGACAGCAAAACCAGTTCGTCAAAATCACAAAGTCAGGAGCAATTAAAATCAAGGTCTCAACTATATCTGTGAAGGCAGAAATCCAAGCAAGTGTCAAAACGAAGGAGAAGCAGCAACATGAGTACCTCAGAAGATGTTTATGGAGTATCTTCCATAATAATGATAACTAGCATATATGGAATATCAGTTAAGGGCCAGGCACTGTGCTAAGGGATTTAGAATATGTGTTCATTTATTTAATCCTCCCAACAATTGTACGAAACTGACACTATTCTAAGCCACATTTTATAGAGGCTTAGAGAGATCTAGTGATTTGCTCAAAGCCATACTGCTGGTAGGTATTGGTGATAGGATGTAAATCCTAGTATTCTGGCTCTGGAGGTAGGAACCGTGCCAAGGACGGGAATAACATGCTCATTACATGAACAGGTTACTACTAATAAACATGTAATTATGAGCTGAGATAAGAAGTCTGAAGAGAAGGAATACAGCTTGTAACTAAGATAATTGAGTTTTCCAGAGAAAAGTCTGGGGGAAGAGGAGTCAGGGAAAGAAGAGTTCCAGGTAGAGAAACTAGTATGTGTCAAGTTCCTGTGGCAAAAGAGAAAATGCTGAGTTTAATAAAAGCCACTCTAGCAAGTGCTGGCTGCTCTGGGGGCCAGCGTGAACCAGTAACAGAACCTTTGGGAGGTTTTGGAGGTTGATTAACGCTTGGTAATTGCCATCCTTGCCATGCATCTAGGATTTGCAATAAAGTGCCCTAATGGGAAAGCCTCAGGCTTCTCGTGAGGATTGAGTGTGCTCATGGATATCAGCATGTAGCACTATGCTGTCCCATGGACTGGTACATAAAAGTTTTGTTCTTCCTCTTCCAGACCTTCATTCTTCCCTTCTGCTACATTTCTGATTCTGTGGCACAGTCAGAAGTAAACAAATATGCCCAGGTTGCACAAAGAACTAAGATGTGAGGGCCCCAGTTCCTCTGCCCTATTTGTTAGGAGGCCACTTTCCCTTCTCCCTCCTCCCTCCGTCTAGAATGACTCACCATAACAAAGAGGCAGACAGCTGAAGTGCATTTGGCCAAGGCCAATAACACATTATGTTGCAGGGTTTATTGGCTTTCCCTACCCTGGGCATTCAAAAGCAATTCAAATAAGAGATGAACCAGGTGCCAGGATCCATTGATCAGTGCCTGTTTAGAACTGAGGTGGTTGTCAGCTGTGTCCCCATTTGGCATTCCCAATCCACACTCTGCCAGAAAGGCATTGGAGGGTGCCTAGTGCGAGTGTGATGGAGTGGGGCTTGCTGTCTGGCTGGCCGAAGCTTTGTTTGTCTGGGTCTCTGCACAGAGGCGTGGACTCCATCCACCATAGAATTGCCAAGCATAGATTGTCCAACTCTGGAGTTATAACTTTTTTATTTCTGTGAGTAAAAGATTATGCATTTAATAATCAGAGGACAATTGGTTATTCAAGAACATCTTGTACACATTACAGGGATTAGTCCTTGACTCTCAGAAAGAAAAGCAACAGACGTTCAGAGAATGTTGAAGACTTAAATCAGGAACTGCAGTGAAAAGGAGGAGGATGATGTTAGCAACATTTCTGGAAGTCCTTCCGAAACTTCCTCTAAACTAGACTGGCTTTGTAGAGCTTAGGGTTGCGACAGCAGAGCTGTTTCTTTATCTATACCAAATCCTAAACACTTACAAATCACCTGACATGGCCCAGCTCTGTGGGTCCTGGGATCCCAGAAGAAAAGAATGCCACTGGGGTTCCGAATGGAGTAGGGACAGATGTTAACCATTAGTCACCTTAGGGGGACCTCCAAACATCCTAACTGAGGCTTGTGCAAGACATGATGGGAACAGAGCAAAAGCTCACCACATTTGTCTGGTGGGCGGGAGAAAACCTCAAAAGGCTATCTGGTCTTGATAGCCCTCTTCAACTGGGCCTTGCCTAAGTCCTCCTCTTGAAAGATAATTTGTTTACAATGCTTTATTTTTTAATTTATTGTTTATCTTTCTCTGCCTCTATAGCTGTCATCACTACTATGTGTCTGCACCAGAGAGAGGCTTCCGATTGGGCTCCTGGCTTAGGAGTAATGGTTAACATTACTGAGTTCTTCCCAAGAGCCAGCCACTGCCCTAAGTAAGCCCTTTCTCATTCAATCTTAGAACAACCCCACAAGGAAACCAGTATTCCTTCCTCACTTTATAGATGTGAAATCTGAGACTTGAAGGGATTCAGTGGATTTCCCGAAGTCCCACAGTGACAGGCAGAGCCAGGGTGGTAAAATAGGCAGTCTGATGGTAGAGAGGTAGCTGTAAACAGGGGGCAGCCAACTATGGCCCATGGGCAAATCTGGCCCACTGCTTGTTTTTGTAAATAAAGTTTTATAGAAATATAACCATGCCTTTTTTTTTTTTTTTGCTATCATCTATGGCTGCTCTTAGGCTAAAAAAGCAGACTTAGGTAGTTGTGACAGACCACATGGCCCACAAATCCAAAAGTGTTTACTATCTGATTCTGCAAAAAAGTTTACCAAACCCTGCTCTCAATCACTACTCCAAAAACTACTCCAAAAAAAAAAAAAAAAAAAAAAAACCTCTTTCAATTAAATCAGAGTCCCCCAGAGGACAAAGACTGCCTAATTTATTCCTGCCATCCTCTCAGCCTCTAACCTAGGAGATTCCATTATTGATGGTTACACCTCAACAAATTTTAAAATGCTTACTCGATTAAATAGATTGAAACTGTATTTAAACAATCCTGAACCTTCTTCTAAAAATGTAAAAATCCAGGCAAAAATAATGTTTGCTGCAACCTTCATTAAGCAAGACAAATCCCGGAGGTCAAGACCAGTGGCTTCAACAGTGTGACAAGGACAACTCTAAATTAGAGTGCATGCTACATCTGTAGCAATCTCTTTTTTTAAAAAAATGTGTTGTTCGTGTGAGTAGCTCTGCAGTGAGCTGCCCAGAATTTAAAAAAAAGACAGTATATCTTTCAGCACTTTGGAAACTAAAAAGTACACATAAGCAAAACCTCAAGGAGACAAGAATAAATAAGAAAAGCCTACACTAAATCCCTGGCGTTGTGCAGGCAGCCCAGGAAAAAGAAGCAAAGGATGAGGGATGCAGTGGATGCCTCTCTCCAGCAGTGAGGAGGGAATGCGACTGGCAAATGGTTGCCATTTTTGAGTGGGGCCTCGGAGCCAGATGAGACCACATCCCAACCCCACCCAGTGTTTTCCATGAGGTTAGCCCAATTTGGGGTCATAAAGGCTGCAGTGGTATAGGAAGGACACTGGACTAATATAGGAGATCTGGGGTCACTTCCCAGCTGTTTGATCCCCTGGTGACTTCCTGGCTATGTCACCTGGCTATCTGGCCTGGAACCTCACACAGCAAGTGAGTGAATGAGTGTCAGTGACTGTGGGATGGACCACTAATACTAAAGCCAGATAGACCTGTATTTAAATCCCAGCTCAGCCTTTACTAGTGCCAGTGTCTTATACAAGTAATTTATAAATTAGGTCAAACATTCTTTAAAGGCAGGGACTACAGCTTATTCATCCTTGTATTCCCCTACCTAGGAAACAATAGGTGCTCAATGTTGAATGAATGAATCTCTTTCAACCTTGGGTGTAACTGTGAACATTAAATGAGAAAATGAGTATCAAGCCCAAGCATTTAGTAAGTGCTCAGTAAGTGTAAATGATGATGATGGTGTGACTCTAATGTTAGTGATGTAATATTAGCTTTTTTGTGCCTCAATTTCCTTCACTATAAAATGGAATAACAATTGCTTTATAGGATCACATGTTTGTAAGAAATTAGGATAAAATGAATACAAGGCATTTTTCCCTCCCATGGAAGTTTTTACCTATCTCTATTTTAGCGCTTGTTATACTGCATGATAATTACCTTTCAATTGTTCTCCCACTCAGCACAGTTGCTGGAAAACAGCAGGTGCTCAATAAATGTATGACACATTAATAGCCTTTGTAATACATAGAGAGTAGCATAATCATGAAAAATGACACTATACAAAGGTAACTATCCATTTTGAAGGCAGTGAACATTCTAGTAATGCCATAAAGAATCTTTCTAAACAGAAAGCAAGTTTACAAACTGTGCATTTAATGCCAATGCATAAATGTGTTAATATTCTCCTGTCCTTGCCAATTTCTGGGGGATTTCCCATCTACAGAGTCAGCATTTCAGATCAGTGTGCCTTATAGATTGCGGTTCACATCTTTCCTGAAGTGGAAATCATTTTTGGCTTTTGTCCAAGATTCTTACTTCTTTAGTTTTATTTAAGTGGTTTCTAATTTGGTTTATTTCATAAATTACATCAGTATACTGATCTTCCAGGTCATAAGTAAAGGTATTTCCCTCACAAAAGCCTACTTAGAACTTCAGAGCAGTTCAGACATTTCCATCTATCACCCATCACCTTCTCTCACTTCCAACTGGTCATCCAGTCCCATGACGTCTTTTTAGCTGAGCCAGATATGAGCAAACATTTCAAGAATCTTTATGAAACTTAAAATGGAGCTAATTTATTGTATTTGTAAATTTTGCTTAAAAATGAAATAATTAAGGCCCTCTCAGCTACAGTAAAATGTGGATATTGTGAAGGACTAAGACTGATACGCAGCCTAGTAGAAAATGACAAACATGCTCAGGTATTGATTAGCACAAAGCTAGGGAGTAGCAAGGCAATGCTTTTTGACTCATTGTTGGCAAACATGGCAATCAATCAAATCGTACCAAAGTTCTGAATCTTTTTCTATGTCATGTGAAACAAATTACTCCTATGCAGCAACACGCAAGTCCTGTTGCCTTCTCTGCAGCTCCGTTCTTCTTACCCACTCCTGAAAGCACTTTCAAATGCAAGGGAGCTAGATAGCCATTCACCCGGGAGAACCTGGAGACCACGCTAATTTTTAAGTTACTTATTGGCAATACTAGCACACACTGGTAACAAGCTGATAGTAATTAGTTATAATTACTATAGACCATCTTTCCATCTTGCGACTGATTGCAACACATTAGTGTGTTATAACTCTGTAAGAATCGTCCAGAAATGTTAAGATAGTTGAATAGAATAGATAGGCACTACTATGGTCTGAATATTTGTGTCCCTCCCAAATTTATATGTGGGAATCCTAATGCCCAAGGCGATGGTAACTAGGAGGTGGGGCCTTTTGAGAGGTAATTAGGCCACCAGGGTAGAGCCCCGTGAATGGGATTGGTGCCCTTATAACAGGCCCCAGGGTGCTCTCTCACTCTCCCACCGTGTGAGGACACGGTGAGAAGGTGCCGACTATGTACCAGGAGGCAAGCTCTCACCAGACACTGAGTCTACTGGAGCCTTCATCTTGGACTTCCCAGCCTTCAGAACTGTGAGAAAAAAATTTCTGTTGTTTATAAGCTACCCGCTTGTGGCATTTTGTTATAGCAGCCCAAATGGACTAAGCCACCTGGAGTGCTCAGCCTGCTACCAGGCTGTTTCTTCTGGAGGGTAGATGTTTATTTTCCCTGGTAAGCTTGACTGTTTTAACCCAGAGTGTAGCTTAATGATTTAAAAAATCCATCTGCCCTGCATTTTGCTAGGCAATCCAACTCCCCTAGTCAATTTAATTTGTACGCTTTTAGTTGGGTTATTAGAATCGTAATGAGTGGAATGGAGTCACCAATTTAGCTTGCTCAATAACCTGACTTTACAGGAAAAAAAAACCATAATTTCAAAATCCTATTAGCTCCTGCTATGTAATAGCCTACCCCAAAATTTAGTGGATTCAAACAGTTTTATTATTTCTCAAATATTTATTACTGGTTGAGTGGTTCTTTGGGCTAGGCTGGCTGGCAGGTTTGGAACTGGAAGGTCTAAGATCACTTCCCTTAGGTCTCTGGGCACTCAGCTAGGAATTGATTTCTGGGACAGCTGGGGCCTGCCAAAGACAAACAGAGCTGGACATTAGTTAAAGGCAGTAACAAGAGATTTTATTTAAAAACTACTGCAGTGGCGGAAGAACCCAGCTCCATTCAGATTTGCAGAGGGGTGACTGGGTGTTTTAAAGGGAGAATGAGGGAGCAGGGAGAAGGAGCAAGTAGGGACTCAGCACAGTGAGGGAGGTGAAAAATTTACCAAAAACAAACAAACAAAAAACCCAAAAAAGGGTAGAGAATTGGTCAACATAAATGCAATCAGGCCAGCTGTGTCTGCTAACGGGCTTATCAAAGTCAGGCTCCTACCCTCCTGCTGAGACTGGGAGGCAGAGGCCCTGGCCTTCCTGATGATTGCATTTGAAAGGAAGGGTCTGCAGGTCCCTGAGAAAGACACTTTTGGGTTGTAGGAGATACATATACATCTCACAGGGACAGGGGAAGCATTCACAGTTGTAAGCTTTTTTTTTTTTTTTTTTTTTTTTAAATTTAAATAAATGCTCTAAGAAGTGAGGTCTAGGGCTTGTCTCCAGGTGTTGGCTGGGACAAACTAAGTTGTTTTGGCAGCCTTACACCTTTTCAGACAGGAACTCAAGAGGGTGGTGGGGGCTACTAAAAGCAATGCTAGAGTTTAGTAAAGGCCCTTCTTAGCTCAGGGGTTTGGGTCGAATTGCTTCTGCACTTCTCAGGCAGGCTTCTCTGCATGTGGTACATCATCCCAGATGGGAGAGAAAGCAAACACCAGCCACAAGTACATTGTAAACCTCTGCTTGCTTCATGTTTACTAATATTTCCTGGGCCAAAGAAAGCCAGATGGCCAAGCCCAGATTCAAGGGGTGGAGAAACAGATTCCCTGTCTGGCTGGAAGGAGCAGCATAGCTTTCTTGCAGAGGGGCATGCAGAGGGGCGGGAGGCATCATTGCAGCCATCTTCAACAATCTACCAAAAATTCTAGTCCAGCGCCAGCCTGGCATTTCTCCCGAGCCCCTATTTTCTAAGCAGAAAAAAAATACAAAATTTTAATCATATGTGTATCTCTGCTTAAAGCGTAGTGCATTCTGGTCATTTAAATAGTCTGTTTAGGTAGATTGAATCTCTGAAATAAAAATACTCTTAGCCTCTGCTCTTCCCAATTCTCTCACGGTGTCTAGGGGTAGGGATGTGGCAGAGAAACGTTGGGTCTAGCTGCTGTTGGTCTGTTTGGGTCTTGAACATGCCACAGTGTGATTGAGATACCAAGCCATGACCTGGCTGGAGCTGCATCAACCTGGAAAAGGGGGCACCTCTAATTGGCCAGCCCAGAGGGGTGCCTTTTGCCTTCCCTCTGCCCAAAAAAGTACCTTATTCTAATGTGCACAAAGACATCATCTATGCTAGCAGAGGCCCAGGGCAACATTCTCTACTTCTCTCGTCTTCTGGAGGCTGTTCCTTAGCTGGCTGGTTACATCCTGCCCTCCCGGCCCTTGCAGTAGAAGCTGTGGCTAGAGAACTCTCCTAGTCATGATCTGACCTCCCCCAGCTTGCTGGGATCCAGTGGCACTTGCTGGCTGGATTGGCCTCCCCTAGCTCTTTATTTTTTCATTAATTTTTATGGGCACATAGTAGGTTTATATATTTATGGGGTACATGGGATATTTTGATACAGGCATGCAATGCATAATGATCACGTCATGGTAAATAAGATATCCATTACCTCAAACATTTATGCTTTCTCTGTGTTACAAATATTCCAATTATACTTTTAGCACTCTCTGCTAAGGGTTTCAAGTCTGAGTTTTCTTTTTATGTGCTAAAAGAAGGGGTCAATTTCCAGATATGGAAAATTATTTCTCAAGAAAATATCCTGGCTTGTAAGACTATCTTATTGCATAATTGTACCTTGTACATCAGAAGCTATTAAGTTCCTGTTTGGTGGTTTTTCTTTTCTTTTCTTTTTTAACATAAAGGCTAATCTCCACAACCTTTTCCTGGGAGATGCTGGCAGACAGGAGGAGTGCTACTCTGAATGACTCTAGTCCAGACCTAAAGCAGAATCTTTAAAAACAGGGCCTAGGAATCTGGATTTAAAAAATTCCTCCAGGAGATTTTGGTGGAATCAAACCACTAAAGTTTGAAAAGTATTGGACTATGGTATGGGGTTTGTACTATTCTAAAAAATGCAGATGAGGGGTTTTCATTTTTATTTGGCCCTTCAAAGCTTCCCATGCTCTTTTCATGGAAGACTCTGGATCATTTGAGATGAAATCACTACAGTACCTAGTCACCTGTCCACTTGGTAAATTTACCATTTCTCAATAATTGGTCCCAAACAGCAAATGCAATAAACAAGGGCTCTTTCCCTCCCTTCTGTGTTATGGTTTCCATTGGGACTAAAGCTGAGATAGGAAAAGGAGCGTTATTCATTTGCCCTCCAGCTCTTTTATTTCACACACTCAAAAATAGATACAGAAAAGAGGCAAGTGGTTGTGGAGTGAGCCTTAGGAGCCACCTATGCAGGAAGGCTCCCAAGACCCCACGATGCTGCCATACAAGGCTGGTGTGGTGATTTTAAACAAGCCTAGTGGGAAGCAGCTGAGCCAGTATAGGAACTGGCTCCTTGACAGTCTTTGAAAGGGGGATCCAGCCCACAGCCAGTTAATTCTGCATCCAGGTGCTGCCACTAGAGGGCAGCAGAGGGTCAGGTGTCTCTGCAGGTGGCTGGGGAGGTGGACACCACCCAGGGAGGGGCTTGCAGCCTAGGGTGGCAGGGCAACGTCAGAAAAGGTGGCAGTGACAAAGAAGAGCCAAGGACACAGTCAAAACACAAGCCTCAGGGGCCAGTTGTGGAAATATCATTCCCCTCAAGGGAAATAATAGAATCCAGAACAAGAGCCACAAGAAGCCCGGATGGTGTTGGAACGCAGAGAGGATGAGAGCCAAAGTGAAGACCAGGCCAGAGGTACAGGGGTAACTCCCACCCTTGGGGGGGACACACAGCGATCTGGGGCTGGTCTCTATAGGAAACGTGGCTCTAAGAGCATGCCCAGCCCCTTGCACTGCAACAGTCTAAATTTACCCTTCTCTTGGTTTTCTCTCCGACAGTAGGCTCTGCTCCCACTGCTGACTCATCTATTTCATGACAAGAAGTCTAAGGACTTAGTGACACAGCTCTTTAGCAGATCTGAAATGGAGAGCAGCCTCAGAATGGCTGTTCTGCCCAAGGCTGCACTTCTGTGACAGACCCTATGGAGCCCATCACCCTCCAGTGCAGCAGTCCATCAGCACGGGGGAGATGCGTGTACTCCTCCTACCACTCACCGGTGGGCCCTCTGGCTCTCATCGCCCTGCTCTCCCAAGGTTGCACATTTCTGCAGAGCGCCTTGGAAACGGAGCCACAGTTTCCCTTAATCTTGACTCCAAAGAAAAGATGATCTTGACCTACATTGGGACCCGCCCCTCTGCCTGCCACTGGCCTGGAGCAGCCCATGCCGGTGCAGCCTCAGAAGGGCAGGGAGATGAGGGTCAGAAGGCCTGCCAGTGAGTGACAGGTGGAGGGCACCTCTCCTGTGCTGATGTATTGCTGTGCTGTAGTGTGATGGGTTCCACAGTTAGAGATGTGGCCTTGGGCAGCGCAGCCATTCTGAGCCTCGTGAAAGGGAAGATAATTTTTGTGCTGGCCCTAAGGTGCCCAGAGCTCTAGCAAACACTCTCTCCTGTTTTCTCTCCCACTCCCCTCGACAGCTGCATAATATTGTGATAAGCAAAGGTCCATCGCCTGCATACTGAAAAACAAGAAAACCAAGAAAGACACCACCTCTATTATTTCCCTTGAATAAATATTACTGCCAGGAAGCCTCCTTACGAATGACAACCATTTCAGTGACAAGATAAAGTCTGTTGGAGGAGACAGTGCCTCCATAACAGCAGGCTGGATGTGCCCTTCCACCTCTACGTCTAATGGCATCACATGGTGGATGGGATGGTAAACAAGGCCAAGGGAGAGTGAAGCAGGGGAGCTGTCTTTTCTCTTGGCAGGAAAACCTGCATCAGATGTTTAGCTAATGTTTCTGTTTAGCTTTTCAGGGACATCTAGGCTCTATACACAGAACCTCAGAGGTACTGGCCAATGAAGTTAATGCAATAAGAAAATAAAAGTCGGCCTCAGAGGAAAAGTAACCAAAGCAATTCTTTGATATACCATTAAGGAAACGACCATTTTTACATTTTTAAGAATTATTCCAACCAGTTGTTTTAGATGTCAGCTTTAGCAAGAAGTTATCAGAATATATAGTATCTACCAAATTCACCTTGTTTTACTTAAATATAAAAGTAGCTGTGTCCACACTATATTATTTTAGAGTTACAGTGATATATTTATGGACTTGGAAAAACTTTCACTTGAATATCAAAAAGGCAAACCACTAAATAGTTTGCATTGTATGAATCCTCTTTGGGGAGAGACAAAAGGATGTGAACTAGTGTATTAGGCAGATGGGATTATCAGTGCTTCTTGTTTTCTTCCTTTTACTTGTTGAGGTCTTATTTTTCCAAAATAAGCAATATCCTTTTGTAAAGTTAAAAATCAGCTTTCAATAGCCATAGAGAGCGTCAGGGAAAGGGCCTCTGTGGTAGAATTTTCCAGAGTCATGACATGGTCCAGGATTGCTTTGCGAACCCAAGTCCCAACAATTAGTGGGCATTTAGATACGCAAAACTTATTTCTCAAATAGCAGGCATTTCTTATAACCATCTGGAAACTCCAGGATTCCTGAGCTTCATTTGAGTAGCATTTGAGAGAGAGATGCTATGTTTTGAGAGAACTTGGATGTGAAATATTCACTCTGAGAAAAGTGTCAACAAGATGGCACAGGAGGACACCTGGCAGCCACCAGCCAGTCTGTTTCCTGTCACTCTCTGGAGCCAACAGCTACCGGGCTCCTGTGACTTGCCCTGGGAGAGTGTATTCATCTTTTGGTCTGTTTCTGCTTCACAGTGGCAGCTGACTGTCGTTCTAATGAACTTTTTACGAGGCTGGCACACAAATATACAGATAGGAGTGGCCACAGAATGGGCGAGGAGACAACGAAATGGCACTAAGTGGATGGAGCCCCCTCCGGGCTCTGGGTCAGGCCTGGGCGATGCTTCTCTCCTTGTGTGGGCTGTTGAGTTTCATCCTTCTTGGATCCGTGTGGAGCAGATGGCTTCTGTTTCCCATTCTAGGCTCAAAGACAATAGAGACAGAGGTTTAAAATTTGGTATTAAAGAAACATGTAAACTGTTGAGTGGAGAAGCCTAGTACTGTCTTAAGTCCGGCACGAGCACCCACCTTAGAGTGATGTTGAGAAGATTAAACATTTCATATAAAGCATTTAGCACAGTGCCTGATATATCATGCCATGTTATAATAAATGGTAGCTGCTCATATTTTCTGTTTCTCATTTTTAAACATAAACCTGTTTATATTCCAAAGCTTGTTTGGAATAGTTTAAAAGTTAGTTTGATGAATTCCTGTCCTATGGAGACCTGAAAGTTCTTAACTATCAAATAATGCTTAATTTGATGCCCCGGGCATGGATTCCTTTGTATTTTTAAACTAACCCCCCTACTTCATTCAGATTCAGAAGTTTGGGTATTCCTTGCAATGCCATCTCATCCTGCCCATCTTAATATGGGTCTTTTTTTGTAGTTAAAGATCAGTGAGGTTCCATCTTAATGCTTTTGTTCCTTGAAATTTCCATTAGTGTCTTTATTCCTTTAGATTGTGTAGCTGTATCTTGATGGGTTTTAGATGGAGTCAGCCCAGGGAAGTTTGCTGTAGAAAAGGACTGGTGCGATGACAGACTGTTTTCCTCTTACTGTTTAATGGCATAAAAATGAAACTCCTAGAGACAACCAGGGAGGCTATTTAAAAAAAAAAGTGCTGAGCAATGACCAGCAGTGGCAATTCATTCTGAAGATGACTCCAAGTGACAGCTTAGGTGAGTGATGGATATGTTTTTGTGTCTGCCAAGGTCTGGGGAAAAACAGTCCTCCCTATTCTCAATCCTCGTGGTTTAACCGTGTGATCTGGGCTTGTCCAGAGCTCCCACCACCCAGGTCACAGCCATTGGTGCTGAAACAGGGTAAATCAGTACCTTGCCCTGGACTTTTTCTATTAAGAAGCACTTCTTTTCTTCTTTTTCTTCTTTTCTTCTCTTCTCCTCCTCCTCCTCTTTTTCTTTTCTTTCCTTCCTTCCTTTCCTTTTTTTCTTTCTTTTCTTGCTTTGCTCTTTCTTTCTCTTTCTCTTTCTTTCCTTCCTTTCTTTAAATTAGGATTGTTAACTGTAAGGATTACAGGAATCTAGAGCTGCTGGTCGTTGCCTTTGCCTTTACAGAGAGTGGTGGAAAAAATCTTCCCAAGAATGGAGCTGAGAAATGGCGGACAGTTCCCTGAGGGTATTTTGTGAGCCCCTGGGTCTGGCCCTGCCAGAAACAAGCTGTGTCCTGGTCTTCACAGTTCTGAGCTGATAAAAGTAGGTCCCAGTTGGTTTCTGTCACTTGACAACTGAGAGACCTGTGCATTACAAAGTTTACTGACCAATATTTACTCCCTCCTCCTTTGTGCGGGGCACTGTACTGTGCTCTACCTTGAGATATTTTCATTCTACTTTGAGGCAAATGAAACAGTCTTCAACAGTAGTGAATTGGTTCCTGAGAACCCACAGAACCTAATCCTTGGATATGCAGGAAATCTTAAAAAATCAAAGATGGTCTTTTCATCAGCACCATCAGATTATTTAGTTTAATTACAAAAGCATATCTCATCTGAAGCATTGCTGTTTCCACTGTGAAGCTTTCACATCAGTGCACCAGGTGCCACTTTTTAAAAAAAAAATTTACATTAAGTTCTGTGATACACGTGCAGAACATGCAGTTTTGTTACATAGGTATACAAGTGCCATGGTGATTTGCTGCACCCATCAACCCATCATATAGGTTTTAAGCCCCACATGCATTAGGTATTTGTCCTTATGCTCTCCCTCCCCTTGTCCCCCACATCCCCGACAGGCCCTGGTGAGTGATGTTCCCCCCCACTTGTCCGTGTGTTCTCATTGTTCAGTTCCCACTTATGAGTAAGAACATGTGGTGTTTGGTTTTCTGCTCCTGTGCTAGTTTGCTGAGAATGATGTCTTCCAGCTTCATCCGTGTCCCTGCAAATAACATGAACTCATTCTTTTTTATGGCTACATAGCATTCCATGGTGTATATGTGCCACATTTTCTTTATCCAGTCTATCACTGATGGGCATGCAAATCTTTGCTATTGTAAATAGTGCTGTAGTTAACATACGTGTGCATGTGTCTTTATAGTAGAAAGATTTATAATCCTTTGGGTTTATAACCAGTAATGGGACTGCTGGGTTAAATGGTATTTCTGGCTCTAGATCCTTGAGGAATCGCCACACTGTCTTCCACAATGGTTGAATTAATTTACATTCCCACCAACAGTGTAAAAGCATTCCTATTTCACCACAGCCTCTCCAGCGTCTGTTATTTCCTGACTTTTTAATGATCACCTTTCTAACTGGCGCGAGATGGTATCTCATTGTGGTTTTGATTTGTATTTCTCTAATGAGCAGTGATGTTGAGCTTTTTTTCATATTTGTTGGCTGCATAAATGTCTTCTTTTGAGAAGTGTCTGTTCATATCCTTTGCCCACTTTTTGATGGACTTGTTTATTTTTTCTTGTAAATTTGTGTAAGTTCCTTGTAGATTCTGGGTAGTAGACCTTTATCAGATGGATAGATTGCAGAAATTTTCTCCCACTCTGTAGGTTGCCTGTTCAGTCAGATAGTTTCTTTTGCTGTGCCAAAGCTCTTTAGTTTGATTAGGTTCCATTTGTCAAGTTTGATTTTTGTTGCCATTGCTTTTGGTGTTTTAGTCATGAACTCTTTCCCTATACCTATGTCCCGAATGGTGTTGCCTAGGTTTTCTTCTAGGGTTATTGTGGTTTGGGGTTTTACATTTAAGTCTTTAATCCGTATTGAGTTACTTTTTGTATAAGTTATAAGGTAGAGGTGCAGTCTCTGTTTTCGGCATATGGCTAGCCAGTTTTCCCAGCACCATTTATTAAATAGAGAATCCTTTCCCCATTGCTTATTTTTATCAGGTTTTTCAAAGATCAGATGGTTGTAGATGTGTGGTGTTATTTCTGAGGTCTCTGTTCAGTTCCATTGGTCTATAGATCTGTTTTGGTAGCAGTACCATGCTGTTTTGGTTACTGTAGCCTTGTAGTATAGTTTATAGCATGATGCCTCCAGCTTTGTTCTTTTTGCTTTTGTCTTGGCTATATGGGCTCTTTTTTGGTTCCGTATAAAATTTAAAGTAGTCTTTTTCTAATTCTGCAAAGGAAGTCAATGGTAGCTTGATGGGAATGGCATTGAATCTATAAATTAGTTTGGGCACTATGGCCATTTTCACGATATTGATTCTTCCTATCAATGAGCATGAATTTTTTTCCCATTTGTTTGTATCCTCTAATTTCCTTGAGCAGTAGTTTGTAGTTCCCTTGAAGAGGTCCTTCGTGTCTCTTGTAAGTTATATTCCTAGGTATTTTATTCTCTTTGCATCAGTTGTGAATGGGAGTTCTCTCATGATTTGGCTCTCTGCTTGTCTATTGTTGGTGTATAGGAATGTTTGTGATTTTTTGCACGTTGATTTTGTA
>NW_012102009.1:2361076-2362777 GCF_000951045.1 Mandrillus leucophaeus
GGCTGTGAATCTGTCTGGTCCTGGGCTTTTTTGGTTGATAGTCTATTAGTGCCTCAATTTCAGAACTTGTTATTGGTCTATTCAGGGACTTGACTTCTTCCTGGTTTAGTCTTGAGAGAGCGTATGTGTCCAGGAATTTATCCATTCTTCTGTGTTTTTCTAGTTTATTTGCATAGAGGTGTTTATAGTATTCTCTGATGGTAGTTTGTATTTCTGTGGGATCAGTGGTGGTATCCCCTTTCTCATTTTTTATTGTCTATTTTATTCTTCTCTCTTTTCTTTTTATTAGTCTGGCTAGTGGTCTATGTATTTTGTTAATCTTTTCAAAAAACCAGCTCCTTGGATTCATTGATTTTTTTTTTTTTTGAAGGGTTTTTCGTGTCTCTGTCTTCTTCAGTTCTGCTCTGTTCTTGGTTATTTCTTGTATTCTGCTAGTTTTTGAATTTGTTTGCTCTTGCTTCTCTAGTTCTTTTAATTGTGATGTTAGGGTGTCAATTTTAGATCTTCCTAACTTTCTCATGTGGGCATTTAGTGCTATAAATTTCCCTCCCAACACTGCTTTAGCTGTGTTCCAGAGATTCTGGTATGTTGTCTCTTTATTCTCATTGGTTTCAAAGAACATCTTTATTTCTCCCTTAATTTTGTTATTTACCCAGTAGTTATTCAGGAGCAGGTTGTTCAATTTCCAGGTAGTTGTGCAGTTTTGAGTGAGTTTCTTAATCCTGAGTTCTAATTTGATTGCACTGTGGTCTGAGAGACTGTTAGGATTTCTGTTCTTTTGCATTTGCTGAGGAGTGTTTTACTTCCAATTATGTGGTCGATTTTAGAATGAGTGCTATGTGGCACTGAAAAGAACGTATATTCTGTTGATTTGGGGTGGAGAGTTCTGGTAGACGTCTATTAGGTCCGCTTGGTCTAGAGCTGAGTTCAAGTCCTGAATATCCTTGTTAACTTTGTCTCATTGATCTAATATTGAAAGTGGGGTGTTAAAGTCTCCCACTATTATTGTGTGGGAGTCTAAGTCTCTTCGTAGGTCTCTAAAAACTTGTTTTATGAATGTGGGTGCTCCTGTACTGGGTGCATATATATTTGGGATAGTTAGCTCTTCTCATTGCATTGATCCCTTTGCCATTATGTAATGCCTTTCTTTTTCTCTTTTGATCTTCGTTGGTTTAAAGTCCGTTTTATCAGAGACTAGGATTGCAACCCCTGCTTTTTGTTCCTTTCCATTTGCTTGGTAAGTATTCCTCCATCCCTTTATTTTGAGCCTATTTGTGTCTTTGCATGTGAGATGGGCCTCTGAATACAGCAAACTGATAGGTCTATACTCTATCCAATTTGCCATTCTGTGTCTTTTAATTGGGGTATTTAGCCCATTTACATTTAAGGTTAATATTGTAATGTGCAAATTTGATCCTGTCACCATGATGCTAGCTAGTTATTTTGCACGTTAGTTGATGCAGTTTCTTCATAGTGTTATTGGTCTTTATATTTTGGTATGTTTTGTGCAGTGGCTGGTACTGGTTTTTTCTTTCCGTATTTAGTGCTTCCTTCAGGAGCTCTTGTAGGGCAGGCCTGGTAGTAACAATATTTCTCAGCATTTGCTTGTCTGTAAAGGATTTTATTTCTCCTTCACTTATGAAGTTTAGTTTGGCTGGATATGAAATTCTGGGTTGAAAATTCTTTTCTTTAAGAATGTTG
>NW_012102009.1:2362827-2364338 GCF_000951045.1 Mandrillus leucophaeus
ATTTCCTTGAGCAGTAGTTTGTAGTTCCCTTGAAGAGGTCCTTCGTGTCTCTTGTAAGTTATATTCCTAGGTATTTTATTCTCTTTGCATCAGTTGTGAATGGGAGTTCTCTCATGATTTGGCTCTCTGCTTGTCTATTGTTGGTGTATAGGAATGTTTGTGATTTTTTGCACGTTGATTTTGTATCCTGAGACTTTGCTGAAGTTGCTTATCAGCTTAAGGAGTTTTGGGGATGAGATGATGGGGTTTTCTAAATATACCATAATGTCATCTGCAAACAGATAATTTGACTTTCCCTTTTCCTATTTGGATACACTTTATTTCATTCTCTTGCCTGATTGCCCTGGCTAGAACCTCCAATACTATGTTGAATAGGAGTGGTGAGAGAGGGCATCCTTGTCTTGTGCTGGTTTTCAAAGGGAATGCCTCCAGTTTTTGCCCATTCAGTATGATATTGGCTATGGGTTTGTCATAAATAGCTCTGTTATTTTGAGATATGTTCCATCAATACCTAGTGTATTGAGAGTTTTTAGCATGAAGGGATATTGAATTTTATTGGAAGCATTTTCTGCATTTATTGAGATAATCATGTGGTTTTTGTCATTGGTTCTGTTTTTGCAATGGATTACATTTATTGATTTGTGTATGTTGAACCAGCCTTGCATCCTAGGGATGAAGCCTGCTTGATCGTGATGGATAAGCTTTTTGATGTGCTGCTGGATTCAGTTTGCCAGTATTTTATTGAGGATTTTCACATCGATGTTCATCAGGGATATTGGTCTGAAATTTTCTTTTTTTGTTGTGTCTCTGCCAGGTTTTGGTATCAGGATGATGCTGGCCTCATAAAATGAGTTAGGGAGGAGTCCCTCTTTTTCTCTTGTATGGAATAGTTTCAGAAGGAATGGTACCAGTTCCTCTGTACTTCTGGTAGAATTCGGCTGTGAATCTGTCTGGTCCTGGGCTTTTTTGGTTGATAGTCTATTAGTGCCTCAATTTCAGAACTTGTTATTGGTCTATTCAGGGACTTGACTTCTTCCTGGTTTAGTCTTGAGAGAGCGTATGTGTCCAGGAATTTATCCATTCTTCTGTGTTTTTCTAGTTTATTTGCATAGAGGTGTTTATAGTATTCTCTGATGGTAGTTTGTATTTCTGTGGGATCAGTGGTGGTATCCCCTTTCTCATTTTTTATTGTCTATTTTATTCTTCTCTCTTTTCTTTTTATTAGTCTGGCTAGTGGTCTATGTATTTTGTTAATCTTTTCAAAAAACCAGCTCCTTGGATTCATTGATTTTTTTTTTTTTTGAAGGGTTTTTCGTGTCTCTGTCTTCTTCAGTTCTGCTCTGTTCTTGGTTATTTCTTGTATTCTGCTAGTTTTTGAATTTGTTTGCTCTTGCTTCTCTAGTTCTTTTAATTGTGATGTTAGGGTGTCAATTTTAGATCTTCCTAACTTTCTCATGTGGGCATTTAGTGCTATAAATTTCCCTCCCAACACTGCTTTAGCTGTGTTCCAG
>NW_012102009.1:2369048-2402585 GCF_000951045.1 Mandrillus leucophaeus
CATTTGCTTGTCTGTAAAGGATTTTATTTCTCCTTCACTTATGAAGTTTAGTTTGGCTGGATATGAAATTCTGGGTTGAAAATTCTTTTCTTTAAGAATGTTGAATATTGGCCCCCACTGTCTTCTGGCTTGCAGGGTTTCTGCAGAGAAATCCACTGTTAATCTGATGGGCTTCCCTTTGTAGGTAACCCAACCTTTCTCTCTGGCTGCCCTTAACATTTTTTCCTCTGTTTCAACCTTGGAAAATCTGATGATTATGTGTCTTGGGGTTGCTCTTCTTGAGGAGTATCTTTGTGTTGGTCTCTGTGTTTTCTGAATTTGAATGTTGGCCTGTCTTGCTAGGTTGGGGGAGTTCTCCTGGATAATATCCTGAAGTGTGTTTTCCAACTTGGTTCCATTCTCCCCGTCAGTTTCAGGTACACCAATCAAAGGTAGGTTTGGTCTTTTCACATTGTTCTGTATTTCTTGGAGGCTTTGTTCATTCCTTTTCATTCTTTTTTTCTGTAATCTTGTCTTCTCACCTTATTTCAGTAAGTTGATCTTCAGTCTCTGATATCCTTTCTTCCACTTGATCAATTCGGCTATTGATACCTGTGTATGCTTCACAAAGTTCTCGTGCTGTGTTTTTCAGCTACGTCAGGTCATTTATGTTCCTTTCTGAACTGGTTATTCTAGTTAGCAGTTCCTGTAACCTTTTATCAAGGTTCTTAGCTTCCTTGTATTTGATTAGAATATGCTCCTTTAAGTCAGAGAAGTTTGTTATTACCCACCTTCTGAAGCCTACTTTTGTCAACTGGTCAACCTCATTCTCTGTCCAGTTTTGCGTCTTGCTGGAGAGGAGTTGTGATCATTTGGAGGAGACAAGGCATTCTGGTTTTTGGAATTTTCAGCGTTTTTGTGCTGCTTTTTTCCTTATCTTTGTGGATTTATCTACCTTTGATCTTTGAGGCTAATGACTGTTGGATGGGGTTTTTGGGTGGGGGTCCTTTATGTTGATATTATTGCTTTCTGTTTTAGTTTTTCTTCTAACAATCAGGCTTCTCTTTTGCGGGTCTACTGCAGTTTGCTGGAGGTCCACTTCAGACCCTGTTTGCCTGGGTATCACCAGTGGAGGCTTCATTCCAGAGGGACGCTGGCCTGATGCCAGCTGGAGCTCTCCTGTATGATGTATCTGTTGACCCCTGTTGGGAGGTCTCTCCCGGTCAGTAGGCATTGGGGTCAGGGACCCACTTGAGGAGGCAGAGTGTCCCTTAGCAGAGCTGGTGCCCTGTGCTGGGAGAATCCCTCTTGTCAGGATCAGCTGCTGCGGTCTTCAGAGCCAGCAAGCAGGAACGATTAAATCAGCCGAAGCTGCACCCACACTGCCCCTTCGCCCAGGTGCTCTGTCCTAGGGAAATGGGGGTTTTGTCTGTAAATCCCTGACTGTGGCTATTATATTTCCTTCACAGATGTCCTGCCCAGTGAGGAGGAATCTAGAGAAGCAGTCTGGCCACAGCCGCTTTGCCACACCCAGACCAGACCTCCCAGCCTCCTTAACCACGTGCTACTTCAAGAATTCTTAGCTAACCCTGTGCTGTTTCCTTGAATGTGGCATTCTCTGTAAAGCCATCTCTTAGTTTCCTAGTGACCTAAGACAACAGAAATGTAATCTTTCTCAATTTTGGAGGCCAGAAGTCTGAAATCAAGGTGTTGGCAGGGCCACATTCCGAAGTTTCTATGACAGACGCTTTCCCTGCCTCTTCCTAGCTTCTGGTGGCTCCCAAGAATCACTGGGGTTCCTTGACTCGTAGCTGCTCTGCTCCAGTCTCTGCCTCTATCTTCACATGGCTTCCTCTCCCCTGGGTCTTTGTTTCTTCACATAGCCACCTTATAAGGACACCCATGATTGGATTTAGGGCCCATCCTAATCCAGTGTGACCTCATCTTAACTTAGCTAATTATATCTGCAAATACTCTATTTCCAAATAAGTCACATTCTGAAACTCCAGGTAGACATTAACTTTGGGGTGGATAGTATTCAACACAGTGTATCATCTAACAGAAGGTCTCTGTGAAACCAAACTGTCAAATATAATGGTCCAAGGAAATTGTTTCTCTACATGTCAGGGAAATTAAAGGCAAAACTTCTAATAGAAATGCTTTGCTTTTATTTTACTTACTTTTTCTGGGACAGATTTTCACCCTCTTGCCCAGGCTGGAGAGAAGTGACAAGATCATAGCTCACTGCAGCCTCAAACTCCTGGACTCCAATGATCCTCTTGTCTCAGCCTCCCAGGTACCTGGAACTACAGGTGCACATTGCTATGCCCAGCTAATGTTTTAATTTTTTTTGTAGAGATAGGGTCTCCCTCTGTTAATCTGACTGGTCTCAATCTCCTGGGCTCAAGAAATCCTCCCCCCCTCAGCCTCCCAAAGTGCTGGGATTACGGGCATGAGCCACTGTGCACAGCATGCTTTGCTTTGAGAGTAAACAAACAGCTCTTAAAAACTAAGCCAGCAGGACATAGGAAACAGACTTTATCATACCTGCATTTATATTTAACCATGCTAACTTCTGCTCTGTCAACAAATAGTTCTGCTTACAGATTGTGGGAGAAAAAGGACTGTCCTGAGAGATTTTCATTTAACATAAATTACTCATAAGGGGAATACAAATAGAAACTCTACAACATGCTGAATAGAATAGCTAAAACCACAAAGATGGACAACACCAAGTGCTGACGAGAATGTGAAGCAGTTAGAACTCTCAATCACAGCTGAAGGAAGTATACAAGGGTACAACTATATTGGACAAATCTACTTAGCACTACACACTAAAGTTAAATATATGTCTACCCTATGACTTAGGAATTCACCCTAGGTATATACCCAAAGAAATGAAGGTGTTGCCAGGTGTGGTGGCTCATGCCTGTGAGTCCCAGCTACTCGGGAGGCTGAGGCAGGAGAATGGCATAAACCCAGGAGGGCAGAGCTTGCAGTGAGCCGAGATCGCGCCACTGCACTCCAGCCTGGGCAACAGAGCGAGACTCCAAAAAAAAAAAAAAAAAAAAAAGAAATGAAGGTGTGTATCATAGACTTCTGTAAGGCTGTTCATAGCAGGTTTCTTGATGGTGGTTAAAAGTATAAGTGACTCAAATGTTTATCAACAAGAGAAGGGTAAACACATTGTGGTGTATTCATGTAGTGTGGGATACTAGCAACCAGTAGGAAAAAATGTTAGAGACATAGAAAAAACGAACCTCAAAAACATTTATGTTGAGTAAAAAAGTCAAGTACAAAAGAATATGCATACTGTTTCTATTTACATGAAGTTCAAGAACAGGAAAAATTACAGTGATAAAATCAGAATAGTGGTTACCTTTAGAATGGGGAATATAGACTGGAAAGTGACATGAAAGAACCTTCTGGAGTAGTAGATATGGTCTCCATCTTAACCTAGGTGGTGAATACATGGGTGTCTACATAAAAATTCATTGCCCTGTATACTTAAGATTACTTTTATGTGGGTAAATATCTCAAAAAATAATAATGTGATGCCTGTTCTCTTGGAGCTTCCTGGTGGGTAAGGAGATGAACATAACAAATAGGGACTCAACCATATCATTGGAATTCTTCTAAATGCACTGATAGAATAGCATGCTTTGAGAAAGAATAACAGCAGTATAATTTGGGTGGAGGGAATTATTTTCTAAATAACTCTATATGCTCCTATTTATGTCTCAGATTTCCACTAGCATCTCTAATAGTGTCAGTGATTTGCAGGCATGCCAGGTTGTTGTTGAAATCCAACTGATCTCTGCCTGTTTCCAGGATCCTATGAATGCTGGACTTAAGATACCTGGGCCTGTCTAACAGTCAGTCAGTCTTTCACTCCAGGAAGTTTAAGAAACATGCACACAGCAACCTTATACCAGTTGTCACTGGCCCATCTCCAAAAACAGAGGATAGATAAGAGACAGAGGTCACTTGACTGAGGCCCTGATCTAGACCATGGAGAAGACTCAATGAAATGATTAGCATTATGTTGTTAAACATGCTCATCTATTCTCAAAAGGATTAAGTTCTGAATCTGTAGAACAATACCTTAAGACAACTACTTCTAAGAGCACCCAAACAGTGGAGAATGAAATAGTCACTGACGCATCTGACAGGAAGTTACTGATTGTGAATTACATCAAGGGCTTAGGTTAAGAAATGAAAAAGGCCACCTAGAATCAAAATTGTAAAATGTTTAAATGCAATAAATTGTTAACTATAGCTTTTCTGTTGGCTATTGTTAACTATAGCCAAGGCTATAGTTATAGATATCCCAATTACCCCAATTTGATTGTTACGCATTGTATGCCTTTATCAAAATATCACAAGTACCCCATATTATGTGTCCATAATAATTAAAAATAAATTTAAAAAATAAAAAGGGTGACCCCTTGTAAAAGATGTACAAAAAATAAACTAAACATGCTAAAACTTGAGAAGGACATATTCCTACAAAGGGTTGGGCCAAAGAAAAAAGAAACTTAAAATACCTCAGAAAGTCCCAGCAGATGAGCAAAGATTTGGAAAATCCTGTAGGCGTGACAGATGAGGTCTCTCTAAAAGAAGGGACCCAATCCAAAAATGCTAGTCTGGTTACTAATGTCTGGAGTAGAAGCACTATCAGACCTCAGTCACAAGTCAATTATCTGAGAACTTTGGTATCTCATAATTATAGGGGAAAAATGCGATGTATTTCCTCGCTTATCACAAGGGTCACAGCTGACATTCCTATAATAGACAGATTAGCAGGAGAAAAGTATAACAAATGTATTCAAAGTTTTAGGTGATATGGAAGCCTTCAAAAGTAAAGACCCAAAGACCCAGGGAAGCCTGTCTATTTTTGTGGTTAGTGATATGGTTTGACTGTGTCCCCACCCAAATCTCATCTTGAATTGTATCTCCCATAATTTCCATGCATAGTGGGAGGGACCTGATGGGAGGTAATTGAATCATGGGGGAGGGTCTTTCCTGTGCTGTTCTCATGATAGTGACTAAGTCTCACGAGATCTGATGGTTTTATAAATGGAAGTCCCCCTGCACAAGCCGTCTCTGCCTGTAGTCATGTAGGACATCCCTTTGCTCTTCCTTCATTTTCCACCATGATTTTGGGGCCTCCCCAGCCATGTGGGATTGTGAGTGCATTAAACTTTTTTCCTTTGTAAATTACCTAGTCTCAAGTATATCTTTATAAGCAGTGTGAAAACAGACTAATAGAGTTAGGTTCCATGAAGAATGGATAGCCCTGTAGAAATGTGATTGGACAAAAGGGTAGGTTTAATGGTGGTAGACTGAAAGGAGGGCAGGGGAAACGCAGCAACTTTGTTTAGATTCTTCTTGGCATCTCTCTGCAGCATTCCCGCCTCCTGTTGGGGCAGGGCCCCTCTGCAATGAGGGTCTTGAAGGGAGAGAGTGACTTTTCTAGGTTTGGGGACTTGCTTTGCGAGAGGGGAGTTCCAGTTTCTATAGCCCACCTTGGGAAAGAGGAATTCTGGTTTCTATGACTTACTTTGCTTTGAGAGGGGTGGCTTTGGGGTGGAGAAGAGGGGCAGGAGACAGAAGGATAGGAGAAGGTCAGAAAGACTTTAATTCTGGAGTTTTTCTATTTTTCTTCAGTTGAAAGAATTTAGCACACCAAAACACCATGCTTTGGGGTATCGTGTTCTGAGCCCCAGTGTGATCAAGTCCAGCTGTTCTAGGATGGCCTTCTGCCCCTTTGAATTTGGTGACTAAATTCTATGAATTTCTCAAAATAATGTAATAATGTCTTTAGTGTTAGCTTTTGAAATGTCTTAATTTTTGTGGAATCTTTGCATATTTTTGAAAATATTGAAAAGATCAAGAGAACTGGATGCTTGGGAGACATATATAGAATAGATGATTTATTGAGTGACAAATGTTCATTAACTTTGCCTAAATAGGTACCCCAAGGGGAAGCTAAAGTAACAAGAACTAAAGTGTACTCTCGGTTCTGCCTTGCCTACAATATGCTGCTTTTTCCCCTACAGGCATGAGGTTTTGCTCTTAGACTAAGAAAGAGGATTCTTGCCTTTATGCCCAGTGCTACTTGGCCAGGGTTATGCCAGTTCAGAATACTGATGAGAAATGCGCTATCACCATGTTGATCAACTTTAAGGGTCAGAGTGACCTGCCCACAGAACCATTAGAAGCAATGTATCTTGATGGAATATTTGTTTGTTGGCTGATTGCGTTAAAAGATAAACTTAGGCACATTAAAATTTTAATGAGTTTCTTTGAATTCAGTGATTCATGAATTGGGCAGTGCCAGATCACAAGTGGCTCAGTGCTCCACCGAAGGGGACACAAGAGGACATTTCATTAGGTGTTTGGGAAAGCCAGATAATGAAACTATTTGATTGGTTAAAGCGGAGAGTCCCTAGTTAGAGGTTACTTGGTAGCTTCTAATTAGTAAAGCCTCTAGTCAGAGGTTAGTTGGTGGTTTCTGATTGGTTAACCTTAAGTTTTGTTTTACTGTTTACATTAAGTTGGGGTTTGGTTTGCTTATATAAGAATCCAAGGTGCTGGAGACATCTCAGCCTAATGGTCTCCCAGTTACTTATTCTAACAACTGGTATGTTTTGCTACATTTCGAAAGGAAACAATTAATTTTTGGCCACCTGTCTCAGTCACTTTATTTATCTACCTAATAGAGTAACATCCATTTAATTAGAATGAAATGTCCAATTAATAAGGTTGGATTATACCTATATTGTTTTCTATTTTATCACATGTACGATTACTCTTGTTGTTCTAGGTGTAGATGCATATAGCAGAACTAGACAACTATAAAATGAACATCTTTCAAACTTCTTCCTAAATCTGAAGCAGTATATAAAATAACTCTGTACAATCAAAAGCTATTCAATAGGCTGAGGGCAGTGCCTCACACCTGTAATCCTAGCACTTTGGGAGGCGGAGGCGATCGAATCATGAAGTCAGGAGTTCGAGACCAGCCTGGCCAAATGGTGAAACCCCGTCTCTACTAAAATTACAAACAATTAGCTGGACATGGTGGCAGGCGCCTGTAATCCCAGTTACTCAGGAGGAATTGCTTGAACCCAGGAGGCAGAGGTTGCAGTGAGCCAAGATTGTGCCACTGCACTCTAGCCCTGGCGACAGTGCAAGACTCAGTCTCCAAAAAAAAAAAAAAAAAAAAAAGCTATTCAATAAAGGCTTCTTCTTAAAGATGAGTTTCCAGCTGGGTCTTGAAAGAAGGATAAAACAAAAGACAGGCAAAGAGAAAGTAAAGATAGGTAGAAGAATAGTACAGCAAAAGCAATGAGACCAGAGAAGAGAGTGAAGGAATCTAGTATGGGTGGAGAAGAGGACCCTCGGCAGGGCACTTATTCTGTGACACTGTTTTCTTTTACTAGGAAACTAGGAAACATGAAGGATTTGTCTTCTTAAGCATTAGCATTTGAGCCAGATGGCCTTGCTTTAAAAATAAATAAATAACACATTCTATACTTTGGAATGTTCTAATGTGGAAACCAATATCCAAGAATGGGCTATGGAAAAACTATTTTTGCTATTTTTAGAAGCAACCACCCTCTCTTTCTGAGTAATAAGCTTAAGGCTCCAACTTCTAATTCACAGACTAAAGACAAACAAATTATATCAGATTAATATTTTCAAAATATTCCAGTTGCACTCATAATTTTTCGTGGGATAACTCTGCCAAAGAGGATATTGAGGTCAATAAGCGCATGGCTTCCTGTGCTGGAGAGTTTACAGATAAAAAGGAGCGAGGGCCCTAGGGGTGGTGGTGAAGACAGAGCGAGCTGGCTGATGGGCCACATTCTCCCAGCTGTAGTATAACGTCTGAGAACATGTGCCAGGCCCACTCCTCTGCAGACACAGCAACTGTAGCAGGAGGCTGATGAGGCTGCTGTGAGGACACCCAGGACCAATGATGGTCCTAAGGAGAATCCTGTATGGCTATGATTTGAAGGTATTTTATTTTTTTTAGTCCCCTCTGCTCTTTGTCTTGTCCCCGCAGTCCTGTCTGATACTAGGAACTGCCACATGTTTGGAATATCCTCATGATCACACATCTGGGTCTTGAGGCAATAGGAGGCAGGATAGAATTTGATGGGAAAATGAAAAGAGAGAATACTAATAGGTGCCATTTAACAAGCACTCACTACCTCATTTCCTTGAACCGTCACTCCACCCTGATGGATCACTGGCATGAAGTAGCTTCCACTTTACAGATGAGAAAACTGAGACTCTGCAAGGCTACAGGGCTTGCCCCAAATCTCCCATTTAAGTGGTGAAACTGAGACTTGATCCAAAGGCTGCCTCAGTCCCATGCTTTTCCCATGTCACACTGTTTGTCAGTGTGACTCTTGTCCCTGCAAGTGACATGTTCAAGGCCACATAGTTATTTTTATCCATACCTTGGGAAAGGTGGCTTGTATGATCAATACTATGACTCTAAGTGATTTAGAGAGAGGTCTAGATTCTCGCCCTTCTGGAGGGAAAGAAACGAGTCAACTGCCTTGAGTTAGGTCCCACACTATGTGTCTGCAGCACTTCAGCCAAGAATTCTTACTGTTTGGAACAGGAGAAGCCCTTTAGGGTGGGCTGGAGAACCTCATGCAATGAACCTCTTGGCCCCTTGGCAGGGTTGGAATTCCACAGCACAGAGAAACCTTTAATTGCAACGCTGTTTGCTTCCCCCCAGTTCCCTTAGGCCATGAGGGAAGAGGATTCCCAGTACCTATCTCTCTTGGTACTGGCAAAAAGGCCATGCTGAGAAAAAGTCTTATTACAGATAGGTGGAGAAATTCAGACTATTGGTTTCCTAAGGTTACTAGCTGAGTTCTCTCCTTGGTCATTTATACAGATCATTGCCTCAAGCAAGTACACACCCACCTGGAACTATCCTGTTGTCCTCAACAACAGCTGTATGCACTGCCCAGAGAGACTGAAATTCTGCATGTGGCCTGTCACTGACATTGCCATGGGATGGTCTAATTTTTTTAAACCACTTATTGAATGCTAACTGAGTACCAGGCACTAAACATACCCTTAATCTTCACAACCCTATCATGGTAGGTATTATTACTCCCCCTGAATTGATGAAGAAACTTAGGTCCAGGCTGACTTGCTCAGACACATACAGCAAGTAAATGGCAGAGAAGGCATCAATTCTGTGAGGGTTAGCTTTCATTGCAGGTACGCGTGTTACCCACTGTGACCAGCCCATAGTGATGGAGTAGCAAGAACAGGACGTCATGGCAGTTCTGGTTTATGGTCTGTCAACTATGTGCACATATTATGCTAGTGCTTGGTGGAATCAGGGTTGGCTAAAGCCCTGATTTTCAATGAGCTTCTGGTCTAGTGGAGACAGATGCTCTGGAAGAAACTTGTATTTGAAATCTAATATATTCATTCTCCTGTTCTTCTAAAGTAATAGAATTTTTAACTGGGTACATGGTTACCAAGCCAAACACTATCTTCCAGCTTCTCTTGCAGCTAGAGGTGGTCCCATAACAACTTTCTGGATTATGGGATGTAAGTGATCTGTGTAAGATATAGTTATGCCTTAAAAAGAAGTGATGTCTCCATGCTTCCCCCTTCTTTTCCTTCCTGTTACATGGAAGCAGATATGATGGCAGGAGCTGGAGAGTCCCTGAAGAACCATGAGATAGAAGCCACATTTTGAGGGTGGCAGAACAGCAAGATAGAGGGAACGTGGGCTCTGATGATGATAAAGCAGCCATAGCAAGCATGGACCATGTCCCTGGACATCTACCTGAGAGAGAAGGCAACTATTAATGTAAATGACTTTGACTTAGGTCTCTTTGTTAAAGAAGCCAACTTTATATCCCAATGAATAGAGATGTGAACACAAATACCTGTAAATCAATGTCTAATGACATGGTAGCTTCCATCTGTCTAGTGGTGGGACCTAAGCAGAGAGCCCCAGTTTACTCCTGGGAGCCCCCAAAGGTGCTTCACAAGTGCTTCCAACCAGCTTGCTACCATGCACATTTGCTCTGTTCTTCCTCTTCTGCCCCCTGACATCCACACTGCCTTCAGCATGTCAAGTCTCCCTACAGTGATGACTCATCACAAGAAGCCCTCCATCCAGGCCAAGCGTGCCAACCATCCAAACCCTCCAGGCCTCAGAGCGGAGGGAGGTGCAGACGTTCTTTGCAAAGGCCAGAAAGGACTCTCTTGGGCCTCTGGCTGCTCTGTGTCTTCTGGGCCATGAGAGCAGCTCTACTCAAAGCCCCTCTGGACACTGGTGTCAGCTTTGGGTCTTCTCTCTTCAGCACAGGCCACACTCAATGCATAGGGCCATCCCTAAGAGAATAGATACGAAATCATTGCTGCTGTCTGTCTAAATCACTGCTGCCTTTTCTTCTTATTCTTCTCCATGTCCCTGTCTAGGTTCTTACCCCTCCACTTCTCACCACCCAAATACTCACAGACCTCTGAATAAAGGCAAACAACCCCAATGTGCATTGAGTGTTATGTGTGGATAACACTGGCAGCAGGCAGCCAAAGTTGAGCCATATATACAGCCAGAGCTGATGTGTGGACACACACACATGCATGTGCATGCATGTTGAGCAAGGAGGGGGATCCTGTATTACCTGTACACCCTGCTTTAGGGGTATAAAAGAGGGAGAGGTTTTCCAAGAGGAGCAGTCATGGAAAGCTTCCTTGAAGAAGCATTCTTTCCAGGTCCAGGCCAGTGACAGGGAGCTCAGAGATGAGTCAACTTGCCATTCCTTCTGAACTCTTGACAGGTAGCTAGAGGACAGAGCTGGCAGGGACACTGATAACCAATGAGTGTGTCCTACCTTTACCCTTTGCACAGGTTCATTTTTCAAGGGTTCACAAGACTAAAGTGCCTAGAGGGGCCATGAAGGAAATGTCCATGAGTGAAGCAGAAAAAACAGGACAGGAGTCTCACCCAAGGGGACAGCAGATGCTCAGATCCTGCCTTCTGTGGCCATGCAGGAATAGGGACCCAGATGAGATTAAATCAGATTTGTCAAATAAAACAACCAAGAAATCGGAATTTTTCATGTAAAATACCACAGTTTTTAAATGCTGATAACTAACTCAGATATTTAAAAATTAGTAGACAGTCCAAGTTAAAGTCATCTTTGGGCCACGTTCAGATGCATCCTGACATTCTGAGACCAAGTTTATTTTTGTACTCGTACCATGTTTGCTGAATCCTTGCTGTGAACTTGGCACTGTGTTAGCTCCAGGCTGTATATGCGTGTTGGGGGAGAGGCATAAAACTAGGCTCCTGCCCTCAAGGAGGTTATAATCTATGAGGACAGGTACAACATAGACACACGCATTTGCAGGGAGGAGGGGGTCACATCTTGTTTTGGGAAATCAAGGATTGCTCCCTGGAGGAAGCACTTCTTCCAGGAGGAGGAGAAGAATTTCGGGAAGGATGAGGTAGCTCAATGTCACCAAATGCTACTTAGATTAAGGAGGATGAGACCAGGGAAAAGTTATGACTTTGACAAATAGGAGGTCCTAGGTTATCCTAGAGAGGGGATTCTTAGAGGGTAATAGGGCTAAGGTCATGACAAAGCTGAAACTCCAAATGAGGGCACTATTGGAGAGAATTGACCACTGTAGGAAATAAAATGGTAGGAAGCTGGAGGGACTAGCAAGAGAAGAGACAAAGTCTGCAGGGTTGTGGGAAAAGAGGACCTAAGAGAGGGGGAGATGGATGATTCAGGAAAAGAACAGGACGAGCAGAATCAAGGGGGAAGGAGGAGACAATGGAGCTAAGATACAGGTCACCTTGGTACTGGGGCAGGGGGTGGGGTGGAAGGCGCTCTGGGAAAGAAAGGAGTCATTCTCCAAGGATGCTACAAATCACAAGACAGTCCCAAATGATCCCATTTCTAAAAACATCAGAAAGCTATGCTGGAGAGTTGTTGAAAAGAAAGCCTTTAAAACTATTTCCATGGACGTTCGTTTAAAGAATAAATCTTTTTCATTGCGGGAAACATCTTTAAGAAAATGAGAACACAGTGAAAGGTTTTAAACAGGGTTGGAGGCAATACAAATAAAGACGCTTAAAATTCAGCTTGGCTAAAGATGAAATCAAGAACAGGATTAGCATTAAGTATATCTTGGGGAATGGAAAAAATGTTCTAACAGTCCATATTAATAGAGTGGGGTTATCTGTGGGGCAGAAAGATAGCCAATGACTCTCGAGCTATGGCAAAGAAAAACAAAAGGATTAGACCACTGTAGATTATTTTAGGAAGGGTTGGGAAAGTGTCTGTTACAGGGCTATCTCCTTTACATTAATTTATAACTCCCGCTACCAGGGTGAGAACTCAGCATTTGTTCCTCTCCTGAGCTTAACTTTAGTTCTCCATTTACACTGGGTCTGTATCTGACTTGTGCTGGTCGTTTTTCCTCAATGGGTTCTTAGGAAACACCTATAACTGCTTTACCCAGCATGTCACTATCCCACTAACAATTTTCAATAGAAAGCTTCAGTACTTTATTCTGTGCCACTTTCCCCACTCATAACCTTCAGTAGATTTTCTGTAGCTGTTTCTAAGGTGACATCACAAGCAGAAGGTAACCGAGAGACAGTAACTAGCACGTATCATGACACATACCTGCTATGTGCCAGGCAGAGTTTTACCTGCATTTTCTTGTTCAATCCTGACAGCAACCTTTTACCTAATCCTTGTCACATACCAGTTGTGTAGCCTCAGGAACAGTTCTTACTCTTCTTCCAATTTCTTCAATTTAAAATGCAATAAAAATAATGATAGAGAGTATGTCAGAATTGTGATGACGAAATGAGTTTAACACATTTAAAATACTTAAAACAGGTTTCTGTATTCAGTAAACTCTCAATAAATGTTTATTTCTGATAGGAAGAGGTCATAGTCATCATTATCTGTATTTTACATATGAGGAGGTTGCATGTTTAAATTACCTCCCCAAAGTCATCATAGCCAGCTAGTAAGCAGCAGAGCTGAGTGATGCTAGGTCCTTTCTTTTTATACAAGACATCAGTTAGAATGGTGAGCTAACAGGGCTCCATGCTTCAAGAAAGAAAGGTAAGATGCCATGGTTGTGTGGATTCAATCTCATCGCCACTCCTTTTCAGGTGGAAGTGGTAAGTGACTGTGTCTTTCTCCATTTATTCACATGCCCAACTGGTTTGCAAGGCTTTGCTGGGGCCTTAGCTGTCCTGCAAAATTCTGTGAGCTCCCATTTCTTTCTAACTGGATAAAGTGTGAGCCATTTATGGGCAAAAATCTTCTCAGAACCTTGACCACAAATATCTGCTGAACAGGGAGTTCTTCTGCAGAACCCTGATGTTTTATCATGTGAAAAGAAACATGGGTCATAGGATTTGCAAAGTGAATCACAGAGGCAAAGATTCCTCCATATGAAATATCGTCATGGGCGTCTGTTGGAAAAACATTGAATGTGCTTAATTTACTTTTCGTGATCCTTTTGGGAGTTGGCTCTCAGTGCATGTGCCTCTAAAAAATTTCAAGACTCTTCATACTCATGCTAAAATTGCTGCTTACTGATGTTTTATTATGCTACAAAGAGAATTACAGCCTAGATTTCAGCATTCTGATGTGTAAGGACTTCCTGTATTGGCATACTGTCTTTCCAGTGGTTGCAAGAGATTCTGAAGCCTCTGGTTTGTTCTGTCCCTCAGCAGCATCTTCAATATATAGTTATTATCATTTTGATTATTATCTATTGATGATAAAACGCAGGTGCGCTGATGCTAAGAGATGGTTCTAAGATTTGTATAGCTAGTCAAGGCAAGAACTAAACTGATGGCTCCCTTTTTGCCTTAGCTGTGGGAATATGAATATGTCATAGTCTTCTATTAAGACTGTGTATGATTGCAAGTTAATAAAAACCCAACTTAAAAGCTTTTAAAGAAGTGGGAATTTTTCTCATATAACAATAAAAAAAAATCAAGAGGGAGGCCATTATTGTCACTACTGATTCAGCTGCTGAGTGATGGTAGGATTGTCTCAGTTTCTCACTTGCAGATGGTTGCTGAACATTCGTCCCCTTTTATCAAGATATGTTCCCCCACCCTTAGCAAACATCTGCTTACATTCATTTGCCAGAATGGTGGCATATGGCCACTCTTATCTAGCTGCAAAGGAGGCTCAGAGAGAGCAGAGAAGGGAACTGGGAATGGGTGTTGGGAAAGCCCACCCACAGTGCCTTCACATCTGAATCTTGAAGGTTATGTTTATACAACTCCTAAATAACTGACTCAAAATTTTCAGTCAAGTCAGTGAACAAATATTCAGATATTTATTTGGTGATGTAGCCATCAACTGTAACTGTATATTTCATTGTTCAGTAGGTTGTTAGGCTCTATTTGGACAATCTAATCCTGCTCAAATCTTCTATGCCTTTGGTTCACTGATATGCTTAGATAAAATCTGAACCAAACCAATGGTTTTCAGTGGCATTCCGTGAATCAGTGCTAGATTAGCTTCATAAGAGTCACCTATCTATTCTTGAGTCAGTTTTGGTAACTTGAGTCTTTCAAAGAATTCATCCATTTTGTCTAAGTTTTAAATTTGTTGGCATAAATTTGTCCGTAATATTCTCTTATTTAATGTTTGTAGGATCTAGTGATATCTCTTCTTTTGTTTCTGATATTGGTAATTTGTGTTCTCGCTCTCCTCTCCCACCTCAGTTAGTGTCACTTAAGGTTTACTGAACCTTTCAAAGAGCCAGATTTTCCATAATTTTTTGGAATTGTTTTTTCATTTTCTAATTTATTACTTTCTGCTCTTATTTCTTTTCTCCAATTTACTTTAGGTTTAATTTGCTCCTTTTTCTGGTTTCTTAAGATGAAAGCTTAGATCATTGATTTTAGGCCCTCCTCTTTTTAAAATATAAGCATGTAGAGTTATAAAATTCCCTTTAACAACTTCTTTAGTTGCATCACACACATTTTAATGTGTCATTTTCATTTAGTTCAAAACACTTTCTTTCTCATTTCCTTTTTTTTGAAACATTGTATAGTTACGTATGTGGTTTGACTTAGCAATTTCCCATATATCCTTCTGTTACTGATTTCTAGTTTAATTTCACTGCAGTCAAAGAACATACTCTGCATTGTTTTGATTCTTTTAAAAATGTTGAGTTTTGTTTTACAGCTCAGCGTGCGTTCTAGCTTGGTGAATGCTTCATGCACCCTTGAAAAGAATGTGTATTCTACTGTTGAGTACAGCATTCTATCAGTGTCAACTCGGTCCAGTTGGTTGCTAGAGATGATGAAATCTTTTATTTCTTTACTGGTTTTTGGTCTACTTTGATAAATAACTGAGAGAAGAATGTTTATCTCTGAACATAATTAACTTTTTTTTCTATTTTTCTGTTCTTATTTTACATATTTTGAAGCTTTTACGTGTATACACACTTAAGATTGTTATTTCTATAAAATGACGGTTATTATAATTAAATGTCCCTCTTTGTCTCTGGTAATGTTTCTTCTGAATTCTACTTTGTTTGATATTAATCTATCGACTTGAAGTTTCTTACATTTAGTGTTTGCATGATATATGGTTTTTAATTCTTTTACATTTTACCATTAAATTTTTTTTGTAGACAGTGTATATTTGGGTCTTACATTTTAATCCAACCTGATATTTTTAATTGTACTGTTTAGATAACTTATTTTATCAATGTAGTTGAATTTAAATATACCATTTTACTAAATGTTTTCTATTTGTTTCATCTATACTTTATTACCATTTTCCTCTTTTCTTGGCTTTTTGGGATTATTTTTTGCATTCTATTCTATCCACTATATATTCTATATATCTCTTTGTTGCATTTAAAAGTTTAAGGTTTATACTATGTATTTTCAACTTATAGCCTGTCTTCAAATAAAATACCACTTTGTGCAGAATATAAGATCCTCATAACAGTATATTTCCATTTCCTGTATATCTCCCTTTGTATTTTGTCACACATTTTATTGCTACATGTTATAAACTTCAAAATTCATTATTTTCACTTTAAACAGTCAAGTATGTTTCAAATAAAAATGTAAAAGTCTCTAATATTTACTCATATATTTACCATTTCCAGTATTCTTTATTCTTTTGTTATGTTAGGGTTCTCCAGAGAGTCAGAACCAATAAGATATACACCGACACACACACACACACATACACACACATCTATTTACATATATGTAGATTTGTAGAAAGAGATTTACTCTAAGACTTTGGCTTACACAATTATGGAGGCTGAGAAGTCCTGTGATCTGCCATCTGCAAGCTGGAGGCTCAGGTAAGTTGGTGGTGTAGTTCTAGTTCAAACTCAAAGTCCGGGGAACCAAGGGAGCCAATGGTGTTAGTCCCAGTCTGAGTCCAAAGGCCCAGGAACCAGGAACACTGATATCTGGGGGCAAGAGAAGATGGATTGTTTCAACTCAGGCAGAGTGAGCAAATTTGCCTTTTTTCTGCCTGTTTTATTCAGGCCCTCAGTGGGTTGGATGATGTCCCCAAACATTGGTGAGGGCAGTTTACTCAGTCTGATTGAAATGCTAATTTCTTCCAGAATACTGTCAGAGACATACCCAGAAACAATGTTTTACTGAATTTCTGAACATCCCTTAGCCCAGTCAACTTAACACATAAAATTAACCATTTACATACATTCAAATTTCCATCTTGTATCACTTTTTTCTTGCCCAAAGAATTTTCTTTTAACATTTCTTATAGATCATAGTTGCTGATAACAAATTTCCTTGGCAAAAGTTTTTTTGCACATTTCATCTGTATTTTTGAAAATATTTTCCATATTTTATCTGTGTTTTTTCTATATTTTTGCAGGATATAGAATTCTAGATTCATAGGTTTTATTTCAGCATTTTTAAAAAGTCATGTCATTGTTTTCTAGCCAGTATGGTTTCTACTGTCAAGTCTGCATTGGTTCTTATCTTTGTTCCTCTGTACTTGGTGTGTCTTTTTTCTCTAGCTCCTCATAAGATTTAGGTTCATTACTGTTTTTCAGGAATCTGATTATAATGTACCTTGGTGTATTTTGGGCAGAGGGAAGGGTTGGGGGAGTTTATAGTATTCATCAATTTCAGAAAATTCACAGCCATTATTCAAATATTTTTTCTCTCACCCCCTTTTCTAGGACTCCAATTATGAAAATATTAGAGTGCTTGGTATTATGCTATGGGTCATTGAGGCTCTGTTATTTTTAAAAAGGACTTTTCAGAGAAGTTTTAAGTTCGCAGCAAAACTGAGCAGAAAAGTACAGTTACCATGTGCCTCCTGCCTGACACATGCGTAGCCTCCCCAGCTATCAACATAATGCTCCATAATGATACAATCGTTAGTGAACCTACTTTGAGTCATCTCCCTTCCCCCACTGCCACATCCATAGTTTAGGTTAGAGTTCACTCTGGAATTGTACATTCTAAGAATTTTGACAAATGTATAATGACATGTATCTACCATTATAGTATCATCCAGAATAGTTTCACTGCCTTAAAAATCCTTGGTGTTCTGCCTAATCATCCCTCCCTTCCCCTCAATCCCTGGCAATCACTGATGTTTTTACTATCTCCACAGTTTTGCCTTTTCTAAGATGTCACATAGTTGGAATCACACAGTATGTAACCTTTTCAGATTGGCATCTTTCACTTATTAATATGCATTTAGATTCCTCCATGTCTTCTCATGGCTTTAGAGCTCATTTCTTTTCAGCACCGAACACTATTTCACCCTCTCAATGTACCACAGTTTGTTTATTCATTCACCTATTGAGGGACATCTTGGTTGCTTCGAAGTTTCGGCAATTATGAATAAAGATGTTATAAACATCTGTTTGCAGGGTTTTGTGTGGACATAAGTTTTCAACTCATTTGTGTAAATACCAAAGAGTGTTATTGCTCAATTGTATGGTACAAGCATGTTTAGTTCTATAAGAAATTGCCAAATCATCTTCCAAAATGGCTGTACCAGTTTTCATTCCCCCCAGCAATGAATGAGAGTTCTGTTGCTCCACATCCTCACCAGCATTTGGTGTTGTCAGTGGTTGGATTTTGGCCATTCTGATAGGTGTGTGTGTAGTGATATCTCATTTTAATTTGTAATAACCTAATGGCATACCACGTTGAGCATCTTTTCATTATGTATTTGCCATCTTCTTTGGTAAGGTATCTGTTCAGGTCTTTTGTCCATTTTTAAAGTCAACTTGCTTTCTTAACAGTTCTGCATATATTTTGGATTACAGTGCTTTGTCAGAACTGTCTTTTGCAAATATTTTCCCCCAGACTGTGGCTTGTCATCTCATTCACTTGAACTGTTTAATTTTAAAATTCTTTTTTCTCTGTGCTTCAGTTTAGATATAGTCTATCACTGTTTTCAAGTTCATTAATCTTCTGTGGTGGCTAATTGCCTATTAATACTTCCAGTTAATTTTTAATATCAGATATTGTTTTTTGCATTTTAAAATTCCTGTTTGAGTTCTTATTTACATCTTTTGCTCTCCTTACTATATTTTTTCTTTACTCAAATATAATATCTGTTTTAGCATCTTTGTCCACAAGTTTCTTTATATCTGTCATTTCCAGGATGGCTTCTATCAGCTTCTACTCATGTGTCACATTTTTCTCTACCTTACCATGCATAGCGATTTTTGACTGGAGTTGGAAATTGTGAATGATACCTTATTGAGTGGCTGGATTTTATTGTATTCCTTTAAGGAGTGTTACGTTTTATTTTGCAACCAATTATTTGCTTGTCTGTTTTATCCCTTTGAAGCCAGTGGGTCTAGAGTATTCTTTGCCCCAATAATGGTGCAGCCATTCATCAGATGATCTTCTCTGATCATCATAGAAGGTCATTCACATCTTCTATGATGTGACACCTCTAGGTTCTCCACTGAATGTTGTGGGTGATCAAAATGGACTCCTCAGTATGACTGATCAGAGCTGAAACTTCTCTCCTCCCTGTGTGAGCTCTGGGAATTGTTCAATTTACAACTCTCTGGTCATTCTGTACCCAGATTTTTGGAATTTCGCATTTTATGCACATGCAGCACTGTACTTAGCAAAGACTCAAGGGAAGCCCTATACAAATTTCTGTAGTTCTTTTTCTTGTGTTTCTCCCTCTTTCTGGAGCTCTGTCTCAGTTTCAGCCACTTCAGTCTCCTCAATATTTCTGTCCATCTCTTCAACTCTAAGTGATAAAGTTCGGCCGTGTCCCCACCCAAATCTCATCTTGAATTCCCACGTGTTGTGGGAGGGACCAGGTGGGAAGTAATTGAATCACTGGGGGCCATCTTTCCCATGCTGTTCTCATGATAGTAAGTCTCCCAAGATCTGATGCTTTTGAAAAATGGGAGTCTCCCGGAACGAGCTCTCTCTTAGTCTGCTGCCATCCATGTAAGACATGACTTCCTCCTACTTGCCTTCTGCCATGATTGTGAGGCTTCCCCAGCCACACGGAACTGTAAGTCCAATTAACCCTCTTTCTTTTGAAAATTGCCCAGTTTCAGGTATGTCTTTTATCAACTGCATGAAAACAGACTAATACAAGTCTGCCACACTCTGGGTTCCTTCTCCCTGTGTCAGTGCTCCATAAATTTCCTCTGGGCAGCAAGCTGGGGCATTCACAAGGCTTACCTTGTCTGTTTCTCTTCCTTCAAGAATCAGTCATGTGGTGTGTATAGTCCATTGTCTGAAAACAATTGCTCATATTTTGTATCGTTTTCTAGTGGTTTATAGTAGAAAATTAAGCTAAACCTCCTTGCTCCATGAGGGAAAGGTGAAGTTTTTCCACATAATTTTCAATATGCAATCATGTTTGAGGATCACTGATATTAACAACATTGACATTATTTTGATCTATATTTTATCGACAGCATGATGTTGTTAATGAAATCACCTTCCCAGGTCCAGTTTAAACATTTCCTTTTTTTTTTTCTTCTCTTTTGAGACTGAGTCTCACTCTGTCACCCAGGCTAGAGTGCAGCGGCATGATCTCAGCTCACTGCAGCCTCTGCCTCCTGGGTTCAGGTGATTCTCCTGCCTCAGCCTCCTGAGTAGCTGGGATTACAGGCATGTACCACCATGCCCGACTAATTTTTGTATTTTTAGTAGAGAAGGGCTTTCACCATGTTGGTCAGGCTGGTCCCAAACTCCTGACCTCAAGCGATCTGCCTGCCTCAGCCTCCCAAAGTGCTGGGATTACAGGCGTGAGCCACCGTGCCTGGCTAAATAAACATTTCTGTACTAAACAGTACTAATAGTTTACAATATATGGTACAGGCAGTCTACTAAGGACTTCCTTTATATCATTTCATTTAATCTACACAAATACTACTGTTAGATCCATTTTATAAAAGGAAAACCCAAGGTTCAAAGATATTATAGTTTTTCCCTGTGTCATGCTGCTAGTAGATGGCATGCTAACACCAGATCTTGTGCTTTTAACTTCAATAACACGTTCTAGGGAGCCTATTGAATGGCACATAGATTACACAACTCCAGTCCACCAACATTCAAAGCTGGAAAACCACATTCGTATGGAGCTAGATTAGTAGAGACTGCTCATGTTGAGTGAAAATCCCAAAAGCCAAAAGATATTAGCACATGTGCCTCTAAGTACTTGACATTTTGAAATGGCCCTATTGGTAATCAGATTATCTTAAGGTGCAAAAAAAAATTTACCCCACTGGAATTTTACATTTTAAAAATCACTCTGTAATCCTACAAAGTTAACATCTTTACCCCATTTCTAAATTTCACCCCATGACAACTTCTACCTGAAAGTTAAGGTCAGGGTGTTCTAGGCTGGGGGCGGATCAGGAATAGAGAGATCCAGAAATCTGTTGGCTTTGTCACTTGGCAATTTAAAAAAAGCAGTAATTTTTCATTTCAATGAAGCATCAAAACACTGAGGTTAAAGCAGTTACATCAAAATATTCCCTAATTCAAAATAGCTACATACAAACATTTGTGTTAAGTCAATCCTGTTAAAATGTTTTTCTTCAGATCTCTCCTTTTTTAAAAAAGAAAGTGACAAATCCCATTTTAAAAGATTGCAATTTGGGGAATATTGTGTTTTGGTGACCATTAGTCACCTGCTTTGTCTCTTCAGTCAAATTGGGTTGGAATTTTCTAAGCAGACATTTAAGCCCTGAATGAGGAGACCAAAGAGTAAACTGAGTCTGAGAAGACATTAGTCTTCTCAGCTTAGTCATTTAGGCAAGGATGTCTTCTATGTTCATTCTTAAGTCCACAGAGCTGCAGCTCATTGCTATTAGGTGAGATAATGGCTACAATGTGCTTTTTAGCAATAACATAGCAATACTTCTTGAGATAAAGGAATCCATGTCTATTAATACAGATTCCTAGCATAGTAAGTGATTGCAGCAATGTACTTAGATACACGTGGCTGTTGGCAGGCCTCAGGTCCTCACTGGCTATTAACCAAAAACATCAGGGTGGTTTTTTGTTTTTTTGTTTTTTGGTTTTTTTTAATGTGAGCTTCTCTTAGGGTAGCTTACAACATAGCAGCTGGCCTCTCTGAGAACAAGCAAGTGAGAGACTATGTTTCCTAATATTAGAAGCAACATCCCATTACTTCTGCCAGATTCTATTCACTAGGATTATGTCACTAAATGCAGTCCATACTCAGGGTACGAGACTGTAGAACTGCGTGAATGCCAGGAGTTGGGGGCAATCTTAGAGGCTGCCTACTGAATTAATCATGTATGTAAATCATGTATGTAAATCACTGCCCAGATTACCACTTTGTTGTGAAATCCACTTGACACCCATTGGTCCTGATTTTGGGGTCTCTTACTGCATTGCACCTTGTCAGCCAGTGGTTCCTTCTTATAATTTTCTTCTCTGATTTTTGTCAGCACTTCAGTCTGCAAGTTTTGGTCTTAGTTTTTTTTTGGCTACTGTTTTTACTGTTTCATGGGGCCATCATACTCTGACAAACTTTAACAGTAGAACTTTCAAAGTACTTTTTTCTTCACCTTTATGCTGCTTATTAGATGTTGTTTATTCATGTATTTAGTATGAATTAAATGAACATTTACTGAGCATCTAATATGAATTAGTTGCCCTGACATTAAGCACTCTTATTGGCAGAACTATTTAAAGATTATAATTCCTTTGAATCAGTGGTCCAAGGTTTATATATATTCGCATTATTGGCTCTTAGGGCAGACATGCTGAGAAATTCTTTTGACTGTACTTTGCATCTACTAAATTTGAAATCACCTGCAAAGGCAAGTGGGGAAAGAACACACCATCCAGCTTTGTTTCCCATTTCGCTTTTGGAACATATGATGTAGTTTAAAAAGTCAGTAATGTTTGTCCTGAATTTGCTCATCTGAAAGTGATTTAAGTTGAGCAATTTAATGATTGGAACATTTTGGAGCTTTTTCCAGGACACCAAAACTCTTAGCATGGTTTAGGAATTCTGTAGCACTCTGACTGTTCCCAGCTGCTTGGGAGTCTTCGCTGAGTCCTTCTGTAACTCCACAGATCTGGCCTCAGACAGAGAGATTTTCATGCATTTTGTTTCCTTTAAATATTTTCCCATTGATATTAGGATCAGGCTCTGATTGTAGGAAAATACCAGAGACAAAAATGGTTCAAGATAGGCAAACATTACTGTAAGCATTTCTTTACTAATCATTTGGTGAAAGAGTCCTTGAGCCTGGAGTCTAGGAACATCCAAAATTCCTTCTGAAGACCTGATAGGGTTATAGGGTTGTGGTTTTTTTGTTTGTCTTTTGAGACAGAGTCTCACTTTGTCACCCATGCTAGAGGGCAGTGGTGTAATCTTGGCTGCAACCTCCACCTCCCAGGTTTAAGCGATTCTTCTGCCCTAGCCTCCCCAGTAGTTGGGACTACAGGCACCCGCCACTACATCCAGCTAATTTTTGTATTTTTAGTAGAGACAGGAGTTTCATCATGTTGACCAGGCTGATCTCAAACTCCTGATCTCAAGTGATCCACCCACCTCAGCCTCCCAAAGTGCTGGGAATACAGGCATGAGCCACCATACCTAGCCAAGACCTGACAGGATTCTGTTGAGCAAGAAGATTAATGGGTAGGAAACTACAAAAACAAAGGCTGTAGTGACTGCTGCTGTTACTTTCTGACTGCCTTTTAGGGATTAAAAAAGTAATAAATAGAAAGTTGTGGATTAAGCGAATAGTGCCTGAATCTGAAGATGATGGTCCTTAGCTAAATTCAGAGAACCCTAATTCAGGGAGCAAGTATCATGCCAACCATTGAGATGACTCCTTGGACAAGGCTCTCATTGACAGAGCAAGCTTCACATTCACTACCGTGGTGAATGCTCACTTGCCCTCAATGAATGCTTTCTTCCTTTCTTTTCTCTCTCCTTTCCTTCACCCTGAGCATTTTTCCATGCTTCCTTTATATTTTAAACATGGTTTTATAAAAAAGTTACAGGCATTACTAATGTTAAGCTGTATGAAATTGCTGGACACATGTCAAGGAGAAAGCCATTTAGGGCAGGGTTCCAGAAAACACATACCCAGATGACTTCATTTCTTCCTCCATCACATGGTGTTGTCCTTGGCTGAAAAGTGGCAGTTAATATTCTCTTCAAACTCTGAAATAGCTAGAAGTTTCCTAAAAGATATTGGTTTGCAGCAAAGGATTTTGTTTAAATTTTTAAATTGTTGTTTCACTATAGCACAAAGTTATTTTTAGTTTGCTCTTACTCTTATTCAATCATGTATAATTTGGAGTAAGGAGAGACTTTCCAAATTAAGTCACAGATCAGTTAAAGCTAAAATGAGATTCCTGCTCTTTAATAGTTTCTGACAAGTAGGACACAGAGTTTGATCTATACGGTTAACAGGCAACAACTTTGGGCTCAGATTAATTGAGACAACTTGCTCTATTAAAATGAGCAGAGAACTGAACTTCTAGAAGGTCTTAGAACACTTCAGTTTAATTCAGTATTTACCAAGCAGCTGTTTTTTTGAAGATTCTTTGCAGACATTGAAGTTCAATATTAAGGCATGATCTCCTGCCGCAATGAACTCAGAGTGTGTTCTTGCAGGAGGTGGTGTAGAGGGAGGAAATCTCATGGATACAGAACAAAAATAAGACTTGATACTCTGTAAATAGATGTGTCTCTAGACAAGATTTTTAAAAATGCCATCAATCAGGACATGTATAAAATGGTAACAAGTCTTGACCTTTGTTTACTTTCAAAATGTATAGAAATCCATGAGTTCAGAGCTATACAAGTACACAATTCAGTGATATAGATGTGCTGTTCTATTATCTCCCTATCTGAGAAACAGCAGGAATAGCTGATAGAACACTCTGTCATTGGTGAGGTCTAGGTGTACTCCTTACATTTGCATAAATTTATGAGGTACAAGTGTCATCTTGTTACATGGATATATTGCATAGTGGTGAAGTTGGGGGGCTTTTAGGTTATCCATCACCTAAATAACACACATTCTACCCATCTCGCTCCACTTCTAAAACCCTTGAAGGGATTCTAAAATACAGCCATCTGAGAGCAAGGAAGCAACAGATGGCCAGACCAAGAGCTTGTCAGGGGAAGGAGGTAGGAGATGAGGCCCAGCAGGAAGAGAGGGGGCCAGATCTCTAAGGCCTGCAAAGAACTCAGTGTTATACTTCATTCAGCACTTGGTGCTTAGCCCACAACTTCCATCTATAGCCCCGTTGGTGCCCAGCACAGACCTTTGCTCAGAGTGAATTTTCAGGGAATACTTGGCAGGTGAAATTACTCAGAGGCCCCAGTCTTGCACCAACACTTCCAGAACCTCCCTGCCCATCAGTCCTCCCCAACCTGACTTCAGCATAAGTTGGGACTCCCAAAGGTCTCTCTCAATCCTTGTTTTTAGCCATATATACCTTCTCTCAGCATTCTCCCAGAAAACGAAGTGCTCAGTGGACAAGAATGACTTTGGAGAGCATGACTTGTCCCCAACCTCCTTTCTGAGAGGTGGCCCAGCCACACGGTTGACAGCTGAGACTGGAGAGCCATGCCACTGGAGATTCTCATCCTGGCCCCATTATCTGCCAGCTGTGTGCTGGGGTAAATCCGCTAATCTTCTGAGCCTCAGGCCTCTCTCCTGTAAAATGGATCTCATGAGGGAGTCTTCTTGGGGGTTTCTATGAGTATTAAATGGGGTGATACACAAAAAGCCCCTTAACACAGTGCCCAACATGTGGTTAACACACAATAAGTTGTTAGCTACTGTTGCATTATTAACATTAGCTTAATGAACCAAGGCCCCTAAAATACTCAAAATGTCCCAATTCCAACCCTCCCTTCTCTTTATGGAGAAACTCTAAGGCTCAGCTGGGTGCCACTTCCTCCCTGAGGGTTCTCAGGTAACCTCAGGCAGCAGTGATTTGCTCCTCTCTGTCCCTGCAGCAATTTGTACACTTCTCTTGGGAGACACACGTTATGCTTACCACATAACATGGCAACGCCATAGGCCTGTCTCTCCTACTCAACTGCCAAGTCTTTGAGAACAGGCATGGTACCTTTTTGTAATAACTGTCAATTCACATTTTTTTTTTTTTTACATTTTAATCTCTCTAAAATTGAGGATGATCTTACCAATAATGGCATGTTGAAGTTAATTGACAGTGTTCTTTTTTGTCTCAGTGTCACATAAAGTAATGATACATCTTACAATAGATGGCACCTTAGGTTAGATGAAATGCCATTAACTTTGGGTATGGGCTTTGGAGTCAGATTTCTGGGGTCACTTATTTGGCATGTGGCCTTGAGCAAGTTACATAACCTTTCTGCGTGGCAGCTTCTCATGTGAACAATAGACATGACAATTGTCTCATAGTTGTTGCAAGGATTCGGTGACAAAATGCATTGTAAAGCATTTAGAATAGTGCCTGGCACATTGTTCATGCTGCATATTATCTATTGTTATCTATTGTTATTCCCGGCGACCAACTCAGTTTCTGGCCATAGTGGGGCTCAAGAAATACCAGAATAAATAAAAGAACAAAAGGGCAACTGTGACACCACGGGAGCGCATGCTCAGCTCTTCCTGAAGAGGACTGTACTGCAGGGAGCTCGCAGATCTTTGGGATCACAGGGTCACACTCCCAGTCAGTGACCAAGCATGGTGGGGTCCTAGAGCCAAGTGGTTTCTTCCCACTGCTGGGCCCTCCAACAGATGATCTTGGTACTGGGGTTTCACGTTAGCCCGGCTCTGACTTCTCAGAGCAGCACTGTGGCCTGAGACTCTTGCTATCCATCCTCTTTCCTTCCCTCCATTCTTAAACAGCTATCAAACGCCTCTCAAGGTTGAGGGTTCTCCCTACCTACTCCTGTTCCCTCCCACTTATTCTTCATGGGTCTTTGCCCCCTAAATCTCCTGCCTTTCTAATTGTGTCATGGCCTCTTCTTCTGGGCAGGCCAAGCTGACCTATTAGTAAGCCTCCGAGAGAACATGCTAGTGCCCACCAGGACCCAAATATTTTCAGTTTCTTGCTTGGACACATGTGGTGCTGCCAGAGGAGAATCTGAACAGAGAGATACAGGAATAGCTTAGGAAGAACTGACATGCCATGGAAGCCCCACTTCAGTTACAGCGTTTGGCCCAAACTGTGCCAGGACTTTATTGAGTACCCACCAGGCCACGTTTGCTTACACGGAAATCCTTGCCCTCCTCCTCGTAGGCCCCGGGAAGGCTGCCTGAGACCCCACTGAGAGAGGCCTCAGTGGGAAACCCTCAGCTGGGGCCTTTCCCCCCATGCCTCACAGCTGACCTGGCCGCTTCAAGACCCTTTCCCTAGTTTTGTGTTCTCCATGACCCAAGGCCATGACTGACTTTGGTTGTGACTGAACAGAGCCCTGGGAAATTCTGCCTTTGGGATTTTTCCTTGGCCAGGAGCCAAAGAGAGGTCCAGTTTGTCTTCTGCTAACAAAAATATATTCTATTTCCTTTCAGTCCTGTGTTTAATTCAAAAGAGGAACTAGAATTGCTGGATAAACACGTGCTATTTTTATTCCCACCTCCCACGTGCACACCCTCCTCCTCTTCCTAATGTAGCCTTCAAATCCCAGACTTGCACATCTGCCCAAATGTTGCAGTGGAAGAAATGGATGTGCTTTCCCTCAGTCAGATGAACTTTTGCTTCTGTAGCCCACTCCTCCTTCCTTCAGCCTTCCTGCCTCCCTGCCCAGGATGAGGAACGTGTGAAAAAAGATGCTTTGATTTCTGTCCAAAGAAACCAAGGACAATTTGGAGACAACACATGGAAGCCTCAAGCATGACTTTGCTTTTGCCATGAACATAACTATCCCTGGATTCCAGAGCAGCCCTTTGCCCTTTAGAATTGCCTACTGTCTCAGTAGCCCACCATCTCAGTAGCCCATCCTCCTTGTTTCATGGACCCAGATGGCTTGTAAATGACTCATACATAGCAGATACAGGAAATAGTTTTGAGATGTTGAATGGAGCTTGCATCATGCTGGTAAGTAAACATACAAACATGGAAAGTCAGTAAAATGGTTGACATTCAAGGCAGACCAAACAAAAAAAAAAAAAGGAAAAAGAAAGTCAATAAAATGAGAGTTAATTACATTATAAAAATACTGTTTTTTCATTGTCAATGTTATCTATGTCATCTTTCCAAGCACATACTCAAAAGAATCACTTGACACTAATGTGTATTTTTGAAAGCTGCATCTATGATGAAAGTGAAGCGTTGCTGCTCATTGCTCAGCTCTGGTCTGCAAAGGAGGGCTGCTCTCCTGCAGGCAAGAACCAGCTTCTTCATGCTTCAGGGTTGGGGTTCACAAGTTCCGCCGTGGTGGCAGAGTGACCCAGGCTGCTCTTAGTTGAAGGATCTCTAGGGGTTGAGGAATCTTCCCTGAGTTCCAGGTCACAGTCCAAGTGGGCATCAGAGAAAGGCCTGGGCAGGACTGGTCAGGGTTACAAGTGCCCAAGAGGTTGAGGACATTGGGAAGCTGATGTTGTTCTGAAGGAGGATCCTGATTCAGATTCTGTATCAGTCAGCTCAGGCCACCAAAACACAATACCATAGACTGGGTGGCTTAAACAAGATGTTTAATTATCTCAATTCCAAGGCTAGAAGTCCTAGATCAAGGTCCGTCAGGCCTTGATCCGAAAAGGCCTTTCTGGAAGGCCCCTCTTCCTGGCTTGCAGGTGGTTTCTTCACTGTGTGCCTGTGTGGCTGCTCCTCTGTGCATGTGTGGAAAGAGAGCGAGTAAGCTCTCATGTCAGTCTACTTTTTTTTTTGAGGCAGGATCTAACTCTGTTGCCCAGGCTGGAGTGCAGTGGCAAGATCACAGCTCACTGCAGCCTCAACTTTGAGGGCTCAGGCAATCCTCCCACCTCAGCCTCCCAAGTAGCTGGGACCACAGGCATGTACCACCATCCCAGCTAATTTTTGTTTTTTTGTTTTTTTGTAGAGATAGGGTTTTGCCATGTTGCCTAGCCTGGTCTCGAAATAACCAATCTGCCTATCTTGGCCTCCCAAAATGCTAGGATTAGAGGTGTGAACCACTGCACCTGGCCTGTTTTTACTTCTAAGGACACAAGTCCTATCAGATTAGGGCCCCACCCTGAGGACCTCATTTAACCTTACCTCCTATTTCCAAATACAGTCACCTTGGGGGTTAGGGCTTCAACATATGAATTTTGCAGGGGACACAATTCAGTCCTTAGACACTAAAAAATCATATTCCACACCAGCCTGGTACTAACTTGGTCTTCCAAGAATTGTCTGGAACAAGGGTTCTCAGCTGTGGTTGCATAGTGCAACTACCAGGGGAGTTTTAAAAAATACTAAGGCTAAGGCCCCATGCCTGGAGCTGTTGATTTGAGGGTGGAGCACTGGAATGCATATTTTTTAAAAGCTCCTCCAGGTGATTCTACCATACATTCATCAAGAACCCCTGTACTAGACAACGGGTCATCCAACAGCTGACTGCTCCTTGGGGCTCAGCCCAAACAAGACAGACTTCTGTAAGGAGAAACCTGGGAGCACTGAGTGTGTGTGTGGTGTTTGGGGAGGACAAGTGCATTGTGTCTATATTATGTGGGTATATCTTCACAAGTACAAAATGTGCATTTATGTGTATACAATATGACACATTAATAGCATTAATCTTCAGACAGTCTCATGAGGCAACTTTTTCTAGGTTTGAATGCTACTTTCTCTTTCTCTCTTGATTACTATTTTAAAACTTGTTTTCAAATGTTGCCATTGTGGACAAATATGATTCCATTTACGTGAGATACTCAGAATAGTCCAATTTATAGAGACAGAAAGTTAGAATAGTGTTACTGGGTGGAGTTATTGTTTAATGGGTGCAGTTTCATTTGGAAGGATGAAGAAGTTCTGGAGCTGGATAGTGGTGATGGTTGCATAACACTGTGAATGTACTTAATGCCACTCAACTGTATACTTGAAATGGTTACAATGGTTTTTAAACTTGATACTGTAAGCTATTGTATTTTTTCCAAGTTTACCAAGCTCTCATGATGGATATGGCATTGTAGAGAATCCTGGAAGTGAATCAATCCCTGTGTGCGTGAGATACTTGAGGTAATCTCTGCTTTCTGCTTGTGAATTAGCTATACCATGGATCAATACCTTGATATCTCCACTCTTAAATTTACTGCTCCATAGAAGCCCCCAAGACTTTCTACATAACTGCTCACAAGACCCCCCAACTCTATCCCCACCTACCCTGAGACCCTCTCGGTCTCACAATCATTGCTTAATCATCTAGAAATTATCAAGAGCTTTGTCATTCATAGGCCTCATTCACCACTACGGCCTGCTCTGAGGATATCTGAATGCAGCATCAGGGTTTGCAGGTAGAGAAAACGAGTGTGGTGAGGTGGGGGATGAAGGGATCTTTGAGTATACTGTAGGTGAACACAAAGGATGACAGTTGTTTTCTTTAGTTCAGACTTTGTCAAATGGGTGGCACTTAAGCTGTTGTCATTTAAGTGGCCAAAGTGAATCAGCTATTTCATTTATTCCTTCTTCAAAAAATTATGGAGGAACCACAAGTAAAAAATATGGAGCCAGGACTTGGGCTCACACAGTGGCATTGAGAGAGATTCTAAGAAGTCCCAGCCTATGTGGTGAAATCAGACAGGCACTAATGGTAGACTATGAGAAGGGCCATATGCAAAGTGTAAATCTCCACCTTTTTGGTTGCAAGGGGCAAAAAATCGTGTTTTAAATAATGATCAAATAAAGGAATGTTTTGCTCATGGGATGGAAAAGTCTAGGGCAAGGCTGTGCTTCAGACACAGCTGGATCCAGGTATTCAACAGTTTCAAGATTTTCTCCTTTCTTGATTTTCTGTAGTCCTCATTCTGGGGAAGACTCACCTCTTATGGTAACTGAAATACTTTAATCTTCTAAGAGTTCCAACTAAAATTCTCAAAGTGAATCTTGTTGAGATAAAGTGCCCAACTCTAGAGCTGAGGGGATGGAGAAAAATGGGGAGGTGGCTCTGTTCAAACGACATAGACTGGATGGGAACTCGGGAAGCCATTTCCCATCGTGAGATCCAACTATTCTTACTAGAAGAGGGAATAGAGTCAGGCCAGGGAGACCACTGGTCTCACTACACTGTGGAAGTTTAGATGTGGCCTGGTCTCCTGTAAGAAGTCAGAAGGCTTCCCAGAGGGACCAGTATTTAAATGGCTCTTTAAGAATGGGTAGGAGCTGGTCATGGAAGGATGAGAGGGTTGAGGGAAAGGACCCACCCAGGAAAGAAATAGCACAAACAATATAAATACTAATTAATGATTTGATGAAAAAGTTCTGTATAATCAGTCTGTTATTGCATGACACCAGTTGGTCCAGAGAATAATATGGTGCTGAAGTGGGAGAATAATGGTATCTTTTAGTAATGATATGATTTCCTGAAAATAAGCAGGGCAAGCAATAATGTGATTTTAAGTGACCTGAACGTCACATCACTCATCAGCTAAAAACTTACAAGTAAAATGCCCACAGAGCTGCTTAAAAAGTTGTACTATTCCTCAGTGCTTGGAGTATAATTTGTCAAGTGAATTTGCTTTTGGTGCTCTTGTGGATTTTTTTGTTTGGTTTGGTTTGATTTTGTTTGGTTTTGTCTTTTGAGGTCAGACAGGAGAGAACCTTACCCATTTCCAGGTGGACAGAGGTCAAATCGTTTGAGGCACAGTATCATATTGACAGCGATGGCGGCCCTTCTGGAGCAGCTTGCAGGGAGGCCAGCTGTAGTTGGGGAGGCACAGCCAGGGCTGCACAGATGGGAGTCCCCCCACACCGAGTTGGCTGGGTGGGAACCCTGCGCTCCTGGGCACAGCTGCTGTGGTTCCTGCACGTTCCTGGGGGCCCCAAAAGCCCTCTGCCTCCACAGGTTTGAAAGTGCCTGCTCCTACTCCTTGGCCTCTCCCCACTCCCAAGGCCTGCCCCAGGGTGGAGCCAAGTTGTGGCCAAGCCTGGGCACTGTTGCAACCCAGCCGGGTGTCACACCCTTCCCGTGCTGCCTTGGCCCCCTCCGGACTTGGGGCACCAACAAGCGCCAGAGGGAGTCTGCTGAATGGGGAGGGTGCTGAGGGTGGCTTGGCACAGGCGAGCAGGCGCCTCTCAGTACAGACAGCCTAGGCGTGTGGACATGTTAAAGGCAGAGGAGTTCCTAGGCAAGGTAGGTCAGTTCCTCAGTGAAACCCCCACCTTCAGGTAGGGGACAGCCTGAAGCCTTGGGGGAGGGCTGTCAGTTCCAGGTGAAGTCCACTGCCTGGAGTGAGAGCTTCCTTGATGACGGTTCGGCCAATCGGATGGTGCTTTTTCCAGGCCCGCCCATGGCTACCCATGGACCAATCAGCATTGGTCCTCCATTCTGCATACATGAAAACCCCCACACTCAGTCAGACTCACACCCTCACCGGGAAGACCTGCCAGCAGAAAGTAGCTACGCACTTCAGGTCTCCTGAGAGCTGTTCTGTCCCTCAGTGAAGCTTCTCTGTTGCCTGGCTCAGCCTCTAGTTGTCTGCATACCTCATTCTTCCTGGATGCAGGACAAGAACTCGGGACCCACCAGATGACAGGACTGAAAAAGCTATAACACAGACAGGGCTGAAACACGCCCCCTGTTTGCCACTTTGTGTGTGAGGACGAGGAGAGAAGAGCTGTGGCCCTTCTGGGAGGCCAGACTTCGGGGCGGAGCCAGGGCTGTGGCACACTGTAACACCCTCTTTGGGGCTCTGCAGTTCCTGGCATCTCCGAGCTTTCAGGCACCATCTCATTCCCCCTGTCCAGACGCTGATATCCACAGCAGAAGCCACTTGTGGTACATCTGGTCCAGTTGCAGCCTTGCATAGAGCTGGTGTCTGTGCCGGTATGCCTGGCTGTGCACAGTGGCCAGACCCCATGCTCGCTCACTTACACACCCCTCGCCTCTCTCTGCCTGGCTCGTTCTTGGCAGGTGTGGGATCTGGGCCCATAGCACAAGCCAAGTGCAGCCTGCTAGGCCGAGTGAGTTGGAATAAGCCCAAAGGTGTAAGCAAAACCCAAGCGGAGGTGCTGCCAGCCACAGAGGTTTCCGGCTGGTGAAGTGACACCCTAAGGATCCTGTGACTTATACAAGAAAGCAATACTGAGGTCTTAAAAACAGTTTGGCTATTTTGTCTTTTTGCTTTTAAAAAATATAATAGATGATCACAAAGATTATTTATGAAAAACCCAACCCCATGGCCTGCTTCAACAGCCATTCTATGAGCAACCTTCCACAGTTGAGTTCTTCCTGGTTAAAATTTCTGAGAGGTCCTGTAATGTTGAATGCTCCCAAGGCTCAAATCAGGAGGCAGACAACAGTTCCATGCCTAGAAATGCTTTCAAATCACCAAGCTTCTCTTATTTAAAATTTAAAAATTCCTGATATACCTACCTGCAACAGTGCAATCCATGATCATGTGAGGGGTGAATTTATTTTTTCATAGACTCCTTCTCTTGGGCTAATTCTCCATGGGAGGCAATTTTTAAATGAACTTTTAAATTTTACTTTAAGATCTGGGATACACATGCAGAATGTGCAGGTTTGTTACATAGGTATACATGTGCCATGGTGGTTGACTGCACCCATCAACCCCGTTATCTAGGTTTTAAACCCCACATGCATTAGGTATTGGTCCTAATGCTCTCCCTCCCTTTGCCTCCCACCCCAACAGGCCCTGGTGTGTGATGTTCCCCCCGCTTGTCCATGTGTTCTCATTGTTCAACTCCCACTTACAAGTAAGAACATGCAATGTTTGGTTTCCTATTCCTGTGCTAGTCTGCTGAGAATGATGGCTTCCAGCTTCATCCATGTCCTTGCAACGAACATGAACTCATTCTTTTTTATGGCTACATAGTGTTCCATGGTGTATATGTGCCACATTTTCTTTATCCAGTCT
>NW_012102009.1:2402955-2404855 GCF_000951045.1 Mandrillus leucophaeus
TTCATATGTTTGTTTGGCCACATAAATGTCTTCTTTTGTGAAGTGTCTGTTCATATCATTTGCCCACTTTTTGATGGAGTTGTTTTTTTCTTGTAAACTTGTTTAAGTTCCTTGTAGATTCTGGATATTAGGCCTTTGTCAGATGGGTAGCTTGCAAAAATTTTCTCACATTCTGTAGGTTGCCTGCTTACTCTGATAGTTGTTGTTGTTGTTGTTGTTGTTTGTTTGTGTTTTTTTTTCCTGTGCAGAAGCTCTTTAGTTTAATTAGATCCCATTTGTCAATTTTGGCTTTTGTTGCAATTGCTTTTGGTGTTTTCGTTATGAAGTCTTTGCCCATGCCTATGTCCTGAATTGTATTGCTTAAGTTTTCTCAGAGATTTTATGGTTTTAGGTTACACATTTAAGGCTTTAATCCACCTTGAGTTAATTTTCAATATAAAGTGTAAGGAAGGGGTCTAGTTTCTGTTTTCTGCATTTGACTAGCCAGTTTTCCCAGCACCATTTATTAAATAGGGAATCGTTTCCCCATGGCTTGTTTTTGTCAGGTTTGTGAACAATCAGATGGTTGTATATGTGTAGTGTTATTTCTGAGGCCTCTGTTCTGTTCCATTAGTATATATCTCTATTTGGGTGCCAGTACCATGTTGCTTTGGTTACTGTATCCTTGTAGTATAGTTTGAAGTCAGGTAGCATGATGCCTCCAGCTTTGTTCTTTTTGCTTAGGATTGTCTTGGGTACACGGGCTCTTTTTTGGTTCCATATGAAATTTAAAGTAGTTTTTTCTAATTCTGTGAAGAAAGTTAATGGTAGCTTGATGGGAATAGCATTGAATCTGTAAGTTACTTTGGTCAGTATGGCCATTTTCACGATATTGTTTCTTCCTATCCATGAGCATGGAATAGTTTTCCATTTAATTGTGTCCTCTTATTTCCTCGAGCAGTGGTTTGTAGTTCTCCTTGAAGAGGTCCTTCATGTCCCTTGTAAGTTGTATTCCTAGGTATTTTATTCTTTGCAGCAGTTGTGAATAGGAGTTTACTCATGTTTTGGCTCTCTGCTTGTCTATTATTGGTGTAGAGGAATGCTTGTGATTTTTGCCCACTGATTTTGTATCCTGAGACTTTGCTGAAGTTGTTTATTGGCTTAAGGAGTTTTCGGGCTGACACAGTGGGGTTTCTAAATATACAATCATATCATCTGTAAACAGGAATAATTTGACTTCCTCTCTTCCTGTTTGAATACCCTTTCTTTCTCTTGCCTGATTGCCCTGGCCAAAACTTCCAATACTATGTTGAAATGGAGTGGTCAGAGAGGGCAGTCTTGTCTTGTGCCAGTTTTCAAAGAGAATGCTTCCAGTTTTTGCCCATTCAGTATGCTACTGGCTATGGGTTTATCATAAATAGTTCTTATTATTTTGAGATGTTCCACCAATCCCTAGTTTATTGAGAGTTTTTAGCAGGAAGGGATACTGAACTTTATTGAAGGCCTTTTCTGCATCTATTGAGATAATCATGTGGTTTTTGTCATGGTTTCTGTTTATGGGATGGATTATGTTTATTGATTTATGTTTGTTGAGCCAGACTTACATTCCATGGATGAAGCCAAATTGATCGTGGTAGATAAGCTTTTTTATGTGCTTCTGGATTTTGCCAGTATTTTATTGAGAATTTTTGCATCAATGTTCATCAGGCTATTGGTCTGAAATTTTATTTTGTTGTCTCTGCCAGGTTTTGGTATCAGGATGATGCTGGCCTCATAAAATGAGTTAGGAAAGAGTCCTTCTTTTTCTCTTGTTTGGAATAGTTTCAGAAGGAATGGTACCAGCTCCTCTTTGTACCTCTGGTAGAATTCGGCTGTGAATCCGTCTGATCCTGGACTTTTTTTGGTTGGTAGGCTATTAATT
>NW_012102009.1:2404905-2431732 GCF_000951045.1 Mandrillus leucophaeus
TTGTTCAGTTTCCATGTAGTTGTGCAGTTTTGAGTGAGTTTCTTAATCCTGAGTTCTAATTTGATCGCACTGTGGTCAGACAGACTTTGTTATGATTTCCATTCTTTTGCATTTGCTGAGGAGTGCTTTACTCCCAATTTTGCGGTCAATTTTAGAATAAGTGCTATGTGGTGCTGAGAAGAATGTATATTCTGTTGATTTGGGGTGGAGAGTTATCTGTAGTTGTGTATTAGGTCTGCTTGTTCCAGAGCTGAGTTCAAGTCTTGAATATCCTTGTTAATTTTCTGTCTCATTGATCTAATATTAACAGTGGGGTGTTAAAGTCTCCCACTGTCTCTTTGTAGGTCTCTAAGAACTTATTTTATGAATCTGGTGCTCCCATATTGGGTGTACGTATATTTAGGATAGTTAGCTCTTGTCGTTGCATTGATCCCTTTACCATTATGTAATGCCCTTCTTTGTCTTTTTTGATCTTTGTTAAAGTCTGTTTTATCAGAGACTAGGATTGTAACCCCTGTTTTTTTTTTTTTTTGCTTGGTAAATTTTCCTCTATCCTTTTTTTTTTTCTTTTGAGCCTATTTGTGTCTTTGCATGTGAGATGGGTCTCCTGAATACAGCACACTGATGGGTCTTGACTCTATCCAATTTGCCATGCTGTGTCTTTTAATGGAGCATTTAACCCATTTACATTTACGCTTAATATTATTATATGTGAATTTGATCCTGTCACCATGATGCTAGCTGGTTAATTTGCACATTAGTTGATGCAGTTTCTTCATAGTGTCATTGGTCTTTATATTTTGGTGTGTTTTTGCAGTGGCTGGCGTCAGTTTTTCCTTCCCATATTTAGTGCTTCTTTCAGGAGCTCTTGTAAGACAAGCCTGGTGTTGACAAAATCGCTCAGCATTTGCTTGTCTGGAAGGGATTTTATTTCTCCTTCACTTATGAAGTTTAGTTTGGCTGGATATGAAATTCTGCAATGAAAATTATTTAAGAATGTTGAATATTGGCCCCACTTTCTTCTAGCTTGTAGGTTTCTGCAGAGAGATCCACTGTTAGTCTGATGCGCTTCCCTTTGTAGGTAACCTGAACTTTCTCGCTGGCTGCCTTAAACATTTTTTCCTTCATTACAACCTTGGAGAATCTGATGATTATGTGTCTTGAGATTGCTCTTGAGTAGTATCTTAGTAGTGTTCCTGAATTTGAATGTTGTCTTTAGGATAGGTCTTGCTAGGTTGGGGAAGTTCTCCGTGATATCCTGAAGTGTGTTTTCCAACTTGGTTCCATTCTCCCTGTCACTTTCAGGTACACCAATCAATCATAGGTTTAGGGTTTAGTCTTTTCACATCATCCCATATATCTTGGAGGCTTTGTTCCTTTTCATTCATTTTTCTGTAATCTTGTCTCTTCTTGCCTTATTTCAGTAAGTTGATCTTCAATCTCTGATACCCTTTATTCCACTTGATTGATTTGGCTATTGATACTTGTGTATGCTTCATGAAGTTTTCATGTTGGGTTTTTCAACTGCATCAGGACGTTTATGTTCTTCTCTAAACTGGTTATTCTAGTTAGCAGTTTCTGTAACCTTGTATTAAGGTTCTTAGCTTCCCTGCGCTGGGTTAGAACATGCTCCTTTAGGTCACAGGACGTTGTTATTACCCACCTTCTGAAGCTGACGTCTTTCAATTTGTCAAACTCATTCTCCATCCAGTTTTGTTCCCTTGCTGAAGAGGAGTTGTGATCATTTGGAGGAGAAGAGGCATTCTGGTTTTTGGAATTTTCAGCATCTTTGCACTGGTTTTTTGTCATCTTCATAGATTTATCTACCTTTGGTCTTTGAGGCTGATGACCTTTGGATGGGGTTTTTGTGTGGGGCTCCTTTTTGTTGATGTTATTGCTTTCTATTTGTTAGTTTTTCTTCTAACAGTCAGGCCTGTCTTCTGGACTTTGCTGGAGGTCCACTCCAGATCCTGTTTGCCTGGGTACCACCAGCATAGGCTGCAGAACAGCAGAGATTGCTGCAGCTCCTTTCTCTGGAAGGTTTGTCCCAGAGGGGCACTAGCCTGATGCCAGCCAGAGCTCTCCTGTATGAGGTGTCTCCCAGGCTGGAGGCATGCCGGGTCAGGGACCCACTTGAGGAGGCAGTCTGTCCCTTAGCAGAGCTCGAGTGCTGTGCTGGGAGAATCTTCCTTATCAGGATTAGCTGCGCTCTTCAGAGCCAGCAGACAGGAATGTTTAAGTCTGCAGAAGCTGCGCCCACAGCTGCCCCTTTCCCCAGGTGCTCTGTCCAGGGAGATGGGAGTTTTATCTATAAGCCCCTGACTGGGGCTGCTGGGGAGGCAATTTTTATACACAAAAAGTAACAATTGTTATTCTGTCCTTCCCCTCCACAAATAAAAAGGAAACAGGAAGCAGCAGATCAACAAATAAAACTGACCACAACCAATGTTTATTCTTGATTTGTCACCACTCTTTTCATGGCTTGTTTTCTTCCACATGTTAAATATATAAAAACCAAAACTTTATTAACATACAAATAAAGAAAACATGCGCAGCATGTATGCATGGCAGGTAGTGAGGAAACCCGCCCAGCTGACTGGTTCCTGCACCAAGGTTTGCAGAGTAGGTTGTGTTTGAACATCTTCTGTGGGTCTGTGTCATTTCCAAGTTGAAGAATTTCAACCAAAGAGCAACATGTCACATTGGTTAAAGACAGTTAATGACACAGAAGCGTTTCTGTTCATACTAAGGGAAAAGGCTGTTCTTTTATTTATTTCTTTTTCCTGAGTCTTCACTTTTTTCTTCTCTGACAAATGTTTGAAATTCAGTGAAATACCAAAGGAGACAAGGATGAAGGGGACACAGGATGGAATCAGAAAAAAACACAAATGGAATCCAGGAAGTTCTATGGGAGACAACTGATATATCTCCTTGATAAAGAAAAATTGTACAGAATTTTTAATGAGTCTGTCTTGCCCCAAAAGGGAAAAACACAAGTAGCTATTTGCAGAGAGGAAAAAATATCATGGGAAAATGAAAAATATCTCTAATGTCTATGTAGCACATAAAATATCTAAGTAGGCGAGTACAGTGGTTCACACCTGTATTGGGAGACCAAGGCAGGCAGATCACTTGAGGTCAGGAGTTCAAGACCAGCCTGGCCAAGATGGTGAAACCCCATCTCTACTAAAAATACAAAAATTAGCTGGGAGTGGTGGCAGGTGCCTCTAATCCCAGCTAGTCAGGAAGCTGAGGCAGGAGAATCACTTGAACCCAGGAGGCAGAGGTTGCAGTGAGCCAGGATCGTACCACTGTACTCCAGTCTGGGTGACAGAGCAAGACTCCATCTCAAAAAAGAAATATTTAGTAAATATTAAAGGACAAGAGGGAATATCTGTTTTAAAAAGCATAATGCATATGTTAGATGAAAAGTAATAGGATGAGATGGTCGTTATTGAAATAGCACTTGCTGTATAAATTCAAACATTCCTTTTCAAATTCAGCTTCTCAGAGGTTTGACTTCAGATGCTTGAGCACGTTCAACATTATCTTTGCCTTTATCTGTCTTTATGCGGATAAACACAACTGCTAAAATTATACCTAAAAGAAAAAACCCAGGGTCAAATAAATGGGATCTTTTAAAATGTACTGTCACATTCAGTTATAAAGTAGTATCATGGTAGGAAAAAAAATGACTCAACTTCATTTTTGTATGTGGTTCAACAAAGTTTCACTGTCCTAGTGAATAAAGGACTCTAGTCATTGGCCTTTGTAGAGAAATGAGCTTATCATTTATCCTGTTGTATGTATCAAGTTCCAAATCATAGCTGACTTGGCACTTGCTGGATCTTGCCCTAAGAACATAGGACCTAATGTCCCACACTATGGAGTGTATAAACACCTGACAAAGTTCCTGAACTTTATATATACTTAATATCGATTATTCTTCCCTTTTACTAGAGAAAATAATACAATTAGCACAACCAGAAAGCTGTTCTCTGACCTGCTCACCTCCCTGAAGCTGATTTTCATCATGTCCATACCAACTATCGCATTTCTTTGGGCACTTTCCTCTTGGATCCGGCCTCTGTTGTTGTGGGACCCTGGGTAGACTACTCAAGCTTCTTGGTTTCTCTTACCTGATACATCAAAATTACACTGTGCAGCTCAGCACTGATTGTGTACTGTCAGACAGAGTCCACTATGAAGAAGGGAGTTGTTTTAAGGAAATTAACCTGCTAGTAAGTTTATAGGAGGAATCATGGCAGAAAAGACTGGATGCTCAGAAACTTATAATTGCAACCCTATCTTGAAAAGAATAAGGGAATGAAACTGTAAAATCCTATTCTATTTCTGGATGTTTCCAAATTCAAGCAGTCTTTAACTTGTGGTAAGATTATGGAATTAAGTTGATATGTTAGGAAAATTGCTATCTGATGTGTAAATTCAAAAACCCTTTCAAGGTGGGAGGGCAAATAGAATAAGAAAAGGCACAGAGGCAGAAGGGACCTCATGTAAGTGAGTGGGACCTCAAAAAGCCAGTGCAATTACCATGAAAAGTGTGCAGCAGATGGTGGTTCTCAGGGAGGAATGATGATCACCATGCACACATTAGGATGGGCAGTGGCCATGATGCGAAGGACCTCCCATGCCATAGGGAGTCTGGACTGAAGGGTATAAAGAAGTGAGACCCCCTTTAGATGCATGAATCAGAGTCCAGTGTGACACAATCATGGGAGAAAAGACCAGATGCTGAGAGAACAATCAATAATACTTAGAATAATCCTAGTCCTTCTTTTAAAAGAAAAAGGATATGAAACCATAAACCCCTTCACTCAGGTACCCATGAAATAATGAAGTATCTATTTCTAATGCTTAACTTGTGGTGGGGCCAACAGTTGAAAGAGGGCAATTACTATATATAGGTTGAGTATCCCTAATTTGAAAATCTCTAATCTGAAACTTTTGGGGGACCAACTTGATGCCATAAGCAGAAAATTCTACACCTGACCTCATGTGACAGGTTGCAAGCAAAACTTGGTTTCATACACAGTATTATGTAAAATATTGTATGAAATACCTTCAGACTATGTGTATAAAATGTTTATGAATCATGTGAATTTTGTGTTGAGACTTGGGTCCCATCCCCAAGATATCTCATCATGTACTTGCAAATGTTCAAAAATCTGGAAAAAATCCAAAATCTGAAACACTTATGCTCTCAAGCATTTTGGGTAAGGAAACACTTGGAATAGGTACTGAGTTGTTTGCAAAAAAAGAAAAAAACAGCTAGATCAGGGGATTCTACTGTCTAGCCAAGCCAGGGGCTATGGCAGAGGCTGTGGTCATGATGCAATGGGTTATTCTGGGTAATAAAGAATCAGGTTTCTATGCATAGGGAAGTTCTGCACTATACATTTCAGGTATCTCAGCATCATCACTAGAAGGCTAACTTCAGCCTGTAACAATAATGGCAGGTGAGACCATAAACTCTGGTGTAGGATCTGTGTATGTCACTGTTTCCCCTGCATCAACACAGTGCTTGACACATGGTACCACTACTGCATTTCTTCCCTCTTTATCACAAAAGCTTTGTAACTAGGCATAATATATAACAATTGATGACCATAAATCCCCTTATATTTCTAAATTAATAAGGCAATAGAGACAGAGGGTGGTACTAAAGCTGTAACTCCAAGAAAGTCTGATGTAATTTGCTGGTGATCTACCTTCTCAGCTATTGCCTGGGTTGCCATTTGAGCAGCCACCAGACCAATCCAGGAAGACAGGTCCTGAGATACGCTCACATTTCTGAGGCCCAGGATATGACTCTTTGAATTAAGAAATTACACTCACCAATGACCAGAAGAGTGGTCAGCAGTATACCAACTGCCATGCCCACAGTGGGTATCCCAGGCTGGTGACCTGCTGGCCGGAAACAACCATCTTGCCCACAACTGCAGAATGTAACTGAAAAACAGGACAGTATTTGGTAGGATAAATTCTCAAGTGAATAGTTGCAGAATCCCATATCAAAGACAAGAATCTCTTCAAATGGCCCATGGTGACAGATACTAGCCTGAGTTGCCTATAGCAGAATATCTACCTGTTAAAGAAACAGTGCTTTCCAAGGGTGGCCGACCCCCATCATTGATGCGGATCAAGACAACATATTCCTTCTTCTCAAAGTCTGTGTGCCTGGTAGACAGTCGGGCATGAGTACCTGCCAGGACAGGAAAAAAACACAAAAACAAAAACATGTGAAAATACAACTTCAGACCCTGGATTAGCGGGAATAAAGCTCATTTTGTATCACATACTAAGGTTGACTGGAACATGGCTGGATATGAGTTAAACTGCCTAAAGTATCATCCACATCATTCCACATGTATCTTCCCATAAGGTAAGAAAGAGTTAAAGCATCCTTTAAGTTCTTAATTCATGATTTCTCTGTAGAAATTTATACTAAATACAGTCAATTATCATTTGTAGCACTTATGTTCTATAGTTGCCCCAAACACTGAATTAATGAATGCTGAACCATTGCTCCTAGAGGAAAGACAGAGTTAGTTTCCTGTGAGCTTCTAGTCACATTTTCCCTAACTGATCAATATATAACCTTGGTTTTTTGTGTGTTTCTGTTTAAAGATATCTTATTTAACATATATTGTTCATTCTAACATTTAACTCACATCTAACAGCACTAAAACTTCCTGAACAAAGCTTATCAAACACACGTTTAGGTTGGTGGAAAATAATTACAGTTTTGGACATTACTTTTAATCTGTGACCCAAACCACAATTTTTCTCTGTAAGGCACACATCACAGCCTTCCTGTGCTTAGGAACTCTAGATAGCACTTCAGCACTATAGTTCAGAGCCATTTTTTTTTTAAATCATGGGTCATCTTTTAGGTTTGACCCTGTGTGTGTGTGTGTGTGTTTTTAAATACTTTAAGTTCTAGGGTACATGTGCACAGTGTGCAGGTTTGATACATAGGTATACACGTGTCATGTTGATTTATTGTACTCATCAACTCGTCATTTACATTAGATATTTCTCCTAATGCTGTCCCTCCCCCAGCTCCCCACCCCCGGACAGGCTCCAGTGTGTGATGTTCCCCACCCTTTGACCAAGTGTTCTCATTGTTCAATTCCCACCTATGAGTGAGAACATGCAGTGTTTGGTTTTCAGTCCTTGTGATAGTTTGCTGAGAATGATGGTTTCCAGCTTCATCCATATCCCTGCAAAGGATATGATCATCCTTTTTTATGGCTGCATAGTATTCCATGGTGTATATATGCCATATTTTCTTAATCCAGTCTATCATTGATGGGCATTTGGGTTGGTTCCAAGTCTTTGCTATTGTGAATAGTGCTGCAATAAACATACGTGTGCATGTGTCTTTATAGTAGCATGGTTTATAATACTTTGGGTATATACCTAGTAATGGGATTGCTGGGTCAAATGGTATTTCTGGTTCTAGATCCTTGAGGAATCGCCACACTGTCTTCCACAATGCTTGAACTAATTTACACTCCCACCAACAGTGTAAAAGCATTCCTATTTCTCCACATCCTCTCCTGCATCTGTTATTTCCTGACTTTTTAATGATTGCCATTCTAACTGGCATGAGATGGTATCTCATTGTGGTTTTGATTTGCATTTCTCTGATGACCAGTGATGATCATGTTCATGTGTCTGCTGGCTGCATAAACTTCTTTTGAGAAGTGTCTGTTCATATCCCTCACCCACTTTTTGATGGGGTTATTTTTTTCTTGTAAATTTGTTTGAGTTCTTTGTAGATTGTGGATATTAGCCCTTTGTCAGAACGGTAGACTGCAAAAATGTTTTTCCATTCTGTATGTTGCCTGTTCACGCTGATGGTAGTTTCCTTTGCTGTGCAGAAGCTCTTTACTTACATCCCATTTGTCAATTTTGGCTTTTGTTGCAATTGCTTTTGGTGTTTTAATCATGAAGTCCTTGCCCATGCCTATGTTCTGAATGGTATTGCCTAGGTTTTTTTCTAGGGATTTTATGGTTTTAAGTCTAACATTTAAGTCTTTAATCCATCTTGAATTAATTTTCGTATAAGGAGTAAGGATCCAGTTTCAGAACCTATCCAGAAATTACACATATTACATAAATTGTGGGAAAAGACATGAATGAAACAGTTATTATATTCTATATGTTCAAGAAGCTACAAGACTAAGAAGTGTAGATAGATACAGAACATTTTAAAAACACGAGTTAATTTATAGAAGAAAACTACAAAGTTTGATATAAAAATAGACTAGGTTGGATTAATGGCTATAATATAGCCATTGAATGTAGCAGAAAAGACAGTAAACTTGAAGATATAGAAATAAAGCTATCCAAAAAGAAACAGGAAAAAAAGTAAGCTTTGAGATAACTTCAGGTGGCCTAATACATGTGTAATCAAATTCCTGAAAGCCAAGAAAGATAGATAGTGCAGAGAAAAACATTTTTGATAAGACAATGGCTAATATTTTTTCCATGTTTGATGAAAACTCCAAATCCTCAGATCCAAGATGATCATCAAACTTCAGGAAAAAGAAAAATGAATAAAACACCACCAAGGCAATATAAGCATCAAATTACTTAAAACTAATAAGAGAATATCTTAAAAACACCCAGAGAAAAAAGAATACAAACATTCAATGGAACAAGGAAGAACCATAGTGGGCAGGGCACCCCCGGTGGCTCACGCCTATAATCCCAGCACTTTGGGAGGCCTGGGCAGGCGATTACTTGAGGCCAGGAGTTTGAGACCAGTCTGGCCAACATGGAAAAACCCTGTCTCTGTGAACCTGTAATCCCAGCTACTAGGGAGACTGAGTCACGAGAATCACTTGAACTTGGGAGGCTGAGATTGTGCCACTGCACTCCAGCCTGGGCGACAGAGTAAGACTGTCTCCAAAAAAAAAAAAGTGGTGAAATACCTTTGAAGTACTACAAGAAAAAAATGTCTAAATTTAAAATTACTCTAATCATGTTTTCTGGTTATGATGTAATTAAATTAGAAGTTAGAAAGGTATAGGAAATATTCCCAGAATATTTGGAAACTAAATAACACACTTCTAAATAACACATGATCACAAAAGAAATCTAAAGGGAAAACACAATGTATCAAATTTTGTGGGCCAGGCATGGTGGTTCACTCCTGTAATCCCAGCATTTTGGGAGACTGAGGTGGGAGGCTCACTTGAACCCAGGAGTTTGAGACAAGCCTGAGCAACATACTGTGACCCCCATCTCTACAAAAAATTTAAAAATAAAAAATTAGCCAAGTGTGGTGGCTCATACTTGTAGTCCCAGCTACACGGGAGGCTGAAGCAGGAAAGCTCGTCTGAGCCCAGGAGTTCAAGGCTGCAGCAAGCCATGATCACACCACTGCACTGCAGCCCAGGTGACAGAGGCCCTGTCTTTTTAACAAAAAGATCTCAAAGTAATGGCATCGGCTTCCACCTTAATGAAAACAACAAGAACAAAAACACAATGTAAGAAGAATAAAGGAAACAATAAAGATCTGGCCAGTGAAATATAAAACAAAAGCGGAAAAAAATGAAACCAAAAGCTGGTTCTTTGAAAATATCAATAAAATAAACTTCTAGCCAGATTATCAGGAAAAAAGATAATTTGCCAATATCAGAATGAGCGATATCACTATGTATTCTACAGATATTAATATCATGAACTATATCAATAAATTAGATTAATGAAATAGATGAATTATTTGAAAGGTACAAGCTAACAAGCTCAACCAAAAAGAAATATATAAATTGAATTTTTCTGTATCTATAAAATAAAATTGAATTTGTAGTTAAAACTTCTTAAAAATACACCAGGCCCAGATAGCTTTACTGGCAAATTCTTTCAAGCTTTAAGAAGAAATACCACTTTTATGCAAACTTGACCAGATGATTGAAGATAAACAGGTGGAATGCTTCCTCATTCTACAAGGCAAAATATATAGACAGACCAACATCCCTCATGAATATACATGCAAAAATTAAGTTTTAGCAAATCCAACAATATATAAACATGGTAATATTTCATCACTAAGTAGGTGTTATCCCAGGAAGGTGATTTTAGATTCAAAAGTTGATGTAATTCATCAATTAATAGGCCCAAAAAATCAAATCAGCCACATAGTCAATACATGGAGCAAAAGCACTTGAACAATTTAATATCCATTTCCAATTTAGAAAAAAAAAAATCACCTTCAAATAGGAATAAAAGTCAAAGTCCTCAACCTAATAAAGATCACCTACAAAAATAAACCCCACAGCTAACGTCTACTTAATGGTGAAAGGCTAAATGCTTTCTTCCTAAGATCATGAACAAGCCAAGTATTTCTGCTCTTACTACTTCTATTTGACACTTCACTGAAGGTTTCAGCCAGTAATAAACAAAAGGCATACAGATTGAAAAGGAAAAAGTCAGTATTCACAGACAACATGATTGTCTGTGTAGAAAATCTATGAAATCTAAAAAAACAAGGTCAGCAAGGCTGTAGAATACAGATCAGTATACAGAAATCATTACATTCCTATATCTAGAAATATTTAAAATATCAAAAATCTGAAATGCTTAGGGAAAATTTTGCAAGAACTATACACTGAAAACACATTGCTGAAAGAAATTAAAGAGCTAAATAAATGGAGACATATACCACGTTCATGAATTGGAAGACTTAATTTTGTTAATATGTCAGTTCTCCTCCAGATTCCCCAATAGATTCAACACAATCTCAACAGGAAGGAACGGGCTACATTCTAAAATTTGTATAGCAATGAACAAGACAGAATGAAGGAATTTTGAAAAAGAACAGTCAGAAAAATTAATCTACCTGATTTCAAGCCTTATACAGCTACAGTAATCAAGACAATGTTTTATTGGTATAAAAATAAACAGATTGATGAAACAAAAAAATCCAGAACTAGATTTATATATAGGTGGTCACTTGATTTTTGCCAAAGTTGTTAAGATAATTCAATGTAAAAAAGATGTTTTAAACAAATGGTGTTAGAACAGTTAGATAGCTATGTTAAAAACAATCAACTTTGGTCTTTACCACACCCCCTATGCAAGAATATCTCAGCAATATTATGGGTTTGGTTCCAGATCACTGCAATAAAGCAAATAGCTCAGTGAAGCAAGTCACACAAATTTTTTGTTTTTCTACTGAAATAACAGCTTATATTATACTCTGGACTGTTAATAGCATCATACCAAAAAAAAAAAAAAAAACCCTAATGTCCATACCTTAATTTAAAAGTACTTTGTTGCCAAAAAATGCTAATGATTATCTGACCCTTCAATGAGTCAATCTTTTTGCTGCTAATCATTTCCTGTCTCAATGTTGGTGGTTGCTAAAGGCTGGGGTGGCTGTGGCAATTTCTGAAAATAAGACAACAATGAAGTTTGTTGCACTTGTTGACTTCCTTTCATGAGAGAGTTCTCTGTAGCATGTGATGCCGGCTGATGGCATTTTACCCACAAGAGAACATCTTTCAAAAATTGGAGTAAATCTTCTCAAACACTGCCACTGTTTTATCAACTATGTTTATGGAATATTCTAAATCCTTGCTTGTTATTTCAACAATGTGCATGGCATCTTCACCAGAAGCAGATTCCATTGTTCAAACAAGCAAACAAAACCCACATTGTTCAGTTGTAAGAAGCAACTGTCATTCATTCCAGTTTGATCATGAGATTGCAGCAATTCAGTCACATCATCAAGGTTCTGCTTCTAATTCTAGCTCTATTGTTTTTTTCACCACATTTTCAGCGACTCCTCCACTGAAATCTTGAACCCCTCAAAGTCATCCATGAGGGTTGGAATCAATTTCTTCCAAACTCCTACTAATGTGTATATTTCAACCTCCTCCCATGAATCACCTTTTTAAAGATGTCATCAAGAATCAAATGTTCTTGATGACATCTAGACTGGTGAATCTTTTCAGAAGGCTTTCAATTTACTTTGCCCAGATCCATCAGAGGAATTACTATCTAATAGCAGCTATAACCTTATGAAATGTATATCTTAAATAATTTGAAAATCAGAATTACTTCTTGATCTGGAGCCTGCAGAATGGATGTGTTAGCAGGCATGAAAACAACATTCATTTCCTTGTACATCTCCACCAGAGCTCTTGAGTAACCAGGTGCATTGTCAATGAGCAGTAATATGTTGAGAGGAATCTTTTTTGGGAGAGAGTAGGTCTCAACAGCGGGCTTAAAATATTCAGTAAACTATGCTGTAAACAGATGTGCTGTCATCTGGGCTTTGTTGTTCCGTTGACAGAGCACAGACAAAGTAGATTTAGCATAATTCTTAAGGGCCCTAGTATTTTAGGAATGCTAAATTAGGGTTGGCTTTAACTTAAAGTCACCAGTTGCATTAGTCCTAATAAAAGCCAGCCTGTCCTTTGAGGCTTTGAAGCCAGGCATTTACTTCTCTAGCTATGGATGTCCAAGATAAAGATGGCATTGTCTTCCAAAAGAAGGCTGTTTTATCAACATTGAAAAGCTTGTTTAGTGTAGCCAGTTTCATTAATGATCTCAGCTCTTCTGGATTACTTGCTTCCACTTCAATTTGCTGCATCACTTTGCACTTTGTTATGGAAATAGCTTCTTTCCTTAAACATCATAAATCAACCTCTGCTAGCTTCAAACATTTATTTTGCAGTTTCCTCACCTCTCTCAGTCTTTACAGAAGTGAGGAGTTAAGGCCTTGCTCTGGGTTAGATTTTGGTTTAAGGGAATATTGTTGCTGTTTTAATCTTCTATCCAGACTCCTCAAACTTTCTGCCTTAATGGCAATAAGGCTATTTTGCTTTATTATTATTATTATTTGTGTGTTCACTGTAGGTTCACTTTTAATTTCCTTCAATAACTTTTCTTTTGCATTCACAACTTGGCTAAGCATTTCATGCAAGAGGCCTAGTTTTTGGCCAATCTTGGCTATGAACATAACTTTCTCACTAAGCTAAATCACGTCTAGCTTTTGATTTAAAGTGACAGATGTGTGACTCTTCCTTTCACCTGAACACTTATATGCCATTCTAAGGTTATTAATTGGCCTAATTTCAATATTGTGTCTCAGGCACAGGGAGGCACAAGGAGAGGGAGAGATATGAAGCTCCACAACTTAATCATATACCTCCCATATGACCAAGCCATTCTACTCCTCAGTATTTAACCAAGAAAACTGCAAACGTATGTCCCTACACAAAATATTTGTTCACAAATCCTCACAGCAGCTTTGTAATAGCAAAAGTTGGAGTTACAATCAACCAGTGAACAGGTATAGTTCAATGGAACACTACCCCTCAATAAAAAGGAATGAGGTATTGATACATGTAATAACACAGATACATCTCAAAATGAGATGAAAGAAACCAGACCAAAAAAGGTATACATACTATACTATACTATACTATTCTATTCAGATAAACTTATTGAAAATGAAAACTATAGTAATGGAAAGCACATTGATGGTTGCCTGGGGAGAGAGGATGGGTGGGAAGCAGAGATTATAATAGGGCATGAAATATCTTCTGGGGGTGGTAGAAATGTTCATTGTCTTGAATGTGTTGATGGCGTCAGTGGTATTTACACATAATCAATTCTCATAAAATTGTATACTTTGAATATATATATAAAATATTCAATCTCAAAGTTTTTAAAAATGTCTATAAAATCTGCTTTCCATCTGTCATTGAAAATTTTGCAAATGATGCTTAGGTCATCCAACTGTTCATCTACACCAAGGGAATGCTGTGTGGTCATAATCTTTCCTCCCTTGAAAGCCTGGGGCTTTGTCCCCTCTGGAGTCCTTCCCTGGGCAAGCTTCCAAAGCATGAACTTCCTTCCTGGAGCATGAGAGAAGGCTCTGTGCTGAGTACTGCAAACCCACCAAGTTAAAGAAAACCTACTTTCATCATCCATCTGTGTTTTTTTCCATGTATTTCTGACAACTCACCATTGATTTTGGAAACTTGCCAGTCGTTCTGTAGGTTTTCATTGGCGATGGAAAATGTAAAGTGGGGACCCCGAAATAAGTGCTGATCATCATCAGTAGCCTCGAAAATGAGACTTCCAGGTGCACTGAGGGGATGGCAGAAGTACAAGTCCGTGTAGTCCTTGGCCAGCCTGGGAGGGTTGTCATTCACATCCGTAAGGATCAGGTGGAACTGTGACACAGAGCTCAAGGAAGACCCCCCTAAGGAATTGAATGATTGAAACATGGGATCAGCTCACTCATTTTCCTCTTAAATAGAAGGGTTTCCCTTTCTTTAAAAGTCAAGCAGTTAGGTACACTGAGATGCTAGAAAGAAGACGAGCTTTTAGAATCGAAGACCTAGTTTTGTTACTGGTGAAAAAGTCTTATTGACCATCATCATAATAACTAAGATCTCTGTGCTAATATTTTACATATATTACTTCACAATAATTCTGAAAACTGAGCTCAGAAGTTGTGTAACTTGCCCAAGGCAGAGAGGTTTTCAATCCAAGAGGTCTAACTCCAGCACTCACACCTTCACTTGCTCCTCACCAGGCCTTAGGCATGTTAGTTGAGTTTTCTAAGCTTATTTTCTTCAGCTGTGTAGCTTTGCAAGAATCCCGAATATGAGTGAATGTTCTGGAAAATAGTAAAAGCCTCCACAGACATTATGTAGTATATGACAGGAGTGAAAAACTTGGATCTGCAGCATAACCGGTTGGTAGCTATGTAATCTTGGGCAGTTACTTAATTTCTCAGTGCTTTGGTTTCCTCGTTCATAATATGTGGTCAAGAATAGCACCTACCTTATAGTGTTGCATGAGGAGTAAGTTATTACACTAAGTACTCATTATGGGGCTGTCAGTGCAACATAAACACTGACTGTTATCGTGTCCTCCCCGACACCAATCACAGACATTGTTTCTACAACTTCTGACTCTGACCTTGTTTGATTCCAGTAATGTTTTCTTGCCCCTGCTTCATTTCCAGTAAACCCTGTTTTCTTGCTTTTCGTCTCAACATCGTCTATGTCCATGACTACACTTAACCAAAGGAGAAAAGGCCACTGTGTTCTTGAAGTCACTGTATCTATTTATATCATGTCAGTGCCAAAAACTAAAAACAGAACAGGGTTTTGGACCCTGGTTTTGATTTCTGAAACTTCTAGAATGTGAGAAACTCTTGGGACACATCCAGAGTGAAGTTCTGATCCCCATGCTATGAGAAAGGGGTGTGCACAGCATAAAGGCTCAGCCAGAACCTGCCTGCTGCTTCACTGGGAGCTTTTAAATCAAGAGTTAAATGTATACAATGCGATAGTGGAATGTGCTTCACTCAAGCAAGAGACAGAAACAGAGGGCCTGTCCACTCACACACACCCTTCCCAAGCTGGCACGCGGTTCTGCATTCTACCCTTTTTGGTTTGCCTTGACTGAAGTAATTTTGTTTTTCTTCATCTTTCCGCATGCAGGGGCCATTTTTACGATTCCTGTCTGTTCTCCATTTAGCTCTCAACCCTGGGCCTCACATTTTGAAAGTTTTTTTTTTTTTTTCCCCCAGGGCTGTGGTGGGTGAGGGGGGGGTCTAAAAATATTTATTGAGTAATTTGTTTAATTCTCTTTTGGCAAACCTGGCAGATACATTTACTAGCTAATTAGAGCCTGATCAACATTGGATCAACAGATTTCCTACTCGTATGTCTGAAAATTCCATTAAAATGCAAAGAAACTCTGTGTTAGTGGCCAGGCTTATTATTGGGTAAACATACTATTCCTATGAGTTTATTATTATTTTAAAAAGTTCTCTGGAACTCCACATCTGGAGCCAGCAGGCAATATATATCACCACAACTGAAATAAATAGGATGCAAAGATTATACAGAAATGGCTCAAACGTCCTGGGCTTTTCTGTATAATAGTCTTTCCTTTCAAAAGTTCACCTGATTTCGTCAAAACACAGATACCCTGGTTTACCCAAACCTATAGAATCAGAATCTGCAGGGGTGGACTCCTAGTGTCCATATTCAACAAACTCCCTGGGGATTCTGACACATATCAAAGTAGAGAATATTTCATAAAACATTTTCTGGTTCAAAAAGGATGAGAGTTACGATTTAAGGTTGAAGGAGCAAGTGGTGGTCTAGGTGAACAGGTAAGTGGTTTGACTCCACTCAGAGCTCCTGGGAGAAACCCACAACCACATTGGAAGAAGGGAGGTAGTTCAGCCAGGGACACAGAACCCTCTAGAAGAGGCCGTAGCCCCTATAGGAAACCACAGAGTGAGCAGCAGCCCTGCTGGGGGCACAGGTGTTTTTCACCTTTAACAAAACCATGAAGGGGCCCAGCATGGTGGCTCACGCCTGTAATCCCAGAACTTTGGGAGGCGGAGGCAGGCAGATCACCTGAGGTCAGAAGTTTGAGACCAGGCTGGCCAACATAGTGAAACCCTGTCTCTTCTAAAAATACAAAAATTAGCCAGGCGTGGTGGCAGGCACCTGTAACCCCAGCTACTCGGAAGGCTGAGGCAGGAGAATTGCTTGAACCCAGGAGGCGGAGGTTGCAATGCGTGGAGATTGCACTACTGCACTCCAGCCTGGGTGACAGAGTGAGATTCCATCTCAAAAAAAAAAAAGGAAGATATGAGCACTCCCTTATACTTTTGTACCCTTCTCATCCTTCCACTTTAACGTTGTGATATTCTGGTGCTTTGGTTCTGTCAGTTTTCTTATCCTCCCTTCCATTTCAACCCAAATATCTTCTGATAATCTATGTTCCTTTTTTTTTTTTTTTTTTTTTGCTTACCTACTTCAGTGGCCACCACTTGTACCCGATATGGACTTCCAGCTTCTCTGTCCAATGGAGCCACACTAAAGATCTCACCAGTCACATGGTCAATTTTAAGCCAACCTCTTGTGTCTCCTCTCAGTGAATAGCTTCATCAAATGAAAAGAGCAAAAGAAAGCCTGCATTACTTTGCATGAAAGTGTGAAGCTAGTTCGTGCATCAACTAAATGTTTGTGCATCCTTTAAATATGTTGTAAATAATATACAAATAATGTTGATAACGATAATCTCAACATTTGTATATTATTTACAACATAAAGGATCTATTATCTCATATTATTAATGCTTTATTTGCATTTCATCTGTCTTCAAAAGGATTTGTTCATCCTTACAACGTGGTGTTTGTGCTTGTGTTAGGAAGGGTATATTTCAAAACTTCTGGGGAAAGTAGCTAAGCTTTTCTGGCAATCAAAGAATTCAAATTAAAGTAACCCAGAAGTATCTTTTAAAACATCTTAGCAAACCACCCATCTAGAAAATTTGAACAGCCAGTGGTGGAAATGTTGGGTAAGATGGGTGGATACTCATAGACTCTGGTAACACAGTGAATTCCTCATCCAACAAACATATATTGAGTGCTGAGGAAGATCAGGCAGTGGACCAAGGGAGGAGGTCACAAAAAGGGGCTCTCAGGCAAGTGAAAGAGATAGACAGATGAACAGATAATTTCAATAAAATGTGGTTAACACAACACAGGGGGCCCTATGGAATCCAAGACAAGTTTACAGGAATCAGCAAAGTCTTTCTGAAGATGTTAAAGGCAAGAAGAGGATGCTTCAAGCAGAAGGAAGAGTGTGAGCTAAAGCACCAAGGGCCAAGGAACAGCATGGTGAGTGTGGGGTCAGGCATTTCAGCAGCGCTGGGGTATACATGGGAAGCAGAAGCCACAGAGATTTGAAGAGCCAGATTATAAGAAGCAAGGGGCAGCCAGCCAATGATTTAAGCAAGAAGGTGACCTGGCCATATTTGTGTTTTCAACAGAGCTCATTGGTAGGTGTGTGGAAGTTGAGAGAGACAAGACTAGAACCACAGGAAAACCAATGGTACAGCCCTTTAAAAAGCAACACATCATAGTCATGAGGATGTCCATGTCTTTAGAGCAAATAATTCCACTCCTGGAAATCCTACCTAAAAAAAACCCAATCTAATCAAAGTTTAAAAAGAATTACATGCATACATCTATTGAAAACATTTTCTATAATCAAAAATACTAGAAGCAACCTACATGTCAAAGAATAACAGAATGATTAAAAATTATGATGTGTTAATTTCCCACAATGTATTTTTTTAAGTATATTCCATATGCCAAACACTGTGTTAGTTTATAAATATGGGTAATGAATATGAAACCCTTTATACTTCGGATTTCATCCTGAAAGAGATGGAATGCTTTGGAGCATTTTGAAAGAGAATCCGATGATCTGATTTACTTTTTTAAAAGGTCACTGACTGCAATTCAGTGAGTAGATTCAGGGTGGGGTGGGGGATGGCAGGGGTAAGGATGAATCCAGAACAGACACAGTGGTGCCTTTGAGTAGGCTGGAAGCAGGGAGAAGCAGGTGGATTCTGAATATATTTCAACAGAAGAATCTATAATATTTGCTGAAGGATTGGATTCAGATCCACTGGGTGCTAATTGATTTTAAGTTTGTGGAGCTGGAGAATTAAATTACTCAGAGCAACACTGGAGTCATCCTTAATTCTTAACAGACTTATTACTCATGTCTGAACTATTGATTATTCCTTACTCCTGAAACACTTCCTTCATTTGTCTTCTGGAACTGTACCTTACAGAACACCTCTTCTCAGTCTCCCTTGCTAACCTCCTCTTCCTGACCTCAACTTAATTGTATATGTATCCTTTCCTTGTTTCATCATGGTAATTTTCTTACGTGCCTTTATTTTTCCCACTGATAAACTTTTTTATTCTCATCTTTGACCAATGATTTTTATAGTATTTTCGTGAAGAAGGTAGGAACTTTTGTGAAATAAATGGTATAAATATTAAAAACATAGTGTCTCCTCATAATTTTTGACTCAGTAGTATCTACAGTAAACCATAGAGTATATCCCCTACTGTTCTTTCTTCTCTGTAAAACTACAGAAGTAGTTAGAGTAAAACTGTAGGTGGTAACCTTGCTTCTCAATGATCAGATAAAGGTCTTAGAAGTGGATCCAAGTGCCTGAAGGACAGCTCAATGGGAGGCAAGACTCCCTCCAGATGTTTAGAGAAAGTTAAGGAATTGTCTGTCATTCATAGCCACACGCATGATTTAAGTCATGCTGAAATATTTATTATGCCATAGACAGGAGGTGTAATGTACAACAGCAGCAAAAGATCTGAGTTCAAGTCTTATTAACTACATGATCTTAAAGATTTTATAGATATTATACAGATATATACAAACATATTTCTTTAAAAAATTAATCATCATTGTACTTTTTAAGGAAAACTGTGTGGGTCTTATTGAACTGAAAAAAAGGAATTGCTAAGATGGAAATGTTTATACATTTTGTTCAGCCACCTCAGCCAGAGCACCAGCTTCTCCAGGGGTGCTCTTTGGAGCCAAGGAACCTATGTATCCTACATCCAGAAGATTCCCTCAGCCCTGTAAGTTGGCATGGTCTGTCCATTTGGGCTTTGGTCTCTCTGTCTAGATCTCCAATACACCTTTAAGGCTGGAACCCTTTCTTAAACCCAGCCTAGATAACTGGCTCAGACACAGGGCCTGGTTCATCTTGTCTCTCTCAGAGGTAAACCTCACCTGAACCATCCAGCTCTCAGCTGAGACCTGAAGCTCATGGGCTGGAATGGAACCTCACACTGCTTCCCACTTGTCTGAGACTAGATGCTTATTGATGAACCACCATCCCTCGGAATGCGTCCAGGGTGTTGACACCTTCCTAAACCAAGGCCAAGTTCATCATTGCTGGGTGTGCTGTGAGGGTCAGCCCTGGAGTCAGTGCAGGCCAGCTCCTCCTCCTCCTCCCCACTGACTTTGATGACCACGCAGCCAGGCCTGCCCAGCACTGTTGCCCTTTACCTTATGTCCAGACCTTCTGGATCCTTGGCAGTCACATTGCCCACTTTAGTGCCTATAGCTACATCCTCACTGACTTTCGCTTGGAATACGTATTGGGAAAATTCAGGTGCTTCATTCACATCTGTCACAAAAAGCGTGAACTTGGCAAAAGAACTTGCATTGTACGTCACACCAAACACTAGAGGCTCAGGATTTTCTGCTTTGAACACAATGTTGGAAATAGCTGCTGTTTCAAAATCAAGAGGCTGTGTAGGAGAAAGAGAGAAAATTAATTTTGGGGTGATTAGATTCATTCCCTATGCTTCTTAAACTCTCATACATTCAATATATGATATTGGGAAAACTGGATATCCACATGCAGGAGAATGAAATTAGACTATCTTATACCATGTATGAAAATCAGTTCAAAATAGATTATAGACAAAACATAAGACCTAAAACTGTAGCACCACTAGAAGAAAACATAGAAGAAAACTCTGACATTGGTCTTGGCAATGATTTTTTTAAATTATTTTTTATTTTTGAGATGGAGCCTCATGCTCTGTCACCCAGCCTTTAGTGCAGTGGTGCGATCTTGGCTCACTGCAAGCTCCGCCTCCCGGGTTTGTTCAAGTGATTCTCCTGCCTCAGACTCCCAAGTGGCTGGGATTACAGGCACCCACCACCACGCCCGGCTAATTTTTGTATTTTTAATAGAGACAAGGTTTCACCATGTTGGCCAGGTTGGTCTCAAATTCCTTACCTCAAGTGATCTGCCCGCCTTGGCCTCCCAAAGTGCTAGGATTACAGGTATGAGCCACCATGCCTGGCTGGAATAGAAGTTTATCTGACTCTCAGTTCTAGAGGCTAGAAAGTCCAAGAACATGGTACCAGCATCTGTTGAGGACTTTGTGCTGTGTTATCCTATGACAGAAGGGCAAACCATCTCACGAGATAGAGGAAACTCACCCTTTTATTTTTAGTAGAGATGGGGGTTCTGCCATGTTGGCCAGGCTGGTCTCAAATTCCTGACCTCAAGTGACCCGCCCACCTCAGCCTTTCCCCCATGCATGCACCAACACACACCATCACAACTCACTCTCTAGTTCCTAAGTGCTGTGGCATGATTTTTCACGTGGAAGGGTAGGAACTGTGTGTGAAGACTCAGGGTCATTTGAGATAGAAAAAGCAATTGAAATTCGTTCAAATATGTAAGAGAAAATCATGTAAGCCAACTAAGTGTGAAAAAAGAGGTTGTTCATAGTGATAAGCACCCACTGTCTGCAGGGCCTGGCCCTCGTCGACCTCGTGATTGCTACATGTGGTCCACGGTTCAGTTTGGGCTTCTCCCCCCTGAAGTGGAGATGGGCAGAGCAAGCTGGAGTTTCCGACTCACAGGACCCACTCCCAGTCTCAGGGGATGACATAACTGTCCAGTTGAGATAAAACCTTAGTAGGCCAAGCAGGAAGGCAGCAGCCCCCCAGAATGAGCCTGTGATGGGGACAAAGGACACAGTTCTCTGTTCCTGTCCAGTTCAGCAAAGTCCAGGCCCAGGCAGGCAGCACAGCTGTCCATATGCTTAGGCAGAGCACGTGCATCCATCCTCACCACGAAGCAGGTCCTAAGCACCCTCCCTGGCTTTTCCTCATTCCATCACTGGTCCCAGAGGCAATGGTTTAAAGAAATGAGACACTGTATGTGCAAATGAGAAGCAGCCTGTATTACCAGAAGAGAACGTGCAAGGCTGAGAGTGGAAAGAGGACTGGCGAGCTGAGGAGTTGGAACTTCATCCTTGACTAACAAAGTCAGATCTGTGTCTTAGAAAGATAACTCCAGGAGCAGCTGCATGGGGGATGGATTCGAGGTGATCCACACTGGGGCAGGAAGACTAGCTAGAAGGCAGTGTCAGTGTTCCCTAAGCACTGGATGGAAGAACAAATGAAAAGCAGCAGCCTACCATTGAGAATTCTATTCACATAACTTCCACACCTGGAGAAACATCAGCTCTTCTGGAGAAATTATAAATGGAAGATGCTACATTAGCAAATGGTAATCAGCAGAGCTGAGCCAAGAACAAGCCTTGTCCGGCCATGTGCATTGTTTTTCATGACATGGGGATATGACTGCAAGACCAAGTCAAGAGACCTGCACTGCCTCTTGGAATAGCCTCAGTCCCATCTGGCAAGACATATTTAAGTTAACTGAAAAAACCTGCTCACACCACAATTCCTTTTGTGCACACAACTGCCTGAAAGGTCAAACCTAGTGATTTAGATTCAACTTGGAGGCAAAGAAAATGCTGAAGGAGAGGGGCTGAGACTGGGATATTTACCATTTTCACTAGCGATCACTGATGAGATCAAAGTGTGCACATTAGTTTTCCAGATGACATTTGGGCTAGTTAAAAATAGCTAGTGAATTGAGAATTCAAAAAGATCAGCCATAGTGGAGAAGTGACAAAATTTGCCAGTTAAAAAAAGGCAGAACTCTGAATTTCAAGAAACAGGATCCCAGAAGAGTTATTGTTGAGCCAGGCAGGGTTCAAAGAAATAGCTTTCCTGCTCATGACACACATTTGGCCCCAAGAGCATGATAACCAACCACACGAGAGGCTGGAGCTTGGGCAGCAGTAAATACAGAGCAGGGAGCATTTCTGACAGTTGTTTAATCTGAAGGATCGCTTTGGGCACTTGCCAAAATTATTCATTTCCAGGCTTTCCCCTTGAGAGACTGAGGCTGCAGTCCTCAGTATGCACCATTTGACTCTTTAATTAGGCAAGTTTGGCCCCCTTAGGAGAAAGCATACCTGTCCACAGGTAGAATCCTAGCTCTAATTAATTAGAATCAAGTGATGACACATGTTTAAGTTTGCAACCTGCTGGATGCTGTGTTAGGAACTATATACGTACTTTTGCATTTAATTCTTCAACATCCTTACTAGAAAGGTGCTACCATTTTACCCATTTTTACAGATTGGAAAACTGGGGCCTGAGAGGTTACATCATTTGGTCAAGGTCAACAAGCTAGTAAGTGGCAACACCAGGACTCACAGAAATTACATCCTGAGAGGAGCTGGAGACGTGGAGTCAAGTTCCCAGCTCTGCCATCACCAGAAGGCCTGACTGTACCTTGCTGTGGGCCTGAATTTCTGCCTCCCTCAGAATCAGTAGGAGAAGCAAGAGAGTTTATGCAAACAGACTATAGTTGCCACGTATGAGTCCCTTGGTGAATTTTACCTGTGATTAGCACATTTGTAATTCAGATGAACTGTTAATGATATAATTGTGATTAACAAACTTAATTTAAACGTTTAAAAATTATTAACACAGTAGTTCAGAACAGTGGTAGTCCCTTGATGGCTTAATAGGCAAGGACTTAGAAGACAAAGCCATACATAAAAAACCAAATTATATAGTCTATAAAACACTTCAGTAACAAATAGTATGGCTACATACCTTTGGTTATATTTTTATTCTATATCCTAGTGGGGAATTGGCTAATATTTAGTGTATCCTAATCAAGAATCCACAGTCCAGGGTTGGTTGTTGCTTAGCATCTGAAAGAACCTAATCCAAGATCTGTATCCCAGAGGTAGCTATGATAGCCAACACTATCTCAATCAGAATTAGAAGGTTTGTTAATTAGCAAAGTGATCTTACAAATAAATTTTCTTGGTGATATGAGTGGTGTCCGAGATATGCACTTTGGGCCAAACACCTGTAATCCCAGCACTTTGGGAGGCTAAGGCAGGTGGATCACTTGCGCCCAGGAGTTCAAGACCAGCCTGGCAACATAAGGAGACCCCATCTCTACAAAAATAAAAATAAAAAATTAGCTGGGTGTGGTGGCACATGCCTGTGGTCCCAGCTACTCAGGAGGCTGAGGTGGGAGGATTACTCAAGCCCAGGAGGTTGAGGCTGCAATGAGCTATGACTGTGGCACTGCACCTGTCTCAGAAAAAAAGATATGCTGTTTGGTTAGTGTATCCCTTAGTCATTGTGAACAGGAGTATAGATATCTGGCCTGGCCAGCAGATTATACCCTGCAGAGTTCCAGGGCTCAGTTCTGTTCTGCCAGTTATCTCCTGCCTCTGGATGGTCGAACAAACCCACCTGCTTAAGGATTGTTATCACAGTGCCCAAGGGACAGACAGCTGGGATGTCATAGGCCTAAAGCACAGGTTGGATGATCACCTATGTGTCTGCTTGTTCATAATTGTATATGGGACAGAATTCATTTATTCATTAAGTCAAGCAATATTTATTGAACCTCTAATATATGCTAGGAGATATAATAGACACTTGAAATAGAATCACATATAAAGTAAGGATGTGACAAAGACTTTGGTCAGAGGCCTACTCTACTGTAGCATACCTCTCGTGTTAGGTTGTGAGGGAGGATACTTATAGCTCTCACCCACCGTTAATCACTGAGGTAGGTGCCAATATCTCCCTAAAAGGGCCCATTAACCACAAATGGCCAAGTTAAACCACTGTTTAAAAAAAGATGACATATGGGCCTTGTTCATTCTGGGATGGATAGGCCTCTATCTTCCCTTAGATTCCTAGAGAGCTCTGGTCCTGCAAAAGGATAAAAGAAAGCTGCCCCCATCACCTGCAAAGGAACACCCCAACCCACTGCAAGCTCTGAAAAGTGCCCTTCCCTTTATCCTTTCTTTCTGTGATTTTCTCTCTCCGTGTAGACTGCTGTGAGCACAAGAGGAAGTTGGCACGGTACCTTTTCCAAATGTCGGATTCACACACAAGGCTAAGGCTTTGAGCTGGTCCACAGCAACCTCTCTGCTGAAATGCAGCAGGGCCCTTGGTTCGAGCTGGAATGTTTGGTAACAATGGGATCAGAATTCCAAGACTCTGTCCCAGGGCTTGCTTTAGCACTAGTGCTTTTTCCTCTGTGCTTCTGTCCATTTTCTGTGAAATTATTCTATTTTGTCTTCATTTTTAGCCTCTTTCAGTTTTCTTTTATTCTAGCTCAAAACTGTACTCCAGAGCTTTCTTTTGCAGTTTCCAGCACACTGCACTGCAAACCTTAAACAATTAGCCACCCTTGCAAATTCTCTCTGGCCCTTTTTAACAGCGAGGTTTCACTCTCTCCCCTAGGAAAGTATCTTAACTGTAAGTACATTGGATGGCATTGAGTGCTGCTTCCAACTGAGTCATCTGGTAAACCCATGACATGCTCTAAACACAGATGAGGCAGCCACAGAGAAAAGAGTCAAGATTCAGGTGTACATGGCAAGGGACAGGAGTAGATTGAGGGAGGGTTGGGAGAATCCTGTACAAACAGACAGGAACCAAGGTAATTAAGACTCTGACTCAGATTACCCAGTCCTTACAGAGGGAGAGACAGAATGAGAGCCCATGGGCTTATCAATACAGTAAAAGATGAAAGTAAAGCAGCGGGGAGGGGGATTGAAAAGAAACTTGTCTATTGAACCTTGAAAGGAGACCCAGCCGTTTTGTTAATCAAGAGGTATCTCTGCCTGGCACATTAGAATAAAGGGTTTAGCCTAAAAGGCCCATGGGGTCATCCAACCCAACTCCTCACATTTGCAAAGGGGGAAGTGAAAGCGAGGCCCTGAGTGCCACTCCTGGCCCCTAACAGCGTTGCCAGATTTAGCAAATAAAAACATAGAACACAGGGGGCGCCCAAGATGGCTGAATAGGAAAAGCTCCAGCCGGCAGCTCCCAGCGTGAGCGACACAGAAGACGGGTGATTTACGCATTTTCAACTGAGGTACTGGGTTCATCTCACTGGGGCGTGTCGGACAGTCAGTGCTGGTCAGCAGGTGCAGCCTGACCAGTGAGAGCTGAAGCAGGGCAAGGCATCACCTCACCTGGGAAGCACAAGGGGGAAGGGAATTCCTTTTCCTAGCCAAGGGAAACTGAGACACACAACACCTGGAAAATCAGGTAACTCCCACCCTAATACTGCGCTTTACCAAGGGTCTTAGCAAACAGCACACCAAGAGATTATATCCCACACCTGGCCCAGAGGGTCCCACGCCCACGGAGCCTCCCTCATTGCTAGCACAGCAGTCTGACATCTAACTGCAAGGTGGCAGGGAGGCTGGGGGAGGGGTGTCCGCCATTGCTGAGGCTTAGTAGGTAAACAAAGCTCCAGGAAGATCTAATTGGGTGGAGCCCACCACAGCTCAAGGAGGCCAGCCTGCCTCTGTAGCCTCCACCTCTGGGGACAGGGCATAGCTAAACAAAAAGCAACAGAAACCTCTGCAGATGTAAATGTCCCTGTCTGACAGCTTTGAAGAAAGCACAGAGGTTGAGATCTAAGAACGGACAGACTGCCTGCTCAAGTGGGTCCCTGACCCCTGAGTAGCCTAACTGGGAGACATCCCCAACTAGGTGCAGACTGACACCTCACACGGCTGGTTACACCTCTGAGACGAAGCTTCCAGAACAAGAATCAGTAACACTCGCTGTTCAACGATATTCTATCTTGTGCAGCCTCCACTGCTGATATCCAGGCAAAGAGGGTCTGGAGTGGACCTCAAGCAAACTCCAACAGACCCTGTAGCTGGGGGTCCTGACTGTTAGAAGGAAAACAAACAAACAGAAAGGATACCCACAGCAAAATCCCATCAGTACATCACCATCATCAAAGACCAAAGGCAGATAAAACCACAAAGATGGGGAAAAAACAGTGCAGAAAAGCTGGAAATAAAAAAAATCAGAGCGCATCTGCCCCTCCAAAGGAACGCAGCTATCACCAGCAACGGAACAAAGCTGGATGGAGAATGACTTTGATGAGTTGAGAGAAGAAGGCTTCAGTCAATCAAACTTCTCAGAGCTAAAGGAGGAACTATGTACCCAGCGCAAAGAAACTAAAAACCTTGAAAAAAGAATGGATGAATGGATAACAAGAATAATCAATGCAGAGAAGACCATAAAAG
>NW_012102009.1:2436157-2474392 GCF_000951045.1 Mandrillus leucophaeus
GTGGGAATTGAACAATGAGATCACTTGGGCACAGGAAGGGGAACATAACACACTGGGGCCTATTGGGGGAAGAGGGGAGGGACAGCATTAGGAGATATACCTAATGTAAATGATGAGTTAATGTGTGCAGCACACCAACATGGCACATGTATACATATGTAACAAATCTGCACATTGTGCACATGTACCCTAGAACTTAAAGTATAATAAAAAAATAAAAATAAAAAATAAAAACATAAAACACTAAGTTCAATTTGAAGTTCAGATAAATAACAAACAACTTTTTGGTATAAGTGTGTCCCAAATATTGCAAGGAACACACTTATACTAAAAAGTTGTTCATCCTGCATTTTATATATTTTATGTGACATTACCTCCCTATAAAATTTACTTGGCTAACTAGCGACAGAGCCAGGTCTAGAACCCTGACTTTCCATCTGTCAGGAAGACAGGAATGACTAAGAGGAATCCAGGCATCCAGGAACCCATCACCATGCCTGAGAGGCGGCTGCTAATACATCACCTCTGCTTATAGATCCTCACACTGTCATTAGTAAATTAACCCATAAACAAAGACAAATCATATTAAATAAATGGGCTATTTACCTTTTTAATTATTACATATCCGGTGTTGGTGTGGGGATCTGTGTCAACCCCTAGGCGTCCCTCACTGTCTCCCTTTATGACATGATACAGAATTTTAGAACTCCCAGTAAATGGCTCATCAGCATCAGTGGCCTGGATGGTTAAGATGGTGGACCCAACTTTTGTGTCTTCAGCAAGAGTCAGGTTTCCATACTAAGGAGAAAATGGAGAAGGAAACAATGAGGTCTGTTGTCATCAAAGCCAAAGGACAAACTTATCTCTCTGGTTTCAGAATAGACACAAGTCATAGTTTGCATCAATCTTCATGGGGCATGTTTTTTCCTATTGATGAATATATTGCAGTTGATTTTAACATCAGTCATACTCATGAGCCGATATCCATTGTACCAAAGAACACAATATCTCAGAGAGCTACTGGTAGGATTCTAAAACAAATTCCCCCTTCTATATCCAATTTGTTAAATAACTTAATTATTGTAGTAGTAATGATATAAATAGCCACCATGTATTGAGTATCAGGTGGTAGGCACTTTGTATACATTATTTAATCAATTCTTAAATCAACCAATGAATGGAGGTTGATTAAAAGCTTGAACTTTAGGGTTAAACAGCCTGAATATGAATCATAGGCTTGCTTTTTATTAGTTGGGTGGCTTGAAGCAAGTTACTTCACTTCTTTAAGTGTCAGTTTCATCATCTGTCCAATGAAGACAATAGTAATGGAAACTACTTCATGTTTGCTGTGGGCATTAAGGGAGACAATGCATGTAAAGCTCCTAAATTCTTGGCACATAGTAAGTGCTCAGTAAAGAAAAGCAACAAAACATCGTATGGAGTAGTTATGTTACCATCTCCACTTACGAGGAGCAAAGGCTTGGAGAAGTTAAACCCACCAAGGGTCACACAGCTAGTGGGTCACAGGATTGGGATTCAAAGCCATGTTTGTGCAACTCCAAAGCCTGTTCTCTTGAACACTGGCCTAGACCATCTCCCACTCCGCTAAAAATCCCCCAGATCGTCTCTCTTGGCATTATGATTCTAAAGAGGGTTCTAAGTAGGGATCAGGAGAGAATACCACGGCATTGAAAGAAGCAGGTTCACTCTGTCGCCAGATAAGTATTTAAGCTCTGAGACCTCAAGTGCAGGATTCTTACCCTCAATCTAAAAAACACTGTCTCGATAAAAGGCAAGGAGGTCACAAAGTTAGCAAAGGATCAAATGCCCAAGAGAATGGAGGCTGAGAAGAAATGAGTTATTTGATGCCTGCTGAACCTCAGTGCCTGTTATACAAGACATATCCACTCACACCTCTTCCCACCCCTATCCCCCTCATAAATCAATTCCTTTCTTTGTCACAGCCTTGTCCCTATTTTGATTTATGAACACCATCACAGGGCTCTGGGCTGCCTCATAACTGACTTCAAAAATAACATAACAGTCTAGTCAAATGGGCTTCTTGCTCCTTCAAAATAAATAGAGACTTTCCTCCTAAGGGAAACAATGATAAAGTCATCACCAAGTCTGAACGCCCTATCAATGATAAGAAAATAGTAATTTGCATTTTTCTTGAGGTTCTAAATTGACTTTTTTCTTTCTGTCCAGTTAGAATTCTCTCAAATGTCTTGGACACATTTTTCTTTGGCTTAAGTCATAGATTTTTTCTTCTTCCTTTCTCTTACCCAATTATTATAAATTAAATTGCTAATATTCCAAATATTAAATTTTTGACTAAAAATGCTTGAGACCTAGCAGTAAATCTATTTATTGTCCTATATACAAAAATATATAATGACAAACTGCAAGCCGCCATTCAACTTTTTTCAATTTGACAAAGACTGTGGTTGTTGTTTTTAAGAAGCCCTTGGAATAAATGAGCTATTGGCAGGAGTTTATAAACAAATGTTCCCAGACACCTATAATAGTGTTATTGTTCCCCCAAAGATTTTCACTGAAGATGGCCTCTGGGTTATTGGTGCACTGATCAAGATTACCTGTTAAGTCTGGCACTTTTCCTAGCTACTGCCTGTGTCTTTATCCCAGAAGAAAGGGTCAAGTAAAATGAACAAAGTAAAGAAAAATAATGACAACTACTCACATCTGATTTTTCAAAGATGGGGATCTGATCATTGATATCAATAACGTTGATTTGCACAAAACAAAGGGTCTTGAAATCTGAAAACCAAAGTCATATGTCATAAAAATTTTCACTGAAAATCATGCATTAAAATCAGAAATCCACAAGAAAATACTTGGCAAGTGAAGTGACAGCCATAGCCACAATTTTGCAATTGACATGCAATTTATGCCGAGAGTGGGTTCTCTGCTTCCCACCTGTACCCAAGTGGTCACCATGTGTGGGGCAGGGTGGCTAAAGACAGATCTAAGAGAGATTTTTCTGGGTTTTTCATTGCTGTCCACCTGCTGTCCTCCTAAGTAAAGTTACGTATGGGCTGTTCCTGAGCAGGATGGCTTTTTTGTGAAGCAGTCTTTTTCTGACTAGTGAAACTTATGTAATCTTTAAAGTCCAGAGCAAAACTATCCTTCCAGAAAGCCTTCTCTGAGCATCCCAGTGGCTGTCTCTCCTTGTCTGAACACATCCATCCTACATCTGCTCTGCCTACTATGATAGGGAGGTTCAAGGGCCTGCTATCTTCTAAGTAAGGGAGGAACTGGCACAATTAGCTATTCACAAGAGTCTGGCTACCCAGCCTGCAGGAAGCAAGGTGGGGACAGAGGTAGCTCCTGGATCCCTGGAGAAATCACCCAGGCTTTCAGGGATGGGTTTCACAATTCCAAGACCTAGGCAGATAGCAGCTTCAGCTAGATTCCAGATACATGTGGAGTGCAGGTGGGGACAGGATGCCTGGGGGAGACAGAACAAGAAATAAAATGACAGGTTCTTTGTTGGGTTGCTGTTGTTCTAACCATGGTTAGACATAATGGTTAAGACTCTGGGTTTGGAATTCACTGTTTGGACTCTGGCTCTGCCACTTAGCATATATGTGAGAGCTTGGGTGCCTCACTCCATTTATCTGTAAAATGTGAATAACAGAAATGATGTTTTCATCATAATACAATTGTTAGTGGCCTCTAGATACCAGCAACAGTATTGCTTTACCCGAGTTACTCATTCATCTTCATGATAACTTCATGATACAGTGCTACTGTCATTCCCATTTAATTAACAGATGAGGAAGCCAGGGAATAGAGAAGTTCAGGTAACCTGACCAGGATCACACAAACTAACTAGTGATGGAGCCAGGATTCAAACCCAGAGGCTCCCTTTGCCCTCTGCAGCCACCATCCATTCCTCTGTCTGTGCTCTGTAGCCCAAGGGGCTGATCTTATGAACTGCATCAATGCACATCCTCACCCTGAGGGTAACAGTTGGGTTCTGCCAATGGGAGGCCTGGCAAAAGACTGGAGGGAGAATAGGAAGAAGGTGGCTGGGGGTGTCACACCCCTGTTGCCAACAGCCCTCTTCTAGTGACAGGCACAGGCCTTGCTCCTTTGGGAGATGCTCGCCTCCCTGACTTCTTCGGGTTTTAGGGCAGAAAATGCTGCTCACTGTGCTTCATACTTCCTGTTGGTTTCCCTTAACCCTGCCCACAACTTTTGCAAACAATCCCTTCTTTAAACTCTTTGAGGGGAGCCTCCATTTCCTGCTGGGATCCTGATTAATATTCCCAGGTAGTTTAGAGCGGGTACTCAATGCACTGGAGATGATCCCAGGGACAGAATCTATTAACAATCCAATTACAACCAAGTGGATATTGGCTGAAGTTAAGGCTGGTCCTCAGAACGTTTGTAGGCAACAAGAATGGCTGAAGACTGGAGTGGTCCCAAACCCGGAACCCACTGGCTCACTGCTCTGCACACACCTCGGTTTGGCCAGCAGTGGGCCTTTCTGGGTAAAAGGCCCTCCTTGGTTTCATGTAAAACTGTGTTAATTATAACCTAGTCTCTAGTTTTCTGTAGTGCACAGTTGAATGTTTAGTTGTATCAACACACACACGTATTTGAATATATTTTATTATCTGGTCCATATTTTCTGTAGATTTACTCATGCAAATAAACAATTGTAATCTGATTCCCACTTTAAACTTTATCTTCAAATTGCTCCAGGTTCCCATGCATTTCCACATGGATTCCCACTCTCCCATAAGCCCTACATGATTTTGTAACTTGTCATATTCATCCTTCAAAGGCCAGCTCAGAGACACCTCTTCCAGAAAGCTGTACCTCTTCTCTCCCTCCACTGAGTCACTTATTTCCTTCATGGGCTACCTTGTGCAGTTCCTTGCAATTTACTGACTCACATGTCCATCTCCTCTACCAGAATGAGTGCTCCCTGAGGATAGAATCATCTATGTCTCCCCAATACCTTGCATGGTGCCTCAAATAGGTAAATGTGGAGTAACTGCTGAAAGAATGGACTGCTGAGAGTGTGAAACTGTTAGCTTGTCGTGGATAGGGAAGATTTATTATACTTACATCTGTTCCATCTCTTACAATAATGCTAGACAAATATTAGGGCCTTAATATTTGTCAAATTACTAGGTTTCAAACATTCTGCATTGGGGCCCTACTAAACCTGGCTTCTGCCTAGTATCTCAATATCCCTGCCAAGGAGAGAAACATGAAGCACAGTGTGAAACGTTTCTTATTTGTTCTCCATACCTGTGTCAGCCAACAGAACAATTACTGAATTATATGGTAATCAAAGATTCAGTATGAGTTAACTCAAAAGACCTTCTAGGAGTGTGAGTGTCCTTGAAATGAGTCTCTCTTTGATCCATGTATTTTATGTGTCTGTGCTTATTTTGTTTAACAATGTGTGCAACTGATTGAGAATGCATAGTTTTTATCAGATTCTCAAAGGCTCTTGTGACCCAACAGAGATTAAGAACCACTTGCTCTGCAATTGTGTAAGGAGTATAGGGAAGAATGTCTCCTGATACTGTCAAATGGCCAACTAGAAGCTGATAGGATAAGACAGAACTTCCCGAAAGATGCGCTTCTCCTCCACTTTCCTACAGTAGAGCCCTTTCAGTCTGAAAGCAAGTATTGGGAAATACAATTAGTTTTCCTGTTTGTGATCATGGTCTGCAGAATGTGCCTGGCAGACCTCCAACAACAGGATGTTAACTGACGACGGCCCCACCGTGTGCTCTGGAATCTATTACCACATTCGCACTGAGACCTCACCTCCTCTGGACTGTCCACAGCCAGTGACTGAGAAAAGCAGCAATGGTAAGGCTCGTTTTCAAAGACAATGAATTCCTTTGACAGCCACCTTTAGACTCCCCAACAGCTGTGCCGAGCTTTCCTCAGACTGTTCTAGTCTAGGACATTCCCAGCAGCCTTCCTTCTCCATCTCCCCTTCACTCAGGGTCAGGCATCAGGCTTGCATTTTGGTCTGATGACTCTCCCAGCCTTCTTTGTGCCCTTCTGCAATTTTTTCTCACAGGCTCCCCACCAATAAAATCCTTGTATATTTAATCTCCTTTTGACATCTGCTTCTCATAGGACCCAAACCAACACAACAATGGTGCCTGAGCTGCAGCTCTGGCCTTTACAGTGTTCAACCAGCTATCTCTGTGTTATGTGTGTTTCACAAAGGAAGCAAAGAAGGTTTAAATGGCATCCTTTTATAACATACCAGACATTAGAGCAGGCAAGTAAGTCATAGCTAGAAGGAAAAAAATGATTTGTACTCAAGACAGTGGAGCGATACTAACCTTTGTCAGACACCTCTATCGTTAAGTTGTACTGAGGAGTATCTTGCTTCTTCAAGGACTGTTTAGCTAACTGTAACATTCCAGCATAGGTTTGGATTAGGAAGAGTCCATCCATGGGAAGTTTGGGAGTTTGCTCCACAATTCTGTAGTTCAACAAACTGTTGGCAGTATTTTCTTCATCGCTGTCATGTGCAGTAAGGGTCCCAATACTGTTACCTATGAGGAAGGAAAGAAGGAAATCCAACCATTACAGTCTCCATGTAATTAAAATAGTTTCACTGAATAAGCACATTCCTAGAAAACACCCTGAATAACTCGGGATAGCAGACAAACGTTCTTAGATTTATTTTGATTCTTCTCATCCTATCATGTAATGGGTTGAATAGTGTATTAGTCAGCCAGGGCTGTCATTAAGTATCACGGATAAAACAACAGAGACTTATTTTCTCACAGTTCTGGAGGACAGAAGTCTGCGATCAAGGTGTTGCAGGGGTTGGTTTCTTCCGAGGCTTCTCCTGGGCTTGTGGGTGGCTGTCTTTTCCTTCCAGTGCCTTCACAGCACCTTCCTCCTGAACCTCCCTATGTCCACATTTCCTCTTATAACGATACCAGTCATACTGGATTAGGGCCCACTGTAAGGACATTTTACCTTCATGACCTCTTTAAAAACCTTATCTCCAAATATAGTCACATTCTGAGGTACTAGGGGTTAAAATTTCACCCTATGAATCTGGGGGAGGGGGAACATGTAGCCTAGAACAGAAGGTTATGACCTCAACATATAATTTTGCGGGCATGGGGGACATATTCAGCCTGTAACACCTAGTGCTCCCTCCCAAAACTTCGTGTTTACCAGAACCTGAGCATGGGACTCATTTGCAAATAGGGCCTTCACAGATATAACTAGTTAAGGCTCTGGAGATGAATCCTGGATTTAGAGGCAGCCCTAAATCCAATGACAGGTGTACCTGTAAGAAGGAAAACACAGAGATGCACACACAGGAGGAAATGATCTGGAGGAGGAAGCCGGAAGTTGGAGATAGGCTGCCACAAGTAGCCAGGGAACACTAGATGCCAACAGAAGCCAGAAGAGGCAAGGAAAGATTCTCCCCTTGAGACTCTGGAGGGAATGCGGCCCTGCAAGCACCTTGACTTCAGATTTCCAGCCTCCAGGACTAGGAGAGAGCAGATTTCTGTTTTAAACCACCAAGTCAGTGGTGATTTGTTACTGTAGCCCTAGGACACTAATACACATGGCAAATGGTATCACTAAACAAAGAGAAGCCAACCCTAGATTGCCTCTAAGCAACTTCATGGAACAATTGCAGAGACTGACTCTACACCAAAGATAACACAGGGCAGAGACCAGGCAGGATCCTCTCTGCCATGCTGTAGTTTGTGGTCCTAAGTATTTCATTCCTGTCAGGGTTTCAGTCCAGGGAGTTCTACATGCCAGTGGCTATGACTTGGTTCTGCACCCAGCTCTGGGCGAGTTCCGACAGCTTCCAGACCATCCTACTCTGGGAGGTGAGAATTGTGGGTCTTTTTATATGCAGCAAGAATCCCATGTAGGAGCTCAAACTTGAATTCATCCCATTTGTGTAGTTACACCCTCTCACCCATCCACTGACACAGTTTGCATCCACTGACATATATGGAAATTTAGAGGTTTTTTGGTTTTGGGTTGGGGGAGGAAAAAGAAAGTACCTATGTTATATCTACAGTAGAGCTGGACACATGCAGATGTGTCTCATGGGCTGCATGCAGGGACCATCAGAAGAAATAGGGCAGAAGAGAATACGTGTCTAGTGCATATGGCATGCATAGGCCCTTGCAAGAAAAGTATCTGTGTGCTGGGATGAAAGAGTGTCTTACTAAATTCTGTGGTCCTTTGGTGTCTCAGCAGCCCTGCCATAGCTCTATCCCCTCAGCAAGTGAGCAAGAAACTGAGGACACTGTCCTCCTCTCACTCACAGGAAACCTCCATGCTGCCAGAGGCACCATGAGGACTTGTGGATCAGTTGGAAGTGAAAGAAACCATGTCTCTGAGTGACTGAGGCCAGGAACAAGTGGCAGCTCAAACTGATACAGGAGGATATGTAGCATATCTTGGAAATATGCAGAAATATTTAGGGAGGTGGGGCTTTTATGAGAGTCTAAATTTTCTGTGTGAATACATAAGACATGGTGGCAAGTGGGATTCAAGAATAAATGTTAGTGTTGCTAAGACTTGGGGACACGAGTCCCACAAGATACCAAACCGGAGAATGTAAATACACTGGAGAATCCTTTTTTTTTTTTTTTTTTTTTGAGACGGAGTCTCACTCTGTTATCCGGGCTGGAGCGCGGTGGCATGATCTCAGCTCACTGCAATCTCCACCTCCCAGGTCCAAGCAATTCTCATGCCTAAGCCTCCCAAGTAGCTGGGATTACAGGCGTGCACCACCACACCCGGATAATTTTTGTAGGTTGTTTTTTTTTTTTTTTTAGTAGAGACAGGGTTTTGCCATGTTGTCCAGGCTGGTCTTGAACTCTTCTCAAGTGGTCTGCTCATCTTGGCCTCCCAAAGTGCTGGGTGGGAATTACAAGCATGAGCCACTGCACCTGGCCTAATTCAGTATTTTATCAAGGTTTAATTTGTGAATATTTTCACCTACTCATGTCCTGTCAGCTCAGCTAGACAGTAAGTCCCCACAAGGTAGGAGCATTGTCTTGTACCTCTTTCAGGTTACACATATAGAATATGCTCAGTTGATTTATAAGAACTCTTGGTTCACTAAAGACTCTGAAATATTTTTACGAAATAAATTCTCACCTTTAGAGAGGCAAATAGCATGCTGAGCCCCTTCAAAATTTATTCTACCAACAATGACTTCTTCAGTCTTAAGAAAACCAGCACTGTCCTCTTCCCAGATGAGGTAGGCGCCTCTAAAAGGGCTCCCAGCAACCCCCATCTCCTGATATTTGTACTGTTTCATAACCCCATCCTGTTGAGTGCAGGCTGGGCCTAGCAACTTGTTTCTAATGGCAAAAGTGATGGGATCGCTTCCAAGATTAGGTCATAGAAAGATTGACTTCCATCTTGCCTGTCCTTTCCTGCTCTGCTGTACTCTTTCCCTCTCCCTCAGAACTCTCTGAATTAGAGGTACCCAGCTGAACTTCACCCAGATTCCGAACTCACAGAAACTGTGACATAATACATGTTTGTTGTTTTAAGCTGCCAAGCTTTAGGGCAATCTGTTTTGCAGAAATAGGTAACAAATGCAGTACATGTTTGGCCCAATGTAAAAGAGGCTTGAAGTGTCATGTCCAGGTCAAGAAAGGTTGTCAAGATTTTCCACCTTTATTCAGTGTCACAGAACATCCCAGATTTCCCAAGAAGGTGATGGCACACGTGTTTGTTGGCTATTGTTACACATTCCATTGTTACACAATTGTGACTGTGAGAAGATTCTTCCTTATAATGAACTGAAATCCTTCAAGCTGGCACTAACTCTCCCTGTTGTGGCAGGAGTTGAAAACAATCAGAGAGGACCTGCACAGAACACAGTGACACAGAACACACTGACGAAAGGTAGCCACATGACACCTGACAGCAAGAAGAAAAATAATGAGCAGTGTGAGCAAGCCACTCCAGCAGCACCCACCAAACCTCCGGGAAGGCACCCACTCTGTCAGAGGTGTCTGGTGAGGAGCGGGGGAACCAAAAGAAAATATGAGCCTGTCCACAAAGCATAGGAGGATCTGCCCACAAGGGCAGCAAAGCTCTAGAAATGATAGTCGTGAGGCTGCTACACTTGTAAAGCCTCTGAAATGTACACAGCACAACAGAACAAAACATTTCAAGAAATGCCAGTCTGCTCAGTCAAGGGGCTCACCGCCAAGGGGGAAATAGACAAGCCTTGTCCCAAACCCAGAGAAGCCATAAAACTCCCAGAAATTATAATGTTCTGACAGTAGTTGTTCCTATAGAAAAACTAAAAAGCTATCACAGGACACAGTAAAAGAAAACATAGCAAGACGAAGCAAAAATGATAAAAATAGATGGGACTTGACTTCATCTAGCAGCCTCTTGAATTATATTATCAGCTTCTTAGAGAGGGGCGCCCAAGGGTCAAAAGTCAACTTCCACTGGTATTGCTTACTTCTTGCAGGGTGTCTGTCTGACTTTGGGTGTAAATGTTTAAATTCTTTGGCAAATGTGATGAGATTATCTCTTTAATGAGATTATTAGAGGTCAAATAATGTATGGGGAAATCCTGCAAATGAGATATCCCTATATACATGTATATAAGATACTAGTGTAGGTGGCTGTGAGACTAATGATAGTGGCAAGGGTGATAATAATAGTGATAATGGTAGTAGTGGTAGTGGTAGTTATAAAAGCCCCAATTTAAGAATACTATCCAGATACCGTTTGATCCCAAATACGGTCCCTACATGACTCCCAAGGTACAGTCAACCTCCATGCTGTAGAAGGCATGGATTATTGACTCCCAGTAAGGTCTCCGGCTCACATTTTACCCAGCAGAGGAGAGAAATGCAGGGAAGTTAAACAGCATTAGGCAGCTCTCATTTCTTACCCAGTCGTTCATTCTCCTGGACCTCAAATACGGTTACTGGTGATGGACATGTAGGTGGATTATCATTAATGTCTTGAACTTTTACATGAATTTCCAGTGGATATGAAAGTGGTTTTCCATACTCATCCTTTGCAACTGCATAAAAAACATACTACAACAGGAAAGTCAGAGTTAACACAAGACTCACCCACCACCCTCTGCCAAAGACAGAGAAAATCGCTGTTTCATTTCTATGTCATTTACTCCCTTATTTTTAATTCACTTAGAACTGGGAGATAAAAAAAAAATGAGATGGGTCAGAATTATGTGAAAATTATCATGTCTTTGAAAACCAATAATATGCTGGAGTCTGAAATGTGTGTGTGTGTGTGGTTTTTTTTTAAAGTAAAATCCATTTTGCTCTCAACTGTAGATGGGCATAGGACTTTGTCTTGTCGCCTGTGAAAATATTCTCTTTTACTCACTGCATCCTTTTCTTCTCGGTCCAAGGGCTGAGTCACGTAAATATCTCCTTCCTGGTCAATTGAAAATGGGAATCTTGGCAGCCTCTCTTTGTCAACTAAGGAATATTGTGCACCGGGATCATTCCACCGCACCTACAGGACCCAAAGTCAGTTGTGAGGAAAGCTACATTTGGACTGAGAGAACTGGAAAGGAAATAATTTTCTGGTTCTCAATTTGAAATCTCTGACAACCTTGTATGTCTGCGGTTTCTTATAACAACTGAATTATATTTTTCACTTTTAATCTAAAATAAGCCTGTTTCTCCCCACCAAGTTATATTGCTCGAAAAAAGCACACCAGGAAATGTTTCTTCTCTAAAGCAATTCCTCACAAACCCTCTACAGGGTTTCTTTTGGAAGTCTGACTGTGAAAACTTTCTATCCATGAACCATCAAGTTAAGAAACAAAATGTACTTTGTAGTTGGCAGTGTCTGAGGACCAAGCCGTGATGTATGGTGAGCATCTAACACTCAACAATGAAGATGAACAGGGGCAATAGAGGCCACTCTGAAATCTTCTCCATGCCCTTAAGTAAGACAAATGATACAAAAATAAGGACATTCCTTTCCTAAATTTTTAGCCTCAGAGACTTCAGGGATGAGAATAACTGCCAATTCCTAGGGTTGTTTGTAAACAACCTGGCAAAAATAAAAAATAACACAAGTAAGACCAATCTACTTACTATATAGACAGAGCCTGGTCTGATATATCAATAATGTTTACTAAGTTTGCCACATGCCAGACACAATTCTAAACATATTTATGTGTTATCTCATTTAATCTCCAAACAGTCCTCTGAAGTACAGACTACTGTTATCTCCATTTTACAATGAAGAAACCAGGGCACAAAAAATTTAAGTGATTTGCCCAACGTCCTACTGCTAGTTGAAATTTTCACAATAAACTATTCTCAGAGCAGCCTGGGACGGTATCACAGAAGCAACTTTGTCCCTTGCTAATTATTTAAGCATCATGCGTTGTCCACGCAAAGACTACCTGCTTGGTTATAAAGTGGGCTCCTCTTGTGTTCTAAAAATTCAGCCTGAGTTCCTCTCCCCTACCCCGCTTCCCTCCTCCTCCCTCTCCTCCCCCCTTCCTTCCACTCACCCTCCCTCCCTCCCTCCTTCTCTCCCTCTCTCCTTTTGGGTTTCAGAATACCCAGAGCATTTTTTCCAGGCCTGAAAATTGGGTAGACACTCTAGAATGTTTTCTTGGCAGCCTCAAGTCAACTAAGCATGAGTTCTTGGCAGCATTTACAAATCCCTATGGGAGTAACTTGAATAACAGCTACGAAGACTTTAGTCTAGGCCACCAATCAGAAATTCTCATGGTAATGAGTGTTGACATGCTTTCTTTCTAACTGGGAAATCAGAATTCTTTCTGCTGTTCTTCCTTTTTTTTCCCTCCTGAAGTTGAAGTTCATTAATTCAACATTCAATAAATAAATGTCCCTGGGCCCATCTCAATAAATATGATGGAATAGGCCATTCCAGGGCCCCTTAACAATAGTAGCATTAAAAAAATTTAGGGGAACCACAGACTAGTACTTCTTATCTTTTAATATCTAATAAATTTTATCTACTTTTACAGATACTATCGCAGTTAATCTTCACAAAACACTGAATCATTATCCCTATTTTATTGATGAGACACTGGGGCTCAGAATAGTTAAATGACTTGTTTATGATCAGTCATTTAAGTAATGGAACAGGAATATGATTTTGTTAATCTGCTTCCAAATCCAGGGATGTCCCACTAACCCACAGCTTTCATGTGGAGAAATTTCCTGGGCTTCCAGAAAATATCAAATCTGGGTGGAGTCCAGAGTGAATTTCCAGGAGCTAAGGTAGGAAGGGACCCAGGGTGAGAGCACATGCCACAGAGGTGGGGAAGTAGGAGCATCTGAACAGAGAGGAGAGGCACACGCAGGAGACAGAATGCCAGGTGTGGGGAGTTTCCAAGGGGAAAGGTTCCCTACTATGATCCTTTTACCCCTAGCCAGTCCTATCTCTGTCCCTCAGCCTATGATGGGACAAGTCTATTGGGTCAAGATTTTTCCCACAATAAGAATGAGCAGCCTTTCAAAACTATTTGCAACCCCCAAATCAAACCATGTTCATACATACAATGTGTGCACCATATATGACCCACTGCAGGGCAGCCATATCCCACACTGCTAACAGGGAACAACAAACGTCACTGCTGTCTACTTTTAAGGTGAGGGTAAGTGAAGTTCTCTCTGAAAGCAAAAGTATACATCTGATGTAGTTTGGATGTTTTCCCCTCCAAATCTCATGCTGAAATGTAATCCCCAGTATTGGAGGTGAGGTCCAGTGGGAGGTGATTGGATCATGGGGGCGGATCCCCCGTGAATGGCTTAGAACCATGCCCTAGGTGATAAAGTGAGTTCTCACTCTGAGTTCACATGAGACCTGGTGCTTAAATGTGTGTGGCACCTCCCGCCTAACTCTCTTGCTCCCACTGTCATCATGTGATGCTCCTGCTCCCCCTTTGCTTTCTGCTGTGATCGTAATTTTCCCAAGGCCCTCAACAGAAGCCAATGACAGAGCCATGCTTGAACAACCTGCAAAACCATGAGCCAATTAAACTTTTCTTTATGAATTACCTACCTCAGGTATTTCTTTATAGCAATGCAAAAATGGCCTAACACAGTATCTGCATCCAAGTGTCCTGCCCATGAGGCATGGTCAAGTCCAGTGACTCGGGGTCAGAGGCTATATAATTTGCTTTATAATCATGCTATGCAAAAATGTATCTAATAAGTGTATCAGTGAAGACCTTTATGGTGGGTCTCTACAAAGTGAAGCCATTTCTCTAGTTGGCTGTCAGTGTTACTTGGGCTTGGGTACTACCTGAGTGATTTTGATGGGGTGAGGATCAGTCGAGTTTTCCACCATCTCCACAGGTTCTGGTGCTTTCCAAATATTCTCTGTCACTATGATATCCACAGATGTGGTATCACTGAAGGAATTCTCACTCTGGCCTCCCATGTCCTTCACTGAGATCACCAGATTATAGGAAGGATTCTTAGCAGGGTTCAATTCCTGAGATCCTATGAGAAGTAGGGGAGAAGGCAATAGGAAGCATCTCTGGAAGGGACAGACCCAACTCCCTTTTTCTGACTGAGACAGTCCTACCAGGGCACTCCTGAACATACCTTCTCGGGTAAGAGAGATGGCTCCCGTTCTGTTGTTGATCTGGAAATACATGACATTGTTGATCATAGGAAGCTGGATGACAATCTGGTAAGAAAGCTGGCCATTGGGAGTGGCCGGATCATCCAGGTCTGTGGCATTGACATACAAGAAGGGCTTTCCTGTTTAACAAAACATAACCAGAAAAAGAAAACAAGATATTAATTGAAACCCAAACCAACCATAGCTACTTGTTCCATGTAAAAAGTGGATATATAATAGGGAAAGGTAGGACAGTTCACACCAGTGTGGAAATAAATATTTATCCCACTCCCCTTCCCTAAAATAAGGTTTCTCAAGGTCTGGTCCAAGAACCTCTAAGGGTCCCTGAAACTGTTCAAGCGCTCTGTAAAGCTAAAGGTCATGTATGTGTAAAAGATCCATTTAAAGTACAAGATAATTTAATGACTTTTAGTGTAAAAGAATGGAAAATATGGCATTGATATTGATTTCACTTTGCAACTAATCTTTAGGAAACCACAATTTATTGAGTTTGGGTATAGTACTAAAGAATGTCCCGTTATCTGAAAATACTATTAAAATATTCCTTTCTTGTCCAACTGCATATCTGTGTGAGGCTAATTTTCCTTCGTATACTTCAGCTAAACTAGCACATGACAAGACAATGAATGTAGAAACAAGACATGAGAATCCAAGTGTTTTCTATTAATCCAGACATTAAAGAGATTTGCAAAGATTAAAGCAATGCCATTTTTCTCACTATTTTTGTCTTTAAAATCAATTATTTTTCATTAAAACATGTTTAGTGTTATTTTAAATGAATTAATAATTTTTTAAAATTTCTAATACAGTAAATGTTGATAGATATAACCAGTGATGTAGTAGAGATGCCTCATGAGACTCAGTTGTTGAATTTTCAGAAATGTTGTGTGTCAATTATTAATACCAATGGTCACTTGAAATAGGCCATGGTACTTGAAATAGGCCATGGTAGGAGTATTTGTAACATGGAAATTGGAAAATTCTACAAATCAGAGCTTTGTCCCCCAAGAAAAGTAGCCGTTACGCCTTTACCAGGACACCACTGGATATAACCCACGTATCTAAAAGTTCTTTGGAGTCCTCAGTAAATTTTAAGAGAATATACAAGTCCTGAAACCAAAAAGTTTGAGAGCCACTTCTCTAGCAGATTCTATTAGTGAAGATAGAAAAGGTATGGCCTGGAGGCTTCACATTTAGCAGAGTCTGTGTGAGTCTTTGGTATGCAGCCTCAGGGACAGGGACATCACTCCACATAGTAAAGTGAAGTGAATTTTTTCCCAGAATTCTCAGAGGCAGGCATTGAAGAAAGAGAAGGAAAACATTTAAGTAACTTGAAGCGAAGCTTGATGGTGGGATTATGCAAATGGCCCCAAGTCTTGATTAGTATTATTTTAAATGAATATCTTTAAAATTTCTAATACAGTAAATGTTGATAGGTATATTTCTGAGAACTCTGAAGTCTAATATTCATTTATGTCTTGTGCAACTCTTAGGAGGTGATGCTTCTTTCTAGGTGCCTGCTGGATACACTCACTCCTTAATGGAGAGCTCTTGTGGAAGTGAAAGATAGAAGGTCAATGTAGCATAGAAAAGGGCTGAGCCATAGATGGGATGTAAGAGAAAAAAAGAGCTGGAAACCACCAGTGACAATATCAATGGAGGTTCCTGAGAAGATACAGGGGAGTAAGCTCAGCTTTCTAGAGTGTTCTAGAGCTCTGAAGTATCTTTAAGATCACCCTAGAAAAGTGTTTTTCAACTGGGGGTAATTTTTGAGACAGAATCTCACTCTGTTGCACAGACCAAGTGCAATAGTGTGATCATGACTTACTACAGCCTCAATCTCCTGGGCTCAAGTGATTGTGCCACCTCAGCCTCCCAAGTAGCTGGGACTACAGGCATGCACCACCACACCTAGCAAACTTTCTTATTTTTTGTAGAGACAGGATCTCACTTTGTTGCCCAAGCTGGTCTCAAACTCCTGGCTTAAGTGATCATCCCGCCTTGGCCTCCCAAAGTGCTGGGATTTTGTGCCCTCCATCCCACCAGAGGACATTTGGCAATGCTTGGAGACATTTTTATTGTCACAACTTGGCAGGGGGCACATAGTGGATAGAGGTCAGGGGGATGCTGCCAATCATCCTACAAGGCACAGAATAGCCTCTGACCAAAAATAGAATGATCAGACCCAAGATGTCAATACGTAGTGCTGTGTTGAGACGTTGAGAGACCGTGCTCTGGAGCAATAGAGATAGTCAAACAACTCCCAGATCAGTATGAAATGTGGGTAAGATAGTGCTTATTGAGTGACAGCTGCAGCCGTTAGCCACACAAGTCTGCCCCTTCCACCTGACACCCTTCCATCTTTCCATAAATATCTCTGGCCCCTGCCTGTTACCTGGGCGAGAGTTCTGCCTTACTGAGCCTTCGTACTTTGACTGGAGAAACGTGGGTCGATTGTCATTGACGTCCTTCACTTCTATGGTGATGGGGACTGGACCCTCCACTATAGCTCCATTAGCATCCAGGGCTGCAACCTGATGTTGAGGAAAAGGAAACCATGTTGGTGAGACTGAACTTCATGTCACATGCCCGAAAATCATTTGAAGGAAATTAGAACTCAAAGAACCAGGTGACTGTAGGACAGAAAGAACTCACAAAAGCCCAAATTGGGAGCTGCTAAAATAGGGGTTGTATCAGTCAAGCCTGGCTAATAATGATGGTGACTCTCTATTAGCAGGGTGTTCTGGACACTGAACATGCGTCTATTCTGGATGGCTGGAGTCCATGAAACAAGAGCACTGTGACCCCTGAGAATATGAAAGTGTCGAGTTCTCTTCCAGAGCCATTATGGTGGTCAGCCTGCAAGGCCTGCAGCAGAAGTACCAGACAGAAAGCTTTTATCTCACTCTTTTTTCCATAGTTAGCTCTCTGCCTTTCGTAGGTATTCAGATACCAACAGTGAAAACTAAAGGAGAAAGAGAGGGAGAAGGATCTTTTTAGTCAGCTTCTGGCTATTGGTTCCTTCTGCTTCTTCCAATGCCCAAAGTAGCTCCATCCTAGCGCCGATGCAGCCTTCTTCATGGGTCCCAAGCCAATGCAAGAGCCGCAGGCAGATACCAGTGAAGTATCACAGATGTGCTGACTTTTGATCCAAGTACCTAAGCATGGTCTTACTTGGATAAGTAATGCCATCAGAGGGTCCTGGCAATGTAAGTGGGGTTACTCTGGTTAAAAAGCCTAAGGAAAAGGATATGTTTGCCACACCTCTCTGTAGTTGTTAAGAAATGGACATAAAAGGATTGCAAAGTGTGCCATTAATGTAAGGAAAGTTGTAACTGGATTCTATGCAAGGGAGGAAGATGCCAGCGATACTTCCAGAACAAAGGGTGCTCGCAGAGGTTGGAGTTAGATCCCTTCACCTGGTCTTAATTTACCTGGAGATTGTGTGTGGATCTTGTTTCCCTGTCCAAGGCTTTGGTGTAATACAGAAGTCCCTCCCGTTCTATCTTGAATATGTTGTCTGTCTCCCCAGTTAATTCAAAAGTCACAGCAGGAGGATTGGCCTTAAACTGGGGAAAAAAGCAAAAACAACAGATTAGGTTGTAAGGGAAAAAATAAAGTTGTGGAATTTGTAGAAAGTCACCAATTTCAGGTAAAATTTTCACTGGTTCAATTACCAAATAAGAAATCCTCAACTTTTAAAGTGGTACCTTCTAAAAGTTTGTTTGCACAATAACTGTGTAACATTCAACATACGTTTTCCTCAAGAAACTGTATACTATTATTCAATACATTGACAAAAGTCACTGATGCTTTAAATTGTAGCTGAGGTTAAAAGGGACTTTTTGGTAATATCTGAAATCTACGACATTACTAGCTTCTAAGAAGCATTAAAAGGGTAGATTTCTTGCTAGGATAAAATATGTCATTTAGCACTTCTAAAAATCGTGACAAAGATTAATAGACATGTTAATGTTAAGGAAAACAATTTATAAGTGGCTTCAACTTAATGCAAATGCTATATGATAATCTATTTTTCAGAAGTGAAGAAAATACTGACCACCATATTTATAGATATGGCTATATCACTAAGACCACAACAACAGAAAATTCACATAAAACTAAGAAAACATAAAAGTTGTTCAACTTTAAGTTTTAATATACTTTTATATATTTTATTAAATTAAAAACAATATCAATGTTAGTATCAATATAAAGAAATATTGTTGATGGAAATATAAATTCCTATATTCCTTTTAGAAATAACTTGAGGCATAAAATGTTTATAGCCTTTGATAGCAAACATTACTATACAGAATTTACCCTGAGGAAATATTTTTTCAAACAAGTACATGCTTGTAGAGTAAGTAACTTTATTTATAACACCAGTAAGGTTGAAAACTCCTAAAGGGTCATAAAAAGGACATTTAAATTATTATGGCACATGACCCTGACAGAATATTAATCATTAAAATGTTCATTCTACAAATTATGAAGAAACATAAGAAACAGTTATGTAAAGTAACAGAAGTAAATTTGAGAGTAAATCTAGACTGTAACAGTACCAAAAGAATTCATGTCGGTAGGTAAGAAATGGAATTTAAAATACAAGAACAGTTGATGTGTTAAACGGGTAAGATTATAAGTTAAAAAGTTTTTGTGCATGTTTGTTTGTTGATATTATATTGTTTATATAATAAATGAACATGTTGCTATTTTGTGCTTTAAGAAAAAGACCTGGACATCAGTGAGAAAGGTGGAGTAAGGGCCTGCAGAAAACTGCTCCTCCATAAAAGCAACGAGAACACTGGCAAAAATTGTAAATATCATTTTTTCAGAATATGTGAAATGAACCAGATGCTTGCAAAATCCAAGGAATGTTTATTAAAAAACAAAACAAAAACAAAAAACAACAACAAAAAAAACCTACTAAATATCAGTGAGAACCAAGCTTTGTGGTGTTTTAATGCACCCTAATCCCATGGTCCTTTCCTAAGACCTGAAGTAGCCTTGAAAGCAACAGCCTCACACCACAGTACCATGGAGAGGGTGAGAAGCATTTGTAGCCTCCCAAAAGCTCCATCACCAGAGAACTATCATTAGCTATCCTGTTGGCATTTCCCTGGAAACACCTACTTATAAGGCTTATCTTCATTTGACCTGACTCAGAATTCACACACTACACACAATTTTTCCCCTGGGGCATTTGTTGAAAACAACCATCAGCAATTGTTCAACATTGCAGCGGCCTGAGGCTGTGATAACAGTTGAAGCAAAGCAGCAGCTGACCAAAACACTTAAAAGGGAAAGCTGGGAAATGAGATGTCCATATGGGGCTTTGAAAATCTCTAATATATTCCTGGCAATCTACAAGGCCACTATCATGAGCAGGGCTGCATGCATGCCTGGGAAAGGCCTGAGAAGGACCTATCCCTCACCTCTGGCTGACTTGGAGGCTCTGCATAAGCAGAAAGTAAAGGCGAAGGCAGAGTTGTAAACTGCCTGTCACATAGTTGAAGGTTGTGTCCCAACATGCACACAGTGCCCCTTGGTAAACGCCAGGAGACTTACTGGCTTAAGACATTTAAGGAAATCTCTATCTAGTCATTAGCTGAACACTAAGCTAACTGAGCAGAGACTTCAGTGGCCAGACATGACAAAGAATACAGACTTTACAGAATTCATTAAGGAAAGTCACTAAGCAAACAAACAGCATCAACAACCAACTCCAGGAAAAGAAAGATATATGATTTCTAGAGTTGCCACATCACATTATTTAAACTGTTCAGTTTTCAAATTATGAAATGTATAAAAATATTAAAAAGTTAAGTCAACAGAAACTGTCCCTGAGGAAGCCCAGATGTTGGATTTACTAAATATTTTTAAAAATCTATTTTAGATAGATTCAAAAACTAAAGGAAATCATCTCTAAAGAATTAAAGCTCAAAAACAATGTCTCATCAGATAAAGAATATTAAAAATAGAAATTTTTAAAATAGAAATTCTACAGTTGACAAGGATGATAACTGAAAGGAAAAATTCATAAGAGGGTATTCAAAAGCAGATTTGAGCTAGCAGAAGGAAGAATTTGTAAACTTGAAAATAGATTAATAGAGATTACAGAAAGAAAAAATGGATAAAAATGAATAGATTCCCATTTTTATTCATGTGGGAACACCATCAAGCAGACAAACACATACATAATAAAAGTTCCAGAAGGAAAGGAAAAAGGGGGAAGAAAGATTATTTGAAGACAGAATGACCCAAAACTTCACGAATTTAAGAAAAACATGAATCTATATATCCAACAATCACAATGAACGCCAAATAGAATAAATTCAAAGAAATCCAAACCTAGTCACATCATATACATTTGAAAGATAGAGAATCTTAAAAGTGCATAGACTCATCACATGCAAAGTGATAAAATTAACAGCTGATTTTCCATGGAGATCAAAAGGCAGTGGAATGACACATTCAAAGTGCTGAAAGAAAAAGAGTAGCCAAGAAAGAATTGTAAATCCAACAAAACTATCCTTCAAGATGAAAATAGAATTAACCTATACTACTATCAGACAAAACATACTTGAAGACAAAATTTTCAGAGACAAAAAAGGATATTCTATAATGATATAAGGGTCAATCTATCAAGAAACCATAGCAATTATAAACATATATGATGCACCTATCAATGAACCTCAAAACACATGAAAGAAAAGCTGACAGAATGGAAAGGAAATTAAATAACTCAACGGTAATAATTGAAGATTTCAAGACTTCACTTTAAATAATAGAATAGAAAATCAATAAGGAAACAGAAGACTTGAACAATACTGTAAACCAATTAGAAGCTAACAGACACGCAACACTCCACCCAACAAAAGCCAATCACATGGAACATTCTCCAGGATAGGTTATATGTTAGACCATAAGCAAGTCTCAATAAATTTAAAGGGATTGAAGTTATACAAAGTATTTGACACTTGAATAAAATTAAAAATAATATAAGGAAATTTGGGAAAATCACAAATATGTGGAAATAACAATATACTCTAAAAACCAAAGGTCAAAGAAGAAATCAAAAGGGAAATTAGAAAATACTTTGATATAAATGAAAACAAAAAGAAACACAGCATGCCAAATCTTATGGGATGCGGATAAAGCAGTACTTAGAGGAAATCTATTGCTGTAAATGTTTATACTTAAAAAAGATGAAATCCCAAAATAACCTAATCTTCTACTTTAAAAAAACAAGAAAAAGAAGAATAGCGAAGCAAGCAGAAGAAAATAATAAAGATCAGAGTGGATATTAATGAAATGGAGAATATAAGAGCACAGGAGAAAAGTCAACAAAACCAGAGTTGATTATTTGAAAAGATCCACAAAAGTGAAAAATTTTTGGCTGGACTGACCAAGAAAAATGAGATAAGGTGAAAATAACTAGAATCAGGAATATAACAGGACACACCACTACTAACCTTATAGAAATAGAAAGTATTAAAGAGAATATTGTGAGCAATTATTTTCCCACAAATTAGACAACCTAGATGAAATGGACAAATTTCTAGACAAAAACTACTAAAACTGATTCAAGAACACATAGAAAATCTGAATAGAACTATAACAAGAGACTGCATTAGTAATCAAAAACCTTCCACACACAAAAATGCCCAGAACCAGATGGCTTCCCTAGTGAATATGTACCTAATATGTAAAAAATATGTACCTAATATGTAAAGAAGAATTAACACCAAACCTTCAGAAATTCTTCCAAAACTAGAAGAGTAAGGAACACTTATTCAATTCATTCTATGAGGCCAATATCCTGATACCCAAACCAGAAAAAAGTCGATGCAAGAAAACTTCAGACCAGTATCTCTTTTGAATACAGACACAAAATTTTTCAATGAAATACTAGCAAACTGAATCCAGCAACATATGAAAAGTGTTATATATCATTACCAAGTGGAAATTATCCCAGAATACAAAGCTGGTTCAATATATGAGGGTCAATTAATGTAATACCCCATATTGATAGAATCAAGGAGAAAAACCACATATTTCAATAGAGGCAGAAAATCATTTGACAAAATCCATCATACTTTCATGATAAAAACACTCAACACACCAGGAATAGAAGGTGACTTCTCAGTCTAATAAAAGGACACCTAAGTAAGCCCCACAGCTAACACTGTACTTAATGGTGAAAGACTGAAAGCTTTCCCCATAAGATCAGAAACAAGACAAGGATACTCAATCTTGCCACTTCTATTTAACATTATACTAGAGATTGTAGCAAGGGAAATTAGGCAAGAACAAGAAATAAAAGGCATAAATATTGGAAATAAAAAAGTAAAACTCTCACTGTTCACAGATGCCATGATTTTATATAGGGAAAATTCTAAGGAACCTAAAAACACTGTTACAGCTAATAAACAAGTATTATAAGGTTTCACAATAAAAGGTCAATAAACAAAAATCAATCTTTCTATCCATTAAGCAAAGAGCAACCCAAAAATGATTTTTTTTTTTTTTTAGTTTCACTGTCGCCCAGGCTGGAGTGCAGTGGCCGGATCTCAGCTCACTGCAAGCTCCGCCTCCCGGGTTCACGCCATTCTCCTGCCTCAGCCTCCCGAGTACCTGGGACTACAGGTGCCCGCCACCATGCCCGGCTGATTTTTTGTATTTTTAGTAGAGTTGGGATTTCACCGTATTAGCCAGGATGGTCTTGATCTCCTAACCTCGTGATCCGCCCGCCTAGGCCTCCCAAAGTGCTGGGATTAGAGGCGAGAGCCAGGGCGCCCAGTCCAAAAATGATATTTTTAAAATTCCATTTACAATCACAACAAAAAGAATAACATATCTCAGAATAAACTTAAGCAAAGAAATAGGAGGCTTATAAAATGGAAACTACAAAACACTGTTGAAAGAAATTAAACAAGTTCTAAATAAATGGAAAGACACGTCATATTTACAGATTTAAAAATCTAATGCTGTTAAGATGGCAATACTTCCCAAGTTTATCTACTGATTCAATACAATCCCTATCAAAATTACAGCTGCCTTGTTTGTAGAATTTACAGGCTGATCCTAAAATTCATATGGAAATACAGGGGACTCAGAACAGCCAACAACAAAGTAGGAAGACTTAACATTCTCTAATTTCAAAATTAACTACAAAGGTATAGTTCCAGATAATGCAGTACTGGCATAAACATATATAGATCAATGGAATCAAAGTGGGAGTCCAGAAACAATTCAATTGATTTCTGACGAGGATGCTAAAATAATTCAGTGGGGGCAAGAATCATGTTTTCAATAAATGGTGCTAGAACAACTAGATATCCACATGCAAAAGAATGAAGTTGGACCCTTACCCCATACCATACACAAAACTAACTCAAAATGGATCAAAGACCTAAATAGAAAAACTAAAACTATAAAATTCTGAGAAGAAAGCATAGATATAAATCTTTACGACCCTGAATGAGGCAATGGTTTCTTACATATAACGTCAAAAGTACAAATAACAACAACAAAATAAATTGAACTTCATCAAAATTCAAAGCATTTGTGCTTCAAAGGACGCTACCAAGAAAGTGAAAAGATAACTTATAGAATGTAAGAAAATACTTGCAGCAAATCATATCTGATAAGGGAGAACTTATATATGGAATATGTAAAGATTCTTACAACAATAAAAAGACAACCTGATTAAAAATAGGCAAAGGATTTGAATAGATATTTCTCCAAAGAAGATATATGAATAGTCAATTACCACATGAAAAGATACTCAACATCAGTCATTAGGGAAATATAAACCAAAACCACAAAGAAATATCACTTCACAACCACTAGGATAGCTATAATAAAAAAAAAAAAAAAAGGATAATAACAAGTGCTAAGGATATGGAGAAATAGGAACTCATACATTGCCGGTGAAAATGTAAAATGGTTCAGCTGCTTTGAAGAACAGTTTGTGGTTTCTCAAAAGTTTAAACAGAATTAACTTTGACCCACCAGTCCCACTACTGAGTGTGTGTGCGTCCAAGAGAATCGAAAACATGTACTCATAAAAAGTTGTACATGAATGAATAGCCATAGCAGCATTATTCATTACAGCCATAAATGAAAAAAAAAAAAACAAAAAACAAATATCCATCAAGTGGCACATGGATATCCAAAATGTGATATATCCATATGATGGAATATCACTCAGTCATAAAAAGGAATGGAGTTCTGGTACATGTTACCAACATGGATGAATGTTTAAAACACTACGGTACATAAAAGAAGTCACACATAAAAGGCCACATGTTGTAGGATTCCATTTACATGAAATGTCTAGAACAGGCAAATCTACAGAGACCAAGAGTAGATTAGTGGTTGCCCGGGGCTGAGGGGAGTGGAGGCTGAAGAGTGACTGTTAATAGGCATAGGATTTCTTTGGAGGCTGATGGAAATGTTCTGGAATTAGATAGCAGTGATATTTGCACATCTTTTGAGATACTAAAAACTACTGAATTTTAGAGGCATGAATTTTAGGGCTACATCTCATTAAAAATGAGAAAAAAAGACCTCTCTCAGATTTATATCCCACTGTCTGATGATCTGGAAGCCCCTGGTGAGTACAGAGCTGGCACTAGTTGAAAAATCCTCAGTGAAATAAGTCTATGGTGGTGCAGTTCATTTTATTTTTGAGGATATATTAATAACCTAAGAACCAACCTCATGGGGCAATGAGTGTTCTTCATGCCTCCATAGGTCCAGGTGCTGGATGAGAGGATATGTACACCTACCTCCTCCCCACCACTGAAACAAAGAGCTCCGAGCACATCTTACCAAGGCTGGGTTTACTGCATTCTTTCCACATACAAAGATGGAGAGAGCAGAATGTGCTTGACTAGAAGTCAGGAGACCTGTGTTCTATTGTTGACTCTGCCATTAACTAACTTAAGCCTCAGTTTCCCCATTTTTAAAACAAGTGGTCGGTACCAAAAGTCTCCAGTGTCTTTTCTAGCGTGAAGCTTCTGTGATTCTAAAAAGAAAATCCCCTTCATCTTCTACTCACTACTCCGTCATCCCAACCCCACGCCCTAACCCAACATACACACACACACCCCTATAAAGAAGAAACATTCAAGCATGATAACCAGGTTATCATTTCCTGCCAAGAAGGGATAACTTTGCAGCATGGCTAACAGAAAAACAAAAAAAAACATGGAGCAGCCCAAGGAATGATTTTTGCTGGCTAGTATCCTCAGAGACTCTGGAATGATCCTACTGAACAGTTTCTAGGTCTGGATGTTTGTCAGTTGTAAAGCTTGTAAGTTGAAGGTTGCATCTATGTACAATCCTGATTCCCTTCAATGGAGTGTGGACCTGTGCTCACAGAACACCTACTGTATTTTGACCTTGAGTCTTTTCATACAAAAATCTCAGAAGTAGCCACAAACTTTGTTTCACAAATATGTTTTATTTAGCTTGTAATTAAAAAAAAAAAACTATGTTAATTTTTTTATATCAGTGAATTTTATATAAATATAAAATTTTATGGCTTTTCTAGAAAAATTATAAAATCTAGTACAGTAGTACCCAAATTCTAATTTGTGAAAATTGTCTGGAGCTAAATTGAGCCTATCCCCTTTTGACTTACTCTTAGTTTGCCACAGTCCCCACTCCTTCCTCTTGTCCCAAATACTAAAGACAAGTATCAGAAAACTTTTGATTTCATATTTGTGCAGTTGGGTTTTTTTTTTTAATCATATCTGTTTGTTGTTATTGTTGTTGTTTGGCTGTTGTTTTTCTTTTCTCCAGATGGCTTCATTTATCACTCAGCTAGCCCCTAAGGGCAGTTGAGATAACTCACCACAGACAGGCGTCTATGCCACACCCAAGCACTCAATTGGCACCTGCATGAGGAAGGCTCCCCAGTCTGTATCTCCAGACCCATATTAACACTGTCTCTTAGACCTCTCCACCTGGCTGCCCCACAGATAACCTTAAAATCAACAAGCCTAAGGCCGGGCACGGTGGCTCAAGCCTGTAATCCCAGCACTTTGGGAGGCCCACGGGCGGATCACGAGATCAGGAGATAGAGACCATCCTGGCTAACACGGTGAAACCCCGTCTCTACTAAAAAATACAAAAAACTAGCCGGGCGAGGTGGCGGGCGCCTGTAGTCCCAGCTACTCGGGAGGCTGAGGCAGGAGAATGGCGTAAACCCGGGAGGCGGAGCTTGCAGTGAGCTGAGATCCGGCCACTGCACCCTAGCCTGGGCGACAGAGCAATACTCCATCTCAAAAAAAAAAAAAAAAAAAATCAACAAGCCTAAAACTCATTCACTTTTCTCTAAATCTCTAAACTCTCTCTGTTTCTCACTCAGTGACACCACTAACTACCCAGTCAAGCAAGCCAGAGACCTAAGAGTTATCCTTCTTTCTGTTCCTTCACCTCCTGTGCTCATTCAGTAACATATAAACAACAGAAGTTTATCGCTCATAGTTCTGAAGGCTGAGAAATCCAAGATCAAGGCACTAGCAGATTCAATGTCTGGTGAGGGCCCACTCCTCACAGATTGCACCTGCCATGTGTCCTTACATGGCAGAAGAGGCAAACAGGCTCCCCCAAGCCTCTTTTATAAGGGCACTAATCCTATTCATAGAGGCAGAGCCCTCATGATCTAATCACCTACTAAAGACCGTAACTCTTCATATTATTACATTGGAGATTAGGCTTCGACTTATGAACTTCGTGGGGACACCAACATTCAGACCTCTATAGTTACTCAAACCAGGCCTCCATCACTTCCCATTGAACTATTGAAAATAGTTTTCTAAGATCTTTTTAACCTCTAAGCTCACCGCCTTTCAGCTTACACTCAGAGTGATCACACAGTAAGCTTCTACAGCACAAATCTTGTTATGCTTTTCCTTGTTGAAGCACTCCAGCAGCACCCTGCAGCCTGCTATAGGACGAAGGGCCAGTCCAGCCCATGCTGACCTCAGCAGGCATGCAGACCTTTGACTGCATCCTGTCTCCCACCCTAGACTCTGGCCCACAGGCCAGCTGTCATTGTCTTGACAAGTGCACACCCCCAGGCTTTTTCCCATCCTGTACTCAGTACCTGCTTCCTGACTGTGAGCGCCTGCTCATCTTTGAATACTCTGTTTAGGGGTCAATGAAACCTCTTCTGTTCACTCACTACCATCTTCACTTGAAACTGATCATTCTTAGATTTTAAGTGTTCTCACCACAAAAAAGAGATAAGTGAGATAATGCATATGTTAATTAGCTTGATTTAGTCATTTCTCTATATACTTCAAAACACGTTGTACACAATATATGCAATTTTGTCAATTAAAAAATAAACATAAATAAAAATCAGTCACTCTTTCTTCACTTACCCTCTGCCCCTTCCACATCCCACCAACCTCCCATGAGAACCTTCAGTGCGTGTGTCTGTTTCCTTGTTAGTTTTCTCTTACTAGCTGGTAAGCTCACTGGGGCAGGGATGGAGTCGGGATCATCCCATATCCCCAGTACCCAGCAGAGCACCTGGTATATACAATAGTCACTCCGTACATGATTAATAAAAGCAAGTCTGTGAGAGAAAGTAAGTAACTCAACTGTGTGTGAGCCCCTGCCAGAGTCTCCTAGCCAGTTCCCTGAATCTTCTCTTTCCTCCTCTAGTTTGTAGCCAGAGTGACATTTTCTCAATGGAGTCTTGATTCAGATCCATTGCTTTTGAGAAAAACTCAAGATCCTTAAAGTCAGCGTCCTCCCTGTCTCTGTGGCCTCCTCTCCCACCTGCTCCACCTGGCTCCATCCTCCCTAGCTGCATGGCCTTCTGCCAGTCCTTGGTATGTCCCCTGCCCTCTCCTGGCAGAGGGCAGCCATCCGTGCCGGGCCTTTTCTAAGCTCTCTTCCCTCCGTTCCTCACCAAGTTAATTCCTCTCAACACATTCACTGCTTCCTCAGGCCCTGACTTCCCTGACTGGAGAGGCGGAGGCCCCTTATAACATCCTACCTCACCGGGCTGCATAGACATGCAAGCATGCCCCTGCCAGCTCTTACTCAGGGGCCCTTTGCCCTAAGCTGGTACCAGTGAAAGAAAAGGGAGGAGAGACAGCTTTCAGCCTCTCCTCTGTGGAGGGGAAATGTCCAGCACAATACAGTTGTCCCTTGGCATCGGTGGGGGATCATTCCTGGACCCATGCAGATACCAAAATCCACAGATGCTGAAGACCCTGATTTAAAGTGGTGTATTATGGTCATGGAACCTACGTGCATTCTCCCACATACATTAAACCATCTCTAGATTATTTATAATACCCAATACAATGTAAATGCTATATAAATGATATAAATGATTGTTATACTGTATTTTTACATTTGTATTATTTTTATTGTTTTTCCCAAATATTTTGGATTCTCTGTTGGTTGAATTTGCTGATGCATGAACCCACAGATACAGAGGGCCGTCTGTAAATTTTTGGCAGTTAATGGAGGGCACTTGCCTTAGAAGGTAGCTCAGCAACCTCTGCCACTTCCCTGGTTCATGGGATGGGGAGGGGTCACTGGCACCCCCCAAGAGATTCATCAGCATCCTCCAATCACTTCAGGGCCAAGTGACTTTCTCGGGGGACGTGTGGTAAATACAGTAGTGTTTTCCCCTTCTCCACTACATTTCCAGGATTATTTCTGTGTCTTTAATAGCACTTCAGATGGGACTTAGGTCCCTTCCCTTACTCCCACCTGCGGACTGCCACTCCATCTGATACTGTTCATGGTTATCTAACTAAACAAAACATCCACCTCCCAGCACACCTTGGCAATGGCCCAGGTGGGGGCTCAGAGAAGGTGGTGAGGAAAAGGCAGGCCTCTGGCCAGAAAGCTCATTCTAGCACTGAGTCCAGAGAAGCCGTATCTTCCAGTACTTGAAGCAGCAAGCTCATTGATCAGACAGCCTCGAGGGTGAATGGTCATTCCCCTCTCCAGAGACAGGCTTCCTTTCTACTCTAGGGGAGAGGCAGAGTCTGCAGGCACCAAACACCCTGTGGAGGGCTGGGAGCACTCGTCCCAGAGATGATTGAGGAAGTCCAAATAGAATGTCGGTACAATTCTTATGATACTGAGGCCACTCATCTCTCTGTTTAACTTAGCTTCTGAAACCATTCTTGATAATGAGAATGCCATGCCTTTATTTTATTTCCTGCTGTACAATAGATAAGGGAGTAAAAGTCCACCAAGAGAGCATACAAAATCAAGAGGACAGTGATCAAGAGTAGCTTTTACCTGGAATATAATTTGACTCGGTTCTTGGCCTTCATAAATAGAAAATGTCATGGGTTTCAGGGGTCCACTAAACTTCCCCTCTTGGCCATATCCAGTTGCCTGTTAAAAAAGAGAAAATTAGCATCTTGTATGAATGTGTCTGTGTCACTTGTGATTTTATTAGGGTTTCCAGCACCAATATATGAAACATAGGATTCTATCATGGCTGAAATCTGATCAAAACAGAAAAGAGTATAATAGCTGTTGAAGCTCTACCATGTCAAAGTAGCTTGTTACAAACCTTTGCGTTGCTTTTCTTAAACATCTGAGAAGAATGTGAGATGACAAGAATCACTCTATGAGAAGAATGTTAACATCCCCATATTACAAATGAAGCTTAAAAAGGTTAATACAGCACACATGCTCAGGCCTAACTGAACTAGAGCCCATGGCCTTCCACAATCCCACACTGTCTTCTAAATTCTATATGTTTTTACTCCAGCTTCATAAAACACCTCCCTCCACTCTTTTTATCTTATAAGGACATTTATAGCAGATGGCCAGCACTCTAGAGTTTTGAATTTATAAGGGGGAGGAAGAAAATATAGATGTATTTAGTACAAAGTTTGCTTGGCACAGTTACACAGTGAGTTTTAGCCAAATTTGAATCTGAATTTGAATGATAACTTTAAGCAAAGCTTACTATTATAACATTTGATTAGCTCTTTACATTCATTTAGAAAAAAAAACAATAAAAGCACAAAATATTTAAGCAGTAGCCCCACAATGGTTCTAAAATCCAAAGACCCTAAACCTGAAAGCTAAGCAGGCTCTGCAGACACCCAAGTCAAGACTGGAGTAGGAGTGAGTGTGGCTGGGATGGTAAGAAGAGTGACGCACACTTGCTAAGTTACTACATGTGGAGCTCTGTCCTAAGCACATTTAATCCTGACAACAACCCACTGGGAGGAAGTTACTATTGTTACCCTTGTTTTACAGGTGATGACACTAAGACCCAAAGAGGTTAAACTATTTGCCCAGGTAGTGGCTGGAAGCAAGATTTGAACCTGCAACTCTGGAACCGGCCCTCTCAGCCTCTACGCACCAGCACCCACCAGAGCAGGTGAAATAGCCAAGACAACCTGGAGGGAAAGCTGGCGGGCTGCACTGAAGATGTGCATGAGAGTGTGACTCCCACCATTCCCAGTCTCAGAACATGGGGAGCATCACTGTAGCCCTCACCACAACAGCACCTGTGAAGGCGGATGGAGTGGGTGCCGACAGGAAGGGACAGCCAGTCATGCACCCATGTTGGGGCACCCTCTAGGACCAGGGATTTAGTGTCTCATCCCCATGCTGGCCTTCTCTCCTTCCTGGGCAGGTATGTGGGTCTCCCATTTGTGGTGGAAATCAGGGGTGAAACAGATTGAAATCAGAAGCATGATGTGGCAAGTCAATGGTTTTTGGAGCTAGACAATAAAAATAAAAGAGTAAAAAGTCTTCTCACTCCCTGAACTGGGTATGCAGGACAGATTTCCAGGTGCCACTAGGTTGGGGGAAAACCATTTTCTTTCCAGTTATTTAGGGAAAGCAAGCACACACTTGCCAAGGAAACTGCTCCCTGCTGAGAGTACCCAAAAGCCATCAATATGCCAGTGATCAGAGAAAGGTCTTTGCTGGATCCCTCAGTTTGGGGAATCTTGACTAAGCTGGGTGCTGGATGTCTGGCAAAAGAGCAATAATGAACAGGGGCTTTGAAGTTTGGTCTGTTCTCAGAGTTGTGGTAGGGCCTTAGATTTGCTGCCCCTGGGCCACTGCCAAACCCTCTCCCTTGCTGCCTCCCACCACAGAGGCTGCTAAACCAAGTGTTCCCTTTCCCAGGCTCACTTGCAACTAGGAAGGTGGCCAAGTGGCCCAGTTCTGGTTCATGAAATGAGAGGAGAAGTCCATTGGGGGTGGTCAAGCTTCCATTTTCCTGATTTTAAAAAAAGGATAGTTGTGGCTGCCATTGCCCTTTCCTGTGGCTCTTACTGAGACAATGGACCTTGTGTCTGCAGTTGGGGCAGCCATGATGAACCCTGAGAGGACAAACCAGCTCAAATAATGGCGTAGCAAAGAGAAAGTAGCCCAAGTCTCTGCAACATCATGGAATTGCTAAACCTGCCCTGGATTGCCTACTTCAAACTTCTTGTTATCTGAGGAAAATAAACCCCTATTTATTTAAAATGCTCTAAAGTCAAATAAGTCAAATTTCCTGTTACTTGCAAGGAAATGCTTTCTTTTTTTTTTTTCTTTTTTTTTTTGAGACAGAGTTTTGCTTTCGTTGCCCAGGCTGGAGTATGGTTGCATGATCTCGGTTCCCTGCAACATCTACCTCCCAGGTTCAAGCGATTCTCCTGCCTCAGCCTCCCGAGTAGCTGGGATTACAGGAGCCCACCACCATGCCTGGCTAATTTTTTATATTTTTAGTAGAGATGGGGTTTCACCATGTTGGCCAGGCTGGTGTCGAACTCCTGACCTCGTGATCTGCCCGCCTCAGCCTCCCAAAGTGCTGGGATTACAGGCATGAGCTGCCATGCCTGGCCAAGAAAATGCATTCTTAACTCACAAAGTAATTTTGCCAGACTTCTAGCCCATCTCCTCCTTTCTAAGATTATCTTCCTTTGGGAGCTTTTCTTCCCTTTCACTCCTTTTCCACATCTTTTCCTGTTCCTTCAACTCCTCTAGAAGGTAGGGCATAAGAACTGGGTGGTGTGCAAGACAGATGTCCAGGTACCACCATGGTTGGTTTAGTGAAGTCAGTGCTTTCTGTGGAGCTGCTGCTTAGCAACCAACTATCTTCATCAGCTTTGCACTCATGTCAGCAAGCAGTCAGTCTTTCAGTCAGTCACACCAGTGAAAACTACATTAGCCACACACAAACAAGGCTGCACTTTTCCAACAAGAACAAGCTGACTCACCCATCAGAAAATGAGAATCAAGTCTTGGTTCCAGGGTTCAAAGTTGCGTGCTCGTATCAGGGCAACAAATCTCTCTTCCTGCCAATTAACATGGCTATTGGAGCTATAAAGATTTCAAAGTGCATGTGCACACTGTGAATCATCAAGCCGCATTCTCCAGAAGTGGGAAGGACAGTGTGGTGGAAACTTGTGAAAGGACAAGAGGGCGGTTTTATGCAGAAGTTGGAGGTAATAGCATTTTCCATCTTGCACAAAGAAGCGAAAGGAAGAGAATGGAACTGCCATCTTAAAGTCATTTTTAGCATCTTTTATGTGGCAGTAATGAGACTAGATCACCACATAACACCATTTCTTCTGACAAATCCTTTCAAGAAAGTATCTCCAGAGAAGTCCAACAGTAGAGGCAAAGCATTCAGAGATAGAGCTACCTCCAGACTGGAGCCAGCGCCATTGGACCACCAAGCCCCAACTCTTAACCACATTGTTACACTGCCTTCCAGGCCAAAGGACATGTGCAATTGCCAGGTTCACCTACCTGGTAGCTCCATCAGGAGCTCAGTGCAGTGACTATGTAGTTTTGTACCAAACTCATCGTCCTTCTGGAAGTCCCAGGCATAACTCCAAAACAGATGGCTCTGCCTTAGTTTCCTCCGATTCCCTAGTCAGTACCGTTTCCCAAACCCTGGATCACTTATTCACTCTCTCTTTGGTGCCCCTGAAGTACATCCATGCTATGTTTATGTTTCCAACCCTCTGATAAATCTATCTCTTGGAAAAGAAAAGATCTACTCACAGTCTGAAGTAAATTAGTGCCTCTGTTGAATAAAGCCCTATGCAGAAGACAAGATTCTTCAAGCAAATTTCCAGTCTTCATAGACGAGGTGTTGGAAGGAGGTAGGAGAGAGAAGTGGCTCCCTGTCAATACCCCTGAAATCCCACTCCCTGACTTCACCCAGAGACAGCTGTGCTTGTGGCTCTCACCTGGGCAAGGCACCGCTGCCAGCAGTGGTTGGGCAGTATTTTCACTCTAGATAGAAATCTCACTGGGGTGAGAGTAGAGAAGGAAACCTTATTTTCACCTTTCATCCAGGAATAAAAATGCATGTTCCCGTCTCAGACAAGAAGCAAATGAGACCTAATAATTTGATATTATTATTAAATAATTTAGCAGTGTGCTCAGTGCTGTATCTGCAAAGATGGTAAAAACACAGTCCGTTCTTCATGGAGGTCAGGGTCCATATGGATGTAAACATGACACTTAAAATGCTGTAGTAATTATAGTAGCCAATGTTTATTGTGTGTTTAACTGCCAGTCACTGATCCAAGAGCTTTGTAAATGCAGTATCTCATTGAATTGCCACAAAACCCCATAAGACAAGTACTATTATTAGATCCATTTCACAGGGCAGAAAACTGAGGTTCGAAGCTTAGGTAACTCACCAAATCCCTATCACTGGTAGTGGAGGCACCGAGTTTGAAACCATGTCTGACTTTACCACTACCCTGGGATAACATAGGTGACAAAGGGCATTTGAGGGGGTGGGATGAGGAGAGAGGTCAAGTGGGGATGTTTGATCCAGCCCTTCCACAGTCCTGGGGACAGGCTTTGAGACTGCAGGCTGTGAGGACTCAGGCCTCTCATAAAATTTGACCTGAAGATTTCCCCCAGGAGGAAGGCTCTGATAGTTTTCAAGTTTCATTCCATTTCACGCTGTCACTATGTGAGCTCTAGGGTATTTTTTGGGACTTGCAATTTGATGTATTATTTATGGATCCCAGAAGAAAGGAAATAAGGTTTGAGGTATGAGGATCTAGAAGATTCCTTCTTTTAAAAAAAAAAAAAAAAAAAGCAAATGCTTCCCCTAAATCTTACAATCTTGTTTCATAATACAGCAATTTTGGGGGCAACATTTATGAATCTCAGGAGTCACGTAGATTAAAAAAAAAGGCACCTACTGTTTACCCCAAGGTCAAGGGTGAGGACTCCCCAGTTCCTATTCAGCTCCAAGCTCTAGAAGCCTGTCAGTCAATAGGGTTAACCCAACAAATGGTTAAACACAACCAGAAAATTCCAAACCATTGATGAAAAGAAAAATATACAGCAGAACAGGCCTGAAAGTATAGAGCAGAGCAGGGCTGAAAATAGAGAAAATGCTTTTCTTGATGTTTTGGTGGTAAGTTTTCATGCACAAAGTTTAAAAAAGAAAGTCAAGATTAAGGGACACAGACTAATTCATGTATCAGTGCAATGTCATTCCAGATTTCCTGAGCTATACATAGACAGATTTGTTTTCAACATTACCCATAACTGGTATTGGCTTTTAAGAGCTGGAAAGAAAATGCATCCCCTAGTTGAGGGCAGACATGTGATTTGTAGCCATTTCATCAAAAATATCACAGTGGAAAAAGCTATGTTTCCATTCTATACAACAACTTAATTTTGATAGGTCATCTTTTTTTAAGTAATAATAGCCATTCTTTCCCTGGTGTGGGGTAGAAAGATAGCAGAAAATATTCTAGTAAATAAATACAGAAGAACACCCTCTTCTCTTACCAAATAAAGCATAAGAAGACACAGGGAGTGAAGATGGGCCTGAAGTATCATAGTTTTCTTTATTCAAATTCCTGTGAAGAAACCAGAAATAAAAATGGTTAGCTACCAGTCTGTTAAAATCATGTCTTTCCCATCAGTGATAATTAATGGATGATATCCAGTTATAAACCTAGTAAAATGGTATCCCAAAAGGCCAGCCTCTCCAGCGTATGGAGCAGCCCAGTCTTCCAGAAACTTCATATACATAATCCATAGCAATATGCAAGCCAACATCTCAAAACATGCTCACAGTAATTCCATTTTTCTCTAACTGCTTTGCTCTGTTATGATCTTCTTCATTTCAGTGTCTTAAATGATAGGCAATTAGTGTTTGTTTTGTTTTTTGTTTTTTGTTTTTTGGATCGGAGTCTCACTTTGTCATCCAGGCTGGAGTACAATGGTGCAGTCTCATCTCACTGCAACCTCCACCTCCTGGGTTCAAGCAATTCCCCCACCTTAGCCTCCCAAGTAGCTGGGATTACAAGTGCACGTCACCATGCCTGGCTAATTTTTGTATTTTCAGTAGAGACAGGATTTCACCATGTTGTCCAGGCTAGTCTCAAACTCCTGACTTCAGGTGATCTGCCTGCCTTGGCCTCCCAAACTGCTGGGATTACAGGTGTGAGCCACTGTGCCCAGCCAGCAATGCTTATTCTTTTCAATCCTATTATACAGATGGAGAAGATGTATTTTGGCAAATGCCAGAATAACTAAACACTTTGATTCAAAGCCACAAACATATGAGATCCCACAAGTGGCAAGAACTCAAGAATGCTCACAATTCTTCATTCAAAGATGTCACCAACTGCCTCTTTGGTCTTCTAGATATTATCATTACCTATGCAATAAACCTAAGAAAAAATTTACTTATTACTATTCCAAAAGAGATCAAACAAAAATCTGAACTCTGTCCTTACTTTCTCCTGTCCGATATTGTTTTTCCCTTCCTCCTTAAGGCTTCCCATTTCACAGAGATTATAACTTTCACTATGAGACATGTCATGACTAATTGATTTTAAGATGTGAGATAAATTTTCCACATGGCCTGAAAAACAGTGTTGTTACCTGTCATGAGTTTGGACTGCCCTCTCCCCAAAAGAGAGTCAAGGAAATATATATATACATATATATACACACATATATATACACATATATACACACACATATATATATACACATATATATACATATATACACACACACACACACATATATATACACTTCCGTTGTTACAGAATCTCACTCTGTCACCTAGGCTGGAGTGCAGTGGTGCAATCTTGGCTCATTGCAAGCTCCGCTCCTGGGTTCACGCTGTTCTCCCGGCTCAGCCTCCTGAGTAGCTGGGACTATAGGTGCCTGCCACCACGCCCAGCTAATTTTTTGTATTTTTAGTAGAGATGGGGTTTTGCCATGTTAGCCAGGATGGTCTCGATCTCCTGACCTCGTGCTCCGCCTGCCTTGACCTTCCAAAGTGCTGGGACTACAGGCGTGAGCCACCGCACCCAGTTGAGTCAAGGAAATTTTTTCAATGTATTTATTTCACTAAAATTCCAATCACTTTATTATCTCTAGAGATTAGGAATAATCTTGGTTTACTCGTCATCTTATTCTTTAAAGTTTTTCTACATTGAGCACATATCATTAATATCACCAGCATGGAAAATATTTCACTAACATTTTAACCACTCTAAAAATTTAGATCCTGAAAAATTTACATGCCCTATATTTGCATAATTTATATTTGAACTTTAAAGGGTAAAAATGCTATTTCATTTTAGCCTCACCAATGTTCTGGGAGATAAAGAAACAATCCTTTATTAAGCATCACCCAGGATGTAGATTTGCGGAGAGGTCTTTAAAAACAGTAACAGGCTAGAAACGGTGGTTCACACCTATAAGCCCAGCACTTTGGGAGGCCGAGGCAGGTGGGTCGCTTGAGTTCAGGAGTTGGAGACCAGCCTGGCCAACATGGTGAGACCTCCATCTCTACTAAAAACACAAAAATTAGCCAGGTGTGGTGATGCATTGCCTGTAGTCCCAGCTACTTGTGATACAGCAGGTGGAAAGAAATTATTTAGGCAGACAGTGAGGGTAAGAGTACTCAGTAAGGTTTCCTTTTAACAAAAAGCAGCCCCCAAATCATTTCTTTTCTAACAAAGAGCAGCCTGTAGAATCGAGCTGCAGACATAGATAAGCAAGCTGGAAGTTTGCACAGGTAAATGCCAGCAGCTCTGCCAATAGGAAAATGCCACCTGGGGGCCAGGCATGTTCAACATGGCGGCTCCATCTTCCCTTTACTTTGTAAACCACGTGTACAGTAAGGAACAGACAATATGGCGCTAGCCAGGTAGAGAACCTATCTGCATAATAAAAGATTAGGGTGAGATGGCCAGCTTCTTCATGCACTATGCAAACATCACACCTGGTCCAACCAATCTCTCCAGCCCTGTGTAAATCAGATACCACTTCCTCAAGCTCATATTTAAAACTCTGTGCCATGTCACCACAAAAACTGGAAGACCCACTCGGGTGGCACCCCTCTCTCTGCAGGAGACAGAGCTAATCTCCTTTCTCTTTCTTTTGCCTATTAAACCTCTGCTCTTAAACTCACTTCTTGTTTGCCCGGGTTTTCTATTTCCCTGCCCTGATGACCTCAGGTATTTAGCCCAGACAATGATGTCACTTCACTTGGGAGGCTGAGGTGGGAGGATCACTTGAGCCCAGGAGGCAGAGGTTGCAGCCAGTTGTGATTGC
>NW_012102009.1:2475037-2475681 GCF_000951045.1 Mandrillus leucophaeus
AACACAACCAGAAAATTCCAAACCATTGATGAAAAGAAAAATATACAGCAGAACAGGCCTGAAAGTATAGAGCAGAGCAGGGCTGAAAATAGAGAAAATGCTTTTCTTGATGTTTTGGTGGTAAGTTTTCATGCACAAAGTTTAAAAAAGAAAGTCAAGATTAAGGGACACAGACTAATTCATGTATCAGTGCAATGTCATTCCAGATTTCCTGAGCTATACATAGACAGATTTGTTTTCAACATTACCCATAACTGGTATTGGCTTTTAAGAGCTGGAAAGAAAATGCATCCCCTAGTTGAGGGCAGACATGTGATTTGTAGCCATTTCATCAAAAATATCACAGTGGAAAAAGCTATGTTTCCATTCTATACAACAACTTAATTTTGATAGGTCATCTTTTTTTAAGTAATAATAGCCATTCTTTCCCTGGTGTGGGGTAGAAAGATAGCAGAAAATATTCTAGTAAATAAATACAGAAGAACACCCTCTTCTCTTACCAAATAAAGCATAAGAAGACACAGGGAGTGAAGATGGGCCTGAAGTATCATAGTTTTCTTTATTCAAATTCCTGTGAAGAAACCAGAAATAAAAATGGTTAGCTACCAGTCTGTTAAAATCATGTCTTTCCCATCAGTGATAAT
>NW_012102009.1:2478731-2480378 GCF_000951045.1 Mandrillus leucophaeus
TAAGTTTGTCCTCTTGGCCGGGCACGGTGGTTCAAGCCTGTAATCCCAGCACTTTGGGAGGCTGAGGCGGGCAGATCACGAGGTCAGCAGTTTAAAACAAGCCTGACCAACATAGTGAAACCCCGGCTCTACTAAAAATACAAAAATTAGCCAGTGGTGGTGGCGGGCACCTGTAGTCCCAGCTACTTGGGAGGCTGAGGCAGAATTGCTTGAACCCAGAAGGCAGAGGCTGCAGTGAGCCGAGACCGCGCCATTGTACTCCAGCCTGGGTGAAGGAATGAGACTCTGTCTCAAAAACAAAACAAAACAAAAAGTTTGTGCTATTATGATTTTCTCAGATATAATGAGCTGGGGAATTGTTCTTCTCATTTTGTAGGTGAGAAAATCGAGGTTCAAAGTCAAGCAATTTGCCTAAAGACATACAGCTAGGAAGTGACATTACCTTGCCTCCAACCAGATTATCAATTCCAAACTTTAAACTCTGTAATTTCAACTCTTGCTACTGTGCCTTACACAGTGTGATAGCTACCTAGATGTAGATGTATGACATGGAGCACGGACAGAGATAGAGCCGTAGAGATATATAAATATCATATATGTATATATATTTATACATGCTATATAGATTAAGCAACTTGCCCTGAAATTCCACAACTATTTTAAGGAAAAGCTAGGATTAAAACCCTTCAGGACTCCTAGATTTATAAATTCCTTGAATGTTTAAAAATTAGCTTTTGCAACATAGTTAATTTGGTTGCCACATCCAAACATCATTTTAGAATTAACTCATAAACAAATGAGACATTACTGCTTTAGACTACGTATTTGGTTTGGAAACACATACAAACAAGTAACAACCTCAGGTTCTAGCATATTGCAAGATGATATTATCAATTATAAATGAATAAATTGATATCTAACAAACTGGTTTTCTGTATTAGCAAAATGCACGTGGTCAGCTATCAATCTGTATTTGCTTAATATGAGTAAAAATACAGGCAAAATGATACATTGGGAGATCTTTCTCCTTAAACTCTTCAGCATTCAAGATCTTTCAAATGCTGCTCCCAACTCTTCCAGCCTTATCTGCCACTCCCTTCCCACACCCAGTCATGCCTCCACCCAAATGGACTTTGTACCCCAAGCTCTCTGGCAGCCAAACTCTCACCCCTGCTGTTCTCCTCGCCTGGCACAAGGCCTGGCCTGGAGAAAATGGACAATGGATATTTGCTTAATGAGGTTGGATGGAGACGTTTCCTCATTTCTGCTTCTCATATCTTACCATCTAAGTTCAACTTAATTATTTAAATAGCATTGAACTACACCACTTCTAGTATGTCCCAGATACCATGCTAAGAATTGGGATACAAAAAAAAGGGGTACAGGGCTCTTCATACTATCCCTTGCATATATCAAGCCCTCATCAGATGTTGGGTAAATTCTAAAGCATTTATGATTACCTAACATGGATATCTTAATAATTTGTTCTTACCTGTAAGAGCTTTCAATAAACATGATATATTAAAGGAAACTCCTTCAATATTCAAAGCTTTATTTTGTAATACATTTTTATTGCTGATGAAAAGAGTTGTTTCTCCTTTGAATACACTAACAGATTTCTGCTCAGTAAATAACCCAGAACTGATC
>NW_012102009.1:2481518-2485566 GCF_000951045.1 Mandrillus leucophaeus
GTGTGTGTGTGTGTGTGTGTGTGTGTGTGTGTTTTCAAAAAAAGGAGTTTTGAAAAGAAGGCCTCGGTTCCCAAACTGTGGCTGCCCCTCACCCAGTGGGCACCACCACCACCACCACCACTTGCTCAACAGTAGACCAGGGCACCTGCTTGTAGAGGGGAACCAGGGCTGCTGGGCTTGCTCTGAAGGAGTGGTGCCTCATTTAATCCACCATACAATAGAAGACATGGGAATCCTGCCACAGCCTGAATCTGCATCCAGCCCAAATAACGACAAAGGCTGGATTTTGTCCAATTTGCTGCATGCATCGATAAGACTTGGTGGTGAATAATTATCTTGCTGATTTCTCAGAACAACTCTATGGAGCAGATGCTATTATGACCTACCTCTTAAAGATGGAAAATCAAACGGTGAAGACCACAGAAATTAAGAGACTTGCCCAAGGTCACACTGCCAGGCTAATTTTCACTCCCTCTGAAACACAAATATCCTGATCATGAGACACCAAGTATCATTTAATCCATTACAGATCTTTCCAAAACATTGAAAAGGTTTTTTCCCCCTACTTTGTAGCTGCTCTTTTTTTCGGGTGCTGACATGACCCGCCCCGACCTGCCTGGAGGAAAAGGCTGCTTTGGTCTGGGAAGTTTTGTTTTTACTGCAAATGTATTTCTGTGTCTCACTATTTCTCATTTCTGTGCTTCACCTTAGGAATCTTCCCTTTTTAAAATCAATCCAAATGCTATGGGTAGAATTGTGTCTCCTTCCCCTCAAAAAGCATATGTTGGAGTCCTCACTTCCAAGCACCTTAAAATGTGACTTTATTTGGAGTCTTTACGGAGGTAATGAAGTTAAAATGAGGTTGTTAGAGTGGGCTCTAATCCACAATAACTGATGTCCTTCTAAGAAGAGATTTGGAGACAGGCTCATGCACAAAGAAAGAACACTGTATGAATGTACAGACGGCCATCTACAAGCCAAGGAGAGAGGTGCGGAGAAGATCCTTCCTTCACAGCTCTCAGGAGGAACCGGCCCTACCGCCATCTTGATTTTGGACTTGTGGTCACCAGAGCTGAGACGATAAATACCTGCTGTTTAAGCCTCCCTTTCTGTGGTATTTTGTTAAGGCAGCCCTAGCAAATGAAGACGCTATGGAACTCTGGTTTAGCCTGTGCTGCCATCCCCGCACAGAGGTGGCCTCACAGGGGGCTCTGCTCAGTCATTAGACACCCAGGGCCCCCTGCATCCCAGCAGCCCACCCAAGGCTTCGTTGATTCTCCCGCCGGACTCCAAGCTCCCAAGAGGATTAACGGCATTCATTTTTTTTTTTTTTTCAGTTACATAATTAGGCTCTTCTTAAGAAATTTAGAACACAAATTTGTGAGGATACATTCCATTCATCAGGACACACACAGATCGCAGGTAGCCCTGGAGCTGAGGAATAGCTTTGCGTTTTGGTAAAATTTGCCAGTCCATGGCTTTCTGATCAGCCTTGCACTGCTCTGTAGTCTTATATTTCTCTTTTTCTGTGTCGAAGATCTCACCCTCTTACTGACTAGGCTTCCGCAGCTGCTTCTTAAAGTAGGCATCAGTAAGATGTTTTGGGGTTCTCACATTGTTGATATCGATTTTTTTTTTTTTTTTTTTTTTTGAGACAGTCTTGCTCTCAGGCCCAGGCTGGAATGTAATGACACCATCTCAGCTCACTGCAACCTCCACCTCCCAGGTTCAAGCGATTCTCATGCCTCAGCCTCCCAAGTAGCTGGGATTACAGGTGTGTGCCACCACACCTGGCTAATTTTTGTGTTTTTAATGGAGACAGGGTTTTGCCATGTTGGCCAGGCTGGTCTCCAACTCCTGGCCTCAAGTGATCCACCCACCTTGGCCTCCCAAAGTGCTGGGATTATAGGTGTGAGCCACCACGCCCAGTCCTGATATCAATTTTTATGGAGGTGGTGATGACAAATTTCTGGTGTGTCCCTCACAGAGGAACTCCATGGAGGACCAGAGGTCCAGCCACAAGTAACAAGCTACTGCCCAGCTTTTCCAGGAAAACCACCCTCCTGCCTTGGGGGCACCCAGGGAGGATGAGCAGATGGTCCCAAGGGCCGTGCTGGCTCAAAGTTTTCTCACATGCTGACTGCAGAGTTTCTTGTCATGGTTGGACAGCTTTTGAGGCACATCGCTAGTAGGATAATATCAAGGCATTTTGTGAAGTTTGACCACCTGGGCATCATCATTCTTGTCACCTCAACTGGGTTTGTAACAGTTGCAAGATTCTTCTTTTCAATCTTGGGTTTAGTAGCTAAGTACTTCCTCTCGTACATGGCCTTTCTGGAATACATAGCGGATCAGGAATATCTGCTAATTCCTCCAATGAGGACAGGATTTGGGCTGCAGCAACGCTTCTCCTTCTTTGGCTTTTTAGCTCTGAGGTTCCCCCCTTTTCACCTTGCCACTGGCAAAGCCTTCTTAGCTTCAGGTTTCTTCTCCTTAGTATCCAGCTTCTCAACTTTTTCACCCACCATCTTTCAAGATGGGAAGGTGATGTTTAGACACTCTTCTCATTTAGCCATTTATTTGAGTAAGGACAGGGAGTTTCTAGGTCCCAGATCTCCAAATTTACAAGTCAACACATAAGCATTGATTTTTGTTCCCTGTGTAAAAAGCTAAGTGATAGACAAATCTTAGAGTCAGTCATGTATTATTTAAAAAAAAAAAAAAGCGTGAAGGGCTTTGAATTAAAATAATTCACCTAGCGCTAAGACTGAGCCTGAAGCTTCAAAGAACAAAGAAGTTGCAGAAGGAGAGAGCTACAGAATTTGTTTTCAAGTATCCTAAGGTAGTGTGGGCAAGAAGGGATGTGACTGGAATTCATAGCGCCACCAGGACCAAACAGTGCCAAATATCCTGTGAGCCATTTATTTTTCCTCCTCACTGTATATTGCTAAGAGCGGCATAAATTATAAGGCAAGGCCAGATAAATATAAAGATCAGATGAAAATCTCACTCAAACCATTATTCATCGATTAATGTTCAGATCTGTCACACCCATCTTTTTGGTCTGGCTCACAGATCTCTGGCACCAATTGCATCACTCAAGGTTTAGAGAACCGCAGAAGCATCTGACCAATTTGCACTTTTGACAAATTAAGGACCCAATTAAAGTGGCCATTAATAAGCTAGAAACAAGCAGACAGGTATAAATCTGGGCTTCTGCCTCACACTTCAAGCAGGTTACTCCACATGGGGAGGGAATGGGCAGCTAGATGATTTGTTTTTAGAGCAGAGAGTAAGACAGGGAAGAAGGAAGGAAAGGAGGGAGGGAGGGATGAACATACACACATCAACATAAGCCCAGCTTTCTGTTACTAAACTCTGTAATATAGATATACCAATCTTTCAGTATATGACAATCTGGATTTACACATATGCAAAATTGGAGGTGATTATTTGTTCTACCAATAGGTTCATGATGGGGAAGATGGGCTCACAGGAGGCTAACTGGTCCCCTGGAGAACTTAAAATGGTTTAGATTGATATAATCAATTATAATACACATTACTAGCATAATTATTCTTTTTTAAAAAATGTTTCTCTCACTTTTTTAAAAAAAAATTACTTTAAGTTCTGGGATACATGTGCAGAATGTGCAGGTTTGTTACATAAGTATACTTGTGCCATGGTGGTTTGCGGCACCCATCAACCCGTCATTTAGGTTTTAGCCCCGCATGCATTAGGGATTTGTCCTAATACTCTCCCCTCCCCTTGCCTCCCACGCCAGGACAGGCCCGGATGTGTGATGTTCCCCTGTGTCCATGTGTTCTCATTGTTAACTCCCCCTTATGAGTGAGAACATGCAGTGTTTGGTTTTCTGTTCCTGTGATAGTTTGCTGAGAATGATGGTTCCCAACTTCATCCATGTCCCCACAAATGACATGAAATCATTCTTTTTTATGGCTGCATAGTATTCCATGGTGTATATGTGCCACATTTTCTTTATCCAGTCTATCATTGATGGGCATTTGGGTTGGTTCCAAGTCTTTGC
>NW_012102009.1:2486816-2488504 GCF_000951045.1 Mandrillus leucophaeus
GGATAGGATGGATAGGAAGGAAGGATAGGAAGGAAGGAAGGAAGGAAGGAACTCTAATACCAGTTCATTTGCAAGGTGACCCAAGGCAGGAATTTTAATGCCAAGATTGTACAGTCATGCTTAAGTATGGCAGGTTCACTTTCCGATTTCTGTAATTAAATCATAACTGACAACTGGGATGGGTAGGAGAGGAAGGGAAAATAAATTTAATTCTGCTTAATAAAAGGTGCCAGACCACAATGAAATCTCATTCATGAATTGTTTTCTTAAAAATCATTGGAACTGTTTTAAAAAATAGCAAATGCTCAACAAATGCAAGCTAAGTTAGGCACTTTGGGCAACTTACTTGAACCACACGATCATATAATGTGGGTCCTGTTGTTATGCCACAGAGCAGGAAACTGAGCTTAGAGCACTTGAGGAAGTGGTGTGAATGCAGGGGCCAAGCACGAAGCCACTCTGCTAGATGGCCTCTCGGTGAGGAAGAGAGCTCATCTTTAGCTTAGATGTTAAGGGAACAAATCTACCATTTCCATTCTCTTTGTCCCTCACTTAAGAACAAGTCCTAATATTTTTAAGTAATAAGTATATGGTCAGAAATGAATAACTCAGAAATATCACGAATGAGAGAATTCCATGTCAGTTTTACAGAATATTTGAAGAGAAATTTTCTTTGTACCACATACACAACAATCAAGTATAGCTTAGTTTGTTACGTATTGCTTAAGTGGAAAAAAAAATTCAACTTTAGTGTAATTAATACCTCAACCACGAGGGGAATATTTGCTTTTATTAAGTTAATATTTCTTGTACCTAAGTAAACATTCCTGTCTGTTCTCACAAGTAACAAATAAGTAAATAGATATTCCCTTAAAATTCAGCGCGTCTTTCTTTGGATAATCAACGAGCAGTTACAGAACAACTAGCCCCATTCTAAATCTGACACCAGGGATTTCTGAATCAATGCAATTTTATGTCAAATCTATACATCTCTACCCATGTGAACCAGCTTCTGTGCAAGCACTGTTTGTCGGCCTCCAGAGCAAGGAGCATGACAATGCCCAGCTTTCCTCCTCAGAGGTGTCACTGTTAATGTGGAAGAAAAATGAGGGACACATCCTTCTAGACTTTTTTTTTTTTTTTTTTTACAATGGAACAAAAGGTAGAGTTTCTGCCAGGATATATTTTGCACATCATCTAGCTTTTTTTGTTTTTGTTTTTTGTTTTTTGAGACAGGTTCTCACTCTCTCACCCAGGCTGGAGTGCAGTGGTGCAACCATGGCTCACTGCAGTCTCAAACTCCTGGGCTTAAGGAACCCTCTCACTTCAGCCTCCCAAGTTGCTAGGACTACAGGTAAGTGCCATCATGCCTGGCTAATTTTTAATTTTCTTGTACAGGCAGGGTCTCCCTATGTTCAGACCTCCCAGGCTGGTCTTGAACTCCAGCACAAGTGCTTCTCCCTCCTCAGCTTCTCAAAGTACTGGAATTACAGGAATGAGCCACCACACCCAGCCATATTTTGCCTTTTGAATGAGAAAGGAGGAGGTACTGGAAATGTAACCTTCGCCTTGAACAGTGATGACTTTTTTCAGGGGTCATCTGGATGAGTTTCAAAGGATGCCACACCTGCACCTCACCCAAAGACTTATATGGGAACCATGAGAGGGGCTTTAAAAAAATGCTTCAT
>NW_012102009.1:2491919-2492967 GCF_000951045.1 Mandrillus leucophaeus
CTGCATAGTATTCCATGGTGTATATGTGCCACATTTTCTTTATCCAGTCTATCATTGATGGGCATTTGGGTTGGTTCCAAGTCTTTGCTATTGTAAATAGGGCTGCAGTAAACATACATGTGCGTGTGTCTTTATAGTAAAATGATTTATAATCCTTTGGGTATATACTCAGTAATGGGATTACTAGCATAATTTTTCTTATTAAAGAAAAGAATGACAAGTTCCAAGGAATATTTGAGAGAAGTGTCATGCTTGTTCCTGGTTGGCTTTTGTTCCCCCAGTGCTCCCCAAGACAGAGCAAGGGAAGGGTCAGCTGGGGAGAAGAGGCCTCTCCTCCAAGTCTCCCAAAACATCCCAGCATTGAATGGAAGGGGAGCCAGAGCAGTCACAGGAAAGGAAGCCACTGACCTAGGGACAACAGTGACTGTCCCGCCAGGGTGCTTGTCTGATGTTGTAACTCATTTATGCCTGAAGTTGCAATTTTTTGAATTTTTGCAATCAGACTTTGGCGATGACCTTGAGCAGTAGGATATAAATAACTCCCGCATGCTTAGTGTTCCAATAATGGAACACTAGGTATAAATGGGTTTTAAGCAGGCAGTCAGGAAGGATTTCCGCATTGACTTCCCTGACATGTGCAACTATATACCCACAAAAACCCTAGGAAGGTGGCAGGGGGAGACCCTTTCTCCCCCAGATATAGCAGAACTGTATCATAAGCATCTTTCCTGGACTAAAGAGGAGGACTGGAATCACTATTTCTCATAAAAGGTGGCTTGACTTTTTTTTGACAAAGTGTTTATGTATTACACAACATTTCTTTATGTAATATAAAGTTTCTGGATGAGCATTTTGTCAAGATAATAAAGCAACACATCCTGGCCTTAGAAATTCAGTAGGAAGTAAATCTAAATTAGGTTCCATCCCATAGGGTTTAGACACTGAAGGATCGAAAGGAAGGATCAAAAGGAAGGATAGGAAGGATAGGAAGGATAGGAAGGAAGGAAGGAAGGAAGGAAGGAAGGAAGGAAGGAAGGAAGGAAGGAAG
>NW_012102009.1:2494770-2521500 GCF_000951045.1 Mandrillus leucophaeus
ATATATATATATATCTGTGTGTGTGTGTGTGTGTGTGTATGCAAAAGCAATAGTTTTATTATTCTCATATTTTTGAATCCCACTTCCTGAACATAGAATTAGCTCCTCTCTTGCATAATGGTAGATGCTATTTTTATGGCGTTACTGATTTTTTTCTTATTTTTCTAAAGAATGAAACAGCAATTTCTCAATTCATCCTGAGTCACCTACTTGAACTTTCTCATGGAACAGAGAGCTAACATTCACTGGATGTGTACCATGCACCAAGCAACATAGTAAGCTCTTTACCTACTTACCTAATTTACTTCTCACAACTACCTGGTTAGGCAAGTCTCTCCATTCTATAGATGAAAAAAATTAAGGCTCCGAGAGTGACAGCTCTCTGTTCTGTGCCCACAGGCTGGAAAATGATGAAACTGGCCTAACCCATCTGACCAACCCTGAAGACTCATATGGCACTGTAACTCACTAGAAACCCTCTCTCAGTAAAGGACTCGCTTTGTTTCCTGGTAAGAGCTGAATAGCATCCATCTTCCTTTCATCTAAACATGTGTTTTTCTTCTTTCAAATAATACCTCATTTGCTATTTAAGTTTTTGAAGAAAAATAAAGACAAGAAAATATTAGAGAAGGAACTGTCCTTCCAATCTACTGCTTGGCATCCCCTACCACAGAGGGCATCTGTCCCCATAAAGTCACCTGTCATAAACAAAAGACCAAGACAGAGGCAAAGATCGGACCATTGAAGATACCAATAAGCTGTGCATGACTTACCATAAAAATAACCACACATAAGCAGGTGGTACCTCCACCACCAAGGCCAAAAGCAGTCCAGGAAGCTGAGTAACACGCACATCAGCCTCTTCTCCCACTTGTGAAGGCAGGTCTGTCTGTCTGTCTTCAATTCTTATTCTAGTACTTCTACAAAAAGGCTTCTTTTCTTCTTTGCATGTTCCCTCCCTTGCTGTGTCCCAGACAATTCTAAGAATCCCAAATTGAATCTCATTCTCTGAGAAGTAGACAGAATGACATGCTTTTTGAGAATGTGATTCCAACCCCAATTTCTAGAATACAAGAGCCCTAGAGCACCTTAAGACCAGGGACTTTTATACGCTTATCATGAAGAATGGGTGTGATACTTATTTAAACATCAGAGAACTCAATCTCCCCTTTAATTCCACTGCCAAGCTTGATTTCACTGCAGCCACTTCATCAAATGAATTTATAAAATATAGACCAATGAAAAGAAACTACCAAAAAAAAAAAAAAAATGTGCTCCACAAGCTAAACTTGTCACACCAGCAACAAATTTCCCTTCTCTACATCTACATAGCCCACCTCAAGGAAAAAATTTATCAAGCAACTTTTTAAGGGTCCTTCCCCTCCATCTACTTTGTCCTTCTGGAATAAATATGTTACTGACAGTTAAGACATGTCAGCCCTTACCTTTCTGTAAGTCACAAAATGGTGGTTAAAAGTCCTTTTCTTCCATTCAGTGGTTGAGACTCTTGCTACGACTGGAGTTATCTCCCCGGGGAACACTTCCTCTTCCCTGCTTTGCCTCCCAGCCTCTCCCTTCAGCTTCAGTCAAACATTAACCATTAACATTTTTTATTGCTTTTCGAGAGCCACTGGGTATCATAAAAAGTGTCATTATGCTTACTCCAGGAGAGAAATGACTTTGTACCAAAAGAAGTTTAATTTACATCTAATCCATCTCAAAACAGGTTGCTACATTTTTCAATGTAGATGAGTCAATGAAAAGACAAGAAGTTAGAGTGGAAAAGTTTTGTGTATCCAACTATCTCTAGAGTGTGAGGTTCATGACATCAAGGACTTTTGTTCATATTTTGCACCCCCAACACTCAGCACGGGAGACTCAATCTGCAAATATTTGTGTAGATTCCATCTCAAACACAAAAGACAGAGCAGGGGCACCATGTCTGAGCAATGACACAGTTCATTGATAACTGGCCACATGAGACTTCGTAAATGACTCAGAAGACATGAGGAAAGACACAGTCTGGCTGTGCCTGCTTTTGAAATCCAAGGGTCCCTTCCAAAGTCTGCAAGAAACAACCGATAGCAAATTTTCCCCAAATACAAACCAAGTCCTTTCCCACTCCCCCCCAATTCAGGGAATGGATTTACCTAGGAACAACTTATTTTTCCCCAATCAAAATGAAATTTTTGATTAACCAATAGAAGCCAATGCCCCCAGATTTCTCAAGTCAAGGATTCTTTTAGACCAATTCCTGATTTCCACACTTTGGTCACTCTGGGAATCCCCACTGAAGGTAAGCATCAATGTCATGTCTGTGTCTGGTGTGTCACACTTGGCCCTATTTCTGTGGACCTTCTCATGTTCGTTTCTTGGCTTCTCCTGGGCTGGGGTTGTGTTTTCCATTCCCTTCCGGGTGTGCATCTGACAGAGGGAAAGCACGAGAGCCCAACCCACTCTCTAGCAGGGCTCCCTCCTTTCCAGATTTCATGAGAAGGTTTCGTGAGTGCTCTAAGCCTCTGCTCTAAGCCACTGTGGGAATAGACCTCATTTATCCCCAGGACCCTGCAAGTGAAACCATCTAGTTGCATGCCAGCGGTTAGCATCCTTGGTGGACTGGTGAGTTCAGCAAGTGCCCTTCTTGCTTTGTCCCACATGACTGTCACTGATTTAGAAGAATGAGGTTATTGAGGCTAAGCACTTCCCACATTCTTCATACCTCTGCCCTCCCATTAGCTGAATAAAGTGTACTTGTTCTACAGTATCAAATCGCTTCCACTTGCCACATGTTTCAGTTCCTGGAATCAAGGGCAAGCATCTTATTACGGGCATTGTTCAGAAAGAAGTTTGAGTCTTCTTTGAAAATTTTAAAATAATAACGCGCTTTTAAATGTATGAGTTTTCTTCAAAAATAAAGTACATATATATAATTTATAGACATTGTTTTTCAGCAACAGTAACAATGTTTGTGACATGTTGGTATATCAGTTAAAATTTTGTTTTCTCATTTAGCATGTCTGCAAAGTAGATTCCAGTTTATAGATAGAAAGTGGGGGCACAGAGAGGTTTTATTTCTTGTCTAAGTCATACAGCCTTTGACTACAGAATCAGGACTCCAACCCTGGTCTGTCTGATTCAAATTCCATCCTATTCACTATATCTCTAGACTAGGCCAGATTTTTTTCCTTCGAGCTTTATGTGAGTTAAAAAAAACCCAAGGGCAGAAATCCTTACATAAGCCCATTCCTGTTGGAAGATGGCCAAGTTCCAACATGGGGTTCCTCTGTACATCACATGCTATCTCTAGCCCCTAGCTTCCAGCTCAAAGACTTAGGTTGATTAAACACTGAAAACGTCAAAACCACCCATCAGAGAAATTAACAGGTGATTGCATTTCTGAATTACAGAGGCTATTTCTGTCCTCTGGGATACCAGGTTAACAAGATTCTGAGAGCTGTTCATATATTCCTTACATGGTTTATACATCCTTCCAGATTAAATCCAAATATTAAGAATGTGCATGTTTCAGGGTAACCACCACTGCATTTTAGGAACTCATTTTCATGAAAAGTGAGACATTGCTAGTTCAATAGACTTGCTAATAATAATAGGAATAAGGAAAATGTAATTGATAAATATTATTGATTTAATTTTCCAAAGCAAAGGAGGTATGATTTATAGCATGAAAACAACTGAAGGCCAGACGCAGTGGCTCACACCTGTAATCCCAGCATTTTGGGAGGCTGAGGCAGGCAGATTATCTGAGGTCAGGAGTTTGAGACCAACCTGGCCAACATGGTGAAACCCCATCTCTACTAAAAATGCAAAAATTAGCCAGGTGTGGTGGCAGGTGCCTATAATCCCATCTACTCATGAGGCTGACTCAGGAGAATCACTTGAACAGTTGCAGTGAGCCAAGATTGTGCCACTGCACTCCAGCCTAGGCAACAAAGCAAGACTGCATCTCCAAAAAAGAAAAAGGAAACAAAACTGAACAAGTGAAAGGACTTGGGCTAATGCTTTCAACTCACAGTTTCATGATGGTGAAAACATTCAACACGTTTGTCTATAATGTTTTAAGCATTCCTCCAATATTATCCCTAGAAAATACATAAGTAATTAATTTATGGATATTTGCTAATAAGAAAGTCTAGATAGCCTCCCAGACAAAAAAGTTATGAAAACTTGGAATTATTCCTAAAAGTCAAAGCATGTTACATTTCTAATATTTATATTCTTTTTAATTTTATTTTATTTTTTTGAGATGGAGTCTTGCTGTCCCCAGGGCTGGAGTGCAATGGCACAATCTCGGCTCACTGCAACCTCCGCCTCCCAGTTTCAAGTGATTCTCCTGCCTCTGCCTCCCAAATAGCTGGAATTACAGGTGCCCACCACCACACCTGGCTAATTTTTTGTACTTTTAGTAGAGATGGGGTTTCACCATGTTGGCCAGGCTGGTCTTGAACTCCTGACCTCAGGTGATCTGCCTGCCTTGGCCTCCCAAAGTGCTGGGATTACAGGCATGAGCCACCGTGCCCTGCCTATTTTTATTCTTTAAAACTCAAAATGGAATCTATGAGTGTTAAATTTCTCAATTTTTTAGGTACTTGCATTTTATGTTCTTTATGTGTTACATATTACACATTCAGAATATTTTATCATGAGTTCATCAACACACAACCCTCACCTAATAGAAGTGCAAAATAATATTGTAATTACTTAATATCTGTCTTGCTCTGTTAACTTGATGATGGCAGAAACTTTGTCTTCAATTCGTACTCAGTAAGTGCTTCTTAGAACTCAACTCCATTCAGTTATTTAATTCAGTAATTCTAAATAGTCATGATTACCTGCAGACTCAACCAAGGCCAACAGGAATCCAGAAAAGCAAATAGTTTTGAACCCCCTGAAACTCAGAGTTCACAATTTTTGTTCCACATTTATTTAGTGGAATGAAGTGAAACTAATTTTCTGCTAGTCATTGTTTTAGGCTGAAGCAGAATCTTCCTTAACTACTTTCTCTGGCCAGGACAGAGTCCTTTTTCTGATAAATTTAAGCAAAACAGCTCTTAGTTTCATGTAGCTCATACTTTTTTGGAGACAGGGTCTCACTCTGTCACAGGCTGATAGGCTGGAGTGCAATGGTGCGATCTCGGCTCACCGCAGCCTTGGCCCCTCAGGCTCAAGCCATCCTCCCACCTAAGCCTCCCAAGTAGCTCGAACTACAGGGACACACCATCATGTCCCTTTTTTTTGTAGAGATGGGGTTTCATCCATCCAGGCTGGCCTCCAACTCCTGGGATCTAGTGATCTGGCCACCTCAGCCTCTCAAAGTGCTGGGAATACAAGCGTGAGGCACCGCGCCCAGCCTATACTTACTTCTGAGTTTGGGTTTGGGGTTTTTGTTTGGAGGATTTTCTGTTGTTGAGTTTTGTTTTTAGCAGTTTTCCAAGCCAGAACACTTGAGAGAATTATGACAAGATTTAAAACTTAGATAACAAAATGAATCACTAGTTCGAAAGCAAGAAACACTGAATCATACATAATGCTGTTTAAAAATCTCAGCTGACAGCCACCTTGTGATATTCTGAAAAATATTTAAGGAAGATAGTTTGAGGCTAGTAAAGATTTTCTTCCCCACTATCTACTCTGACAGAAGTGGACCCACTTTGTACTTTGTTTATTCCAGGAAGATTTTTCACTTCATCTATAGATGCTGGCTCCAATCAACTGCCCAGTAGACAGGGCCCTTAATCTGGCTCCAGCTACCCATGCCATGAAATTGCTGGAGAATCTTGTGAATGGGATGGCTAATAAGTATTCACATCATCAGTTGTACATTGGACAAATGCCTTCCAGGTCTTTCCAAACTAGAGTTCACAAAACTAGGGCTTACACTATGAAATCCTGGTTCAGGGTATGTCCCTGCATCCCTTACTCTGTTGCCCAAGCTAGACTGCAGTATGTAATCATGACTCACTGCAGCCTTGATTTCCTGGGCATAAGTAGTCATCCTGCCTCAGCCTCCAAAGTAGCTAGGACTACAGGCAAGTGCCACCACACCAGCTAATTTTAAAATTTTTTGTAGAGATAGGTTCTGTGTTGCTCAGGCTGGTCTTGAACTCCTGAGCTCAAGTGATTCTCCTGCCTCGGTCTCCCAAAGTGCTGGTATTACAGATGTGAGCCACCATGCCTGGCTGGCACTCTGGATTTCTGATGCAGGTGATTATATGGGCCCTTATGAGAAACACTAGCTTAAGGAGTCATTGCTTTATCCTCCAGTAAATATTATTTAACAAAGCCTATTCTGAATTGAGATTAATTACCCCACCATGTAGAACCCATTTCTGCAGGAATGTCTGAGATAATGATGCAGTCTGATGTTGAACATGCAAGCTGGATTTGGTAGACATAAGCATGCTCATCTTCCCTCAGACATTTTTTTCTTCAGACAGCTAAGCTTTTTATTTGATCTTGGATTTTCTTTAAATTCCAAGAAATGACAATATTATTGGTTTTCTGAGACCTATCTCTGTCTCTTATCAGATTTCACCTAACAAGCTTTTGCACCTATCCAGCTCATGCTCAGATCACAGCATCTGGCTTCCATCTTCACTGCTCCACTGAAACCATCCTCACCAAGGTTGCCAACAACCTGCTCATGATAATCAAATGGACACTCTTCAGTCTGCACCTCATCTGACCTCTCACAACTTTCAACACCATGGCAAGCTCACCTCAAATTTCCCTTTACCCCAGCTTCCTTGCTAATACTCTGATTTTCCTTCCACCTCTTGAGCCAGTCCCTTGCAGTCCTACCTGTGGCTCATGCAACTCCTTGGGCCCAATCTCAGGTTATCTTGTCTTGTCACTCACTCTGTGGAGGTCAACTCTGCTCCCATCTATTTGCCAACATCTCAAGTCTCTCTAGACCAGATCTCTCCTCTGGTCAAAGCTCTGGTTTTCTATATCCAACTGACTATTCCACAACTTCCCCAAGGTGTCCCATGTGCACAAAAAACTCCACACAGCCATAATGAACTGTACTGTTTTAATTCTCCAAAACATATGTCTCCTAGAACACTACCCCTTCATGTTAGCCCTGGCAGTCATCACTGCTTAGCCAGACAGTGTGCGGTGACTGTCTAGGAAGTCCTGTCATGGGGTCAAGTAGGAGACCAGCATGCATGTGAGCTTTGCTTGGAAGGACTCAGACTTGGACACTAAGGCTTATTAAATGGTCTCCCTTCTCTGCCTGTAGGTCTCTCATTAGGCACCAAAACAGGATTGCCTATGGAAACTCTGCCCTTAAGAGAAGTATTTCCTGAGAAAGAATACTCTTTTTAGTAAATGGTGAAATTGATCTTCACATGCAAAATTATGGAACTGGACCCTGACCTCATACCATTCAGAAAAATTAAAATATATCAAATACATAAATTATAAGGGCTGAAACTATAAAATTCTAAGAAGAAAGCAGGGGTAAATCTTTATGACCTTGGATTTGGAAATGGTGTCTTAGCTATGACTCTCAAAGCACAAATAACAATAGAAAAGAAAACATAAATTGGACTGGACTTCATCAAAATTAAGAACTTTTGCAATTCAAAAAACACTATTAAGAAAGTGAAAACCAATTTATAGAAAGAAAATATTTGTAAATCACGTATCTGACAAATGAACTGTATCTAGAAGATATAAACAACTTTTAAAACTCAATAAACAACCCAATCAAAAAATAGACAAAGGATCTGAATAGAAATTTTTTAAAAGATACACAAATAGCCAAAAAGCACATGAAAAGATGCTCATTCTTAGGCATAAGCAAAATGCAAATCAAAACCACAATAAGATGCCGTTTCATACCCACCAGGGTGTTTCATACCCACCAGGACAGTTATAATAAAAAAGAAATAATACCAAGTGTTGAAGATGTGGAGAAACTAGAATCCTCATACACTTCTGGTGGGAAATGTAAAATCACGCAACCACTTTGGAAAACAGTCTGAGAGTTTTATCAAAAACTTAAATATAGAGTCACCATTTGACTTAGCAATTTCACTCCTAGGTATACAGCCAAGAGAAATAAAAACATCACACAAAAATTTGTACACGAATATTCACAGCAGCATTATTCATAATAGCCAAGAGATAGAAACAACCCAAATGTTCAACTGATGGATAAAATGTGGTATATCCATATGACAGAATATGAGTCAGCCATAAAAAGATATGAAATACTGATATTACAAGACTAAACCTTGAAAACATTATGCTTAGTGAAAAAAGTCAGATAAAAAAGGCCTGATATTATATGATTCCATTCAAATGAAATGTCCGGAATAGGCAAGTCTATAGACACAGAAAGTAGATTTCAGAGTTGCCTGCAGTTGGGGGGCCGAGGGGGAATTTGAAGCTGAGAGCTAAAAGATATGGGGCTTCTTTTGAGAGTGATGAACGTTTTCTAAGATTTGTTGTGGTGGTGGTTGCACAACTCTGAGAATAGACTAAAAACTACTGAATTGTGCACTTTAAGTTGGTAAGCTGTATGGTATGTCAGTTATATCCCAACAAAGCTGTTCTTTGAACTGACATAAATATAGAGAACATAGGCTAAATATTTTCAGTCACCTTGGTCTAGGCCCTTCAGATCATTTTGCTCTATTACCGGAAATGTCTTAGGGTTTTCAAAATCATTTATTTTCCTTTAAGTATGAGGTTTTTTTTTTAATTTAGCTAATTTTACCTATTATTTGACCTCTTTTGTTTTTTATGTTTTTAAATGTGAATAAGAACACTTCAGTACACAAAGATTATCTTTGCCTGGATAAAGTAGAAAATGACAATGTGGGCACAATGGCCCTTCAGCCCCTCTGATAGTGTCTCAGCTCAAGCAGTTCAGCCCTAGATAAACCTGACTCGACTGCCTGCCTGAACGAGGACTATTTTCTTTCTTCTATGTGACTGACTACACCTAGTAACTCAGGAGACAGGGAGGTCAAATTCTCCTCCCTTTGGTTTCCCACTCAGGATTACATTCGGCCTGGTCTCAGGAACAATCCAGGAGTTTCTGGAAAAGCCATGTTATCTTCAAACTAGAATTTTCCAATAGCTACAGGAGAAAACAGAGGAAATGAAAGCTCACATCGGCAATCTGCGTAATTCGCCTGCCTTGGGTGGTCCACAGGAGCAGCCCACAGTGCAGGGGAGGAGGAGGGGAGAACAGAAGCCCTGCTGGGGAGAGACCATCCGGCTCTATCAGTGAGCCTCAGCTAGCGCCAGATCAGTTCTAAGAAGGCCTGGGAAGAGGCTGGCGGAGGACCCTCACTTCCTTGCTGGAGTCCCACTTAGCCCACATGCTCCTGCTTTAAACCTGATTAGACAGACCAGCTTCTCAAAAAGGGAGGGCTCCAGAGGGTTGTTTTTTAATTCCCAGATCTTCCCAAGTCTGCTCTCCTAAGCTTGAGAAACAAAGGGAATTGCCTAGAACTAGGACTGTATCTAAAGGGATTTACAAGACAGAGGTAGCTGTACTTTTTCTAAGTTATCACTTTATACAAAAGAAAATCAGTGGTAGTTAACTACACAAGACTTGACTAGAAGTTATCCGAACTCCATCCCTCTTCTTTATAAAGAGAGATTTTTCTCAGTACAAATAAGTTTTTAGTAGAGGGGTTCTTAACCCCGGCTGCGTGGAGCCACAGGGATTCTGATTTGATTGGTCTTTGGTGAAGCCTGGCAGCAGTCATTCCTAACGTTTCCCTTGGTTCCAATGTGCAGCCAAGGCTGAAAACTACTGGCTTGCTTCTACCCTCTACCAAGCACTTTTGCTCTGCATATATTATCTCATTTAATCTTCACAGCAACACTGGAAGGTAATTTTACTACTTTACAAATAAAGAAATAAAGGAACAAAGAAGATACAAATTGATTCTTTAAGATTTGAATCCAGATCTGATTCAAAAAATAATCATAATTAAAGCCTGAGCTGCTACCCTCGGCGAAGCTCCCATAGCGGCCGCTGAATGAGCCTCCTGCTCAGCTCTACTTACCTCCCAGGAGCTGCAATCAGACAAGGGTGGGTGGGGGGACTCACATCCACTAAGCAGATTGATCAACTCAGATCCACAGCCAAAATATCATATTTCCACCCTGATTACATTCTCACCAGTCGCCCCTCCCGCTCGATCTTTCTGAGCATTATATTTTTGGGAATCCTGCCTTAGCTGAGAAGCCTGCTTAGGTAGCATTTTCAAGAACCAGTAATACCCACCACTTTACCCTCTACAGCGTTTCCTCCCACAGCTCCGCTCTGACTGATGTCCCCTTATACTTCCTCCCCATCTCCCTTGTTACAGAGCAATAGCATCACCTGACCCCTTCGAATGCAGCCGCTCTCTTTCAGCTGGCCAGGAGGCAGGCATCCTCTCCCACAGCTAATAAGGAAGTGGTTAACTTCACTGTAGATCGGCTCAACTCAGACAAGCCAGGCATAGCCAACCGATACTGTTCAGAGTTATGCGTAACGCCAGGAGCAACTTGCCCCCAGCAATAACTGAATTGTCTTGATTCAGTGGACTTTCTAAAATGTACCCTCCCCTCAATATTGAAAATCCTCTTCAGGACCAGGGTAGAAAGTGGCTCCCAATACAGCAATGCTTAATTTAATATTGGAATGTTAAATACAATGTTCTGGAATTTAACACGGTCTGCAAGGACCTTGGACTTTCTGAAATTATTTTTTTTATATCGCTGGAATACAGGTTCCTTTTCTTTTTTGGCCACAAAGCAAAGAAGTATAGAAAGAATTACCAAAAGTAAAAGTAAAAAAATAAAAATAAATAAAAACAAAGAATTACCAGGGACCCAGTCTCACGGGACTCAGTGTCAATGGCATATGTCCTGAGCTTGACGTGGGCAATGAGAACTTATTTCTCCCAATCTTGATTCAGCTCCCTAATAATTAGTCTGGTATTCTTTAAGGCAGATTGGTTTTATGGTAGACACACCTGACAGCAATAACTTAAGCATAATCTGAGCATGCTCCTGTAGGGCAGATGCACCTGAATGTGTGTTCTGAGCTCGGGAATCCAGGAGTGGCCAACGCGGAGATTGGTTCCTTGTCTATGAGGAACATCTGAGCATCTCCCATGGCACCTTCCACCTTCGGCCCCCATCCTATGGAACATGGGCCATACTGGGGACCTTTGTTTTGGGTTTAATGAAGGTTGCCAGATGGAGGTTGTTAGAGGGAGGGTGTTAAGTGAAAATGCTGTATAAACTGATGCTCTTTGCAAATAGTTACACTTCTCCTGTACAGCCCACTGCCGCTGGACCCTGTCCCCCTGCCTGTGAGCCCCCAGTAAAATCCCATGTCTCATTTGCTGGCTCTGGGGCTCTTCTTCAGCCTCTTGAGTCTTGTGCCAGAGGTCTTCGAACCCTGAATCCCTGAAAGAGTTGATAGGGGTTGGGCATAACACTGTTTAAGACCAAAAATTTAGAGACTGGCAAATTAGGACTGAATCCCAATTCCAAGGCTATTCTTTAGCCTTCATATTCTTCACCAATATGGGTTTGGAAATTCTAATGTGGACCCTCGATATCACACCCCTCCTCTGTCTGTTTGGGCTCATAAATATTATGGCCCAACCAAGGAAGTAAAACTAAAGTGGATTACTGGTCTTTGTTAGGGAGATCGGAACCCTGTTTGTCTAAAAATGGTATCAAGTTATTTCAGTACATGTTGAAGGTGTAAAGAGGACATCCCAACATTTTCTATAAATTACTTTTCTAAAGAGCCTTTCAGCTCTACTTGCCCTGACTTAAAAAGTATTTTTCATTCATCTTCCAGCCACACTCAGACCAGAAACTGATAGCAGTTAGCCTCCTTATCTGTCACAAGCCTAAGCAACTGGTGGCCGATCACCCTATCTCATGCTATTACCTAGGTCGTTAGGAAGCTAAAATTAAAACCTGGTGTCATTAACATACCAGACCAAATACAGAGAAAGCCACAGAAAGTCCAGTTCAGATCCTCTTATAAGTTTCTATTTTAAAAAATAAAATACAGCAAGCTTCAGTGAGAGACCTTAAAATGGGTCACTAGACATCACAGTGAACACGATTTTGTCGTACTATTAATATTTCTTAGCAAATGGCTTTGGGAACCATGGTGGGAACCCTGATTCTGTCAGTACCCACTAAATCGTTGCCCTGACTTTATAATCCCACAGCAATGTCTTCATATTTTGTGAAGTCTAGAACCGTTCGCAGCGGGAAACTTGCACACTCATAGCCGAATTGCAAAAAGTCCATCTAAAGTTAAAGACTCACGGGTTGTTTTGCCACCAGAAATGTTCATATATTGGATTTAGGGGTGGGCTCAATTTCCACTTTGTTAATTTAATTAACTTTGTTAAATTAACAATTTAATTAAACAGTTACTTTGCTGACCTTTAGTTAGCTAATGTCTGTTCTGTGCCAGGCACTGGGCAAAGTGCTTGGCTTATGTTATCTCTAATGTGCACAAATCTGACAGGCAGGTCAAATTGCCAATCCCCATTTACAGTTGAGGAATCTGAGGCTCAGGGAACTCAAATATCTTGCTCAAGTTCACATAGCTGGCAGGTGACAAAGCCTGGATTTCAATCAGGCGTGCTGACTCACGACCGTTGCCACTGTGAAAGCTGGTCCTAATCTATGCGATGTCCTAGTCACCACCTCTACCCCAATACCCTGGCCATGCCCTTCTCTCATCACTTGCCCTTGTGGTGGCTTTACTGCTACCAACCAGAAGAGGCCTTCGTAGGTAACTGACTCTGTTTTACAACACTCTAAAAGAGAATCGGAAGAATTTACGCCAAAACTAAAATCGTTGCTTTGGGTAAACTCTAATGTTCAAGTAGGTAATGTTAAACAGGCCCTATTAACCCTTATGCTCTTATCCCTCTGCAATATATTTACATAAATTCCCCCAGACGGCGCTGTCTAAATACATTGGTCTCCATTTCAGATGCTGCCTGGAGTCACTAAGTCTCTCCTGAGATTGGGGAAGGCAACTGGTGATCACTTTCCTTAGCTTTTCCAGGCTTCAATCAAGTTTGCCATGGGCTGTGGATCATGAGGAAAAGTTTCTCTTCTAGAAATCCTCCAGTTAATAAATGAAGAGAGGGTGATAGAATTAGAATATTACCATTTTACAAACCCCTATCAAAGTAAGTCTAGGCAAGGGTCATCCATGGCTGCTACCTCACAGAAAGAGAGACAGCTGGTCATTATGTGCCTCCTTGTAGATATGAAATGCTACTTAGGAAGGATTCTTAACAAAAGTATTGTGTCTGGATCAGATCAAACTGATTTTAGATTCACCTAACAATTGTGAAATTGCCAGAATCAAAATGGAGTTGCCAATGTTAAAAATCAAAACAAAACCTGACAAATAGACCCATGGAAGACCATGAAGACAGGTTGTCATGCTTGTATGCCTAATAACAAAACTATCACAAAAGCCTCAAAAACCACAATCTTGCACAACGGCCACTGCAACCTTACACAAAAAATACTTCTACGAGGACATCAGACCAACAACTGCCTGTCCAACTGCATCGGGATCACCTTTGTTATTAATCTTTATGGCCAAGTATAATCACTTCAGAACAATTATGTAATCCTCCTTATTTTTTCCTTTAAAAACCTTTTTCTTTCTTTACCTCCCTGAATCCATGCATAGTTTACTATGGCAGGCATATTCCTATTGCAATGATCTATTTCCAAATAAATATTTTCTTTTAGAAAGCATTTCTCTGTCGTTCAGGTTGACAATGTAAGAGGAAATCTCTTTGCTGTCATTGCATAGAAGATGTGGAGACATTCTCTGTATTGGCATTTTTCTATGTCCACCCTTGATGAAAGCAAAGGATGGAATGTTAAAGGGCAACTGAGTCAAGACTTTCCACAGCAGTATTGGTTAATGAGGTCCATCCAGGATATAGCTTTCCAGTAATCAATTTGATCCCAGAATAGTGTAAGAGACCCAGAAGAGTACACATAGTCAGATACCAAAATTCACCTTGAAAAATCTTAGACTGTTGTCCAAGCATGGTGGCTCATGCCTATAATCCCAGAACTTTGGGAGGCTGAGGTGAGCAGGTCATGAGTTCAAGAGATTGAGACCATTCTGGCCAACATGGTGAAACCTCATCTCTACTAAAAATACAAAAAATTAGCTGGGTGTGGTGGCATACGCCTGTAGTCCCAGCTACTCGGGAGGCTGAGGCAGGAGGATCACTTGAACCCGGGAGGCAGAGGTTGCAGTGAGCTGAGATTGTGCCACTGCACTCCAGCCTGACCACAGAGCAAGACTCTGTCTTAAAAAAACAAAACAAAACCAAAAAGAAATCTTATACTGTTTTCAGAAATCATACTTTTAGCAATTATATCAAGATTAATTATTCTAAAATATATATAGTAAGGCAGGTAAGTAATTACGTTAATATTGTCTGCAACCAAGATTTTAGGTAGAAGAAAGAAGATATATAAATATAAAATCAAAGGAGCTAAATTTAAAAAAACCCTGTGATACTAAATTCAAACTCAAAATATTAGTATGAACCCATGATGCATTTTCTTCAAAGTCGTGTTTTCAATTCTGTCCACTGAAAAAGGCTGGGAACAATGACCAACTCTTAAGCAATGGGCAGCCCTAAAGCCAACTTATAATTTATTTTTTCTTGTTTTTTTTGAGACGGGGTTTCACTTTTATTGCCCAGGCTAGGGTGCAGTGGCACAATCTCGGCTCACCACAACCTCCGCCTCCCAGGTTTAAGCAATTCTCCTGCCTTAGCCTCCCAAGTAGCTGGGATTACAGGCATGTGCCACCATGCCCAGCTAATTTTTGTATTTTTAGTAAAGACGGGGTTTCGCCATGTTGGTCAGGCTAGTCTCAAACTCCTGACCTCATGATCTGCCTGCCTCAGCCTCCCAAAATGCTGGGCCCGATCCTATAATTTTTAAAAATCATTGGCAAATGATATTTAAATGAACCAACCCTCCTTGGAGAAATCACTGACCATAGTTCTGGGGCAGGAAAAGTACATGTATGTGCCTAGCACATTTATCATACCAGACAGCAAGGAATTTACTAAAAACTGATTGTTTCAAAGCATTTAGAAGCCAAAAAGAAGTGGTTATCACTAGGAAACTATGGAAAACTTTAGAACAAGTAAGAACAATGACTTTGATGAATTTAAACAAATCAGATGTGTTAAAATCTGTGAGATCATAATTACACTTGACAGCAAATACTCACTGACCACGTTTAGTGGATGCCAGGGAACCACATTATCCACCTGAAAACACGAAAATACAGGGCAGGAATCAAGGGTTTTGCCTGTCCTTGCTGTATAAACAGTATATCAGGGTCATTTTTCAAGGTAAAGTTTCTCTTTATGTAAGTCTTTCATAAATGAAGGAATGATGGAATTAAAATATTACCATTTTGCAACCCCTGCTGAAATAATGGATGTAAACAGATCATCAGTGGCTGCTGCATCACAGAGACAACTGGTCCGTATGCGTCTCCTAAGAGAAGTAGGCAATATTTCTAATGGAGGATTCTTGGCAAATAAGTTCAACTTGAATCAGATCAAACTTCCAGTTCTAGAGTCTAGCATTTATAGGAAACGCTGGTCAGAAAAAATGGTTGCAGAAGAAATGCACCTCAGGGTTGCAATCAGCAAAACACAAAATGTGAGAAACTGCAGGACAATGCCTCTGTTTCTTCCTATATAAACTGAAAAAAAAGGAGAGAAGAAACCTGCACATTAAAAAAAGTGTTTAAAGAATGTTGAAACAAACCAACTCTTAAAAAATAAAAAAGGAAAAAATAATACAATTAGAGAAATTTGAATGTCGTCTATTTTTAAGTATGATAATAGTTATGTGGTTTTAGTTTTCTAAAAGAGTTCTTATCATTTACCAATACATATGGACATCGTTATGGATGAAATGCGTTGCTGCCTTGGATCTGCCTCAAAAGAATCCATTTGGGTTGAACAGGGTGGCTAGTGTGGTGCGGGGAAGCAGACAGGAAACAAGATTGGGCATGAGCTTACTCTTCCCCATGCTGGGTGATGGCATACGGGGGGTTATTAACTCATTACGTTATTCTCTCTTCTTTTGCTTATGTTTTAAATTTTCTATTAAAAAACATCAGAATGTGAAAAATCACACACACACAAACACACATCGTGCTCTTGTTTTTGAACAGAGGATCTGGGTCAATAATTGGGTGAATGGTGATTTTTATAAAATAAGTCATTTACCTCCCTAAGGATAATAATGAACATGTTCTCATTGGAAAGCTGCCCAAGAAGAGACTACTCAACCATAGTATCATGTGCTGAATTCTCTTTATTTCACATTCTTGATCTGGCCTTACAGAAAATTTGAGTGAAGATTTCTGAATTAAAAGGAAAAATTTGGAAGTCGAAGTACTAAAATGAGTATTGAAACATGAGAACTGTTCTACCTTCTCAGCATCTAAGTAGTGTAAAATCTCTCCCCTGAGCTGGGATTCACATCCAGGTGGGTGCAAAGTGAAACAGAAGTAGCGCATGCAGGCACAAAGCCAGTGGCCTGGGAGTCAGGGGGGATGGAGGGAGAATGGGAAGATTGTCCACTTGAGACTAAGCCTCCAGAATTTGCAGGAATTGTGGGGATCACTGCAGCATAATTTAAAGTTCTATAGAGTTTTGTCTGAATCTCCAGTGGTCAGGGAAATCTGAGCTGATGACAAGGTTACAATTATACTACATGCCATTCATAAATTATCATTCCAGATGATGTACTAAGCAGTTTACATTAATTGCCTTGTTAAACCTTTATAACTCTCTTGCCCCAACCACCATGACATAGATATTATCACCATATTTTGACAGAAAAGAAGAAAAAGGTCCAGGGAAACTGAGTAACTTACTCAAGGTCACACAGCTGGTGAGTGAGGTAACTTGTCCTCTAACCTAGGGCAGTCTGCCTGCAAAACTCTTTCCCCACAGTCTGTGTTTCACTTGCCATGGAGCAGCACTTCATGGACACCCGTGGTTGTTGTCGCTGCAGGGGTCATACACAGAGCATTTCCTGGGTAAAAATTCTAATCCTTGCAAGAAAGACAACAGCACATTTGGGAAAGTCAGTGAGTTCTGAAGACGGATCGTGCCTCGGTCATTTATCTAGGCAGCAAATGTAAAAGCGTTCAGAGAGTCTGGCAGGTGCTGGTGAAAAACAAAAAATAAGAATGTGTATTTCCCAGCTCCTTTTTCCCATTATCTTATATTACTTTTAAATAGATCATGAAGGATATTTTAGACAAATGCAGCCCCTTTTCCCCTGTGGCAATTAATGCAATAAAAGCTAATTTATTTAGCATCCTATTGATTAGAAAGCAGTGATATAATACAATGAGAATTGATGACCACAAACATGACTCAAACGCGGCCAGATATCCTAAAGAAGTTTATGACTCATCATCAAAACACAATTATATTCCAGAGAGGCCAAGTATTAAATGTATTTTATTGAATTAAGTTTATCTGACACTGTTCAGCCACAAATGGTCATGTGAAATCCATAGAACCAGAATACCTGATTAGCCAGAATAACACATTCTCCGACCACACTGGCTTTTCTACCATTGGATCTAGACAGACATGACCCTCTGCAACATACATATTTACCGCATCACTTGAAGATTGTGGAAAGGATAGACTTAGAGCTGAACTGGAAAGTATATGACAGAAAAATGTGTGGAGATAGTTATTTCATAATATATCATTTCTAAGAAGAAATTAAGCACTATAATTTGGGAGCCTGCAGTGATGCCTCGGCGCATTGAGTGAGGTCTCTGGCATCAATTTTGTTTAAGAAATACCATGTGTAGAGGGCCTGTGTATGCCCCATAACTGGCAAGGGCTCCTAAGTGGCAGCTATTGTTCTTATGATCATATTATAATTATTAAATCATGATGCTTGTCTTATAGGTATTTATAATAGAATTAGGTTGGTAGAAACTGGCTTGTGTTGTCTTTTATCTTCAAAAGAGGAATAGGTGTGTGTCTTTGGTCTTACTTTGAGTTAAGATTTACTTAAACATAGTGCAATCTAATAATCACCAAACTATTCCTTCATTTTCTGCTTTTAATTTATCTCAAACAAGCAAATAAATGAAAAGCAGGCATGAGACAAAAAGGCTATTTTCCACAAAATCTCTGTGGAAAAAGGGCTGTGAGCCCAGTTGTTGTGTAAAGTTCCTCAGTCCAGAGAAGGCAGCAGAGAAGGCCAGTGTTGGCGGGGTGCAGTGGTTCACGCCTGTCATTCCAGCTTTGGAGGCCAAGGTGGGCAAATTGCTTTGAGCTCAGGAGTTCAAGACCACTTTGGGCAACATGGCAAAACTGCATCTCTACAAAAAATACAAAAATTAGTGGGGCGTGGCCACCATGTGCCTGTAGTCCCAGCTACTCAGGAGGCTGAGGTTGGAGAATCATTTGAGCCTGGGGAGTGGAGTCGAGATCGTGCCACTGCATGCCAGCCTGGGTGACAGAGTGAGACCCTGTCTCAGGAAAAAAAGAGAGAGAATGCCAATGTCGTCATTGTCTCTCTGTCTCTCTCTGAGTCAGTGCTCTCCAGAGAAACAGAGCCAATAGGATATGTATCTCTGTACAGAAAGATTTCTTTTAAGGAATTGGCCCATGCAATTAAAGGTTGGCAAATCTAAAATCCACAGGGTGGGCTGGTTGACTGAAGACCCAGGAAAAGCCAACGTTTTGGCTGGAGCCTGAAGGCCAGCTTTCTGCCGCAGAATTCCATCTTGTTGAGGGAGGTCAGTCTTTTGTTCTTTTCAGGACTTTGACAGATCAGATGAGGCCCACCGGTACTAGGGAGGGCAACCTGCTTTACTCACGGTGCACAGATTAAAATGGTAATTACATCCAAAACACCCTCACAGAAATATCCAGAATTGTGTTTGACTACATACCTGGACACCATGGCCCAGCCAAGTTGATACAGAAAATTAACCATCATAATCTCTAATATCTCCTTCTTTCCCTCTGTCTCTGTCTCCATCTCTCTTTCTCTCTCTCTCTCTATCTTTCTCTCTCTCTCTCTCTCTCTGTCTCTCTCTCTCACACACACACACACACACGAGCAAAGTTTATCACAAAGTAAGGAAGAAATGCTGGGTGCAGTGGCTCACGCCTGTAATCCCAGCACTTTGGGAGGCCAAGGTGGGCAGATGACCTGAGGTCAGGAATTTGAGACCAGCCTGGCCAACATATCAAAACCCCATCTCTACTAAAAATACAAAAATTAGCCAGGCGTGGTGGCACATGCCTGTAGTCTCAGCTACTTGGGAGCTGAGGCAGGAGAATCACTTGAACCCAGGAGGCGGAGGTTGCAGTGAGCCGAGATTGCGCCATTGCACTCCAGCCTGGGCAACAGAGTGAGACTCCATCTCAAAAAACAAACAAAAAAACAAAGTGAGGAAGGAAGCATCAAGGTGTGATGCCAACAACCAAAGCTATCTTGAGACCCTCTGAGAAGGCCATACCTGAGGACAAGAGCACCGAGCATTATTGCATCAATTCCAAATAGGACTTCATCTCTTCTTTCATGAGAAAAATAATTCATTGATTCTGAAAAACAGCATTCATTATCTACCTACGATGCCATTTTTGAAACTTCTCAGGTAAATATTTTTCTATCCCCATCTCACAGATAAAGAAACTCTTTTCAGTTAGGTGACAGGCCCCAGCATTCATTGCTAAAAGATGGAAGAATCTAAATTTCAACACAGGTCCTCAAATATCTCTTGTGATTTCTCTCCATGCTGCCCCACAGATAAGGAAAACAACAATGTCAGCAAATGTCTCTAAGAGAAGAAAGCTGCGATGTTGAGTGTGGAGTAGTACACTTTGTTCCAGGATTCCATCTCCGTTTAGGGGATGTGTGGGAAGGAGCACTCACAGATAGATATACATCCAAGCCCATGGCCTGCAAACCAGAACCTCTCCTCCTAAAGAGATTTGTAGATGCTTATGGGAGCAAGAATTGCCCAACCTACCACACTCTCTAGGCAAACATCATCTGTTGGAGATTCCGACTGAGGCCCTGGAAAGGCTCCCATATGGGCCATCTGCCAGGCCTCTGATGTCGGCCAACTGCCAAGCTTAGGCTAACGGTTGCTTGTAGTTGGTGGCAGAGCTGTTCCAGAGAACTACTGAGATATAGGCAGCTGATGACAAGGCTGCTCTTTTGTCTCTAGCTGGCCCCACACAGCACTCTGAGCAACCCACTCCAGGGCTCCTCTTGGGAAACCACGTCCTTGGATCATGCTTAGCACTGCCCTTGTTCTAGCTGGGCATGGTGGCACATGACTGTAATTCCAGCTACTCAGGAGGCTGAGGCAGGAGAATCACTTGAACCCGGGAGGTAGAGGTTGCAGTGAGCCGAGATCGCACCACTGCACTCCAGCCTGGGCAAAAGAGTGAGACTCCATCTCGAAAAAATGGAAAAAAAAGAACTGCCCTTATTCATGGCTGGATGTTCAGAGGGTGGAAACATGAAGAAGGTGGTTGTTATAGAAGCACTTGTGCTGTGTGCTTTTAAAGTTTGGGTTCGGATTAGTTCTGGGAACGTGGTTTACCTTCTTTCTTCCTCCTGTGCCCTCTTTTGACCCTCCGCACAACTTTGTACATCAAATGGCAAAAAGTATCCTATTCCTGCCTTAGTTCATTATCTGACCTACAGTAGGATCAGAGGCCTGGAAAATGGGGGAGAAGCCGAGTGTGTGGTAGAACCACAGGTATTCTAGATGCAGGCATGCCTGAGAATCACACCCCAGTCCATGGCATGCCACCCACCTGGGACTTCGGAGGAAGCTAGTTCCGCCACGGCCGTCTCCTAGTGAAAGCGACACAGGAGGGCCTGCCTTCCCCTCTGCAGCGCCTCTTGCTGCAAACACTTGGCCAGTGCACATTTGCCAAACCTCTGAATGTCAGAGCCAAGCTGAAAACCAATGCAAGATCCATCTATCTAAGACAAGGCAGCTATGGGCATGTCCAAATTATAGTTGCAGAGGGGTAATCCCAGGCTGTTTAGGACAAAGATAACAATCAGAAACCAGGCAAATGGTTGCTTTAATTCAAAAGCCACATTACTAGCAATAAAGTGATAACCATGACAGGATTCCTGTGCAGAGGGTCCTGCACCAGGAAAAAGACAACATTAACTCATTCGTATCTGAAAACATTAGCTATGATGTACTTACTATTATTATCACTATTTTCTAGTGAGGAAACTCTGACTCAGGGAGCTTAAGTAAACTTGCACAAAGTAACTCAGCTAGTGAATTGGTACCACCAGGATTGGAAGTCAGGAAGTCTGATTCCCAAGTCTAAAAACGTAACCACTCTATTATACTGCATTCTGATTGTATAACGTTTTTATGCTTATGAGGCATTGTCAGGCCTGTTGTCTGTTGAGATTTATCATTTTTTTAAATTCCTCCATCTTATTTTGCATAATAGTATCACATCTATTGGTTTATAATAAAGACTATAATAAAATTGTATGTTTTCTGGCCAGGCATAGTGGCTCACACCTGTAATCTCAGCGCTTTGGGAGGCTGAGGTAGGAGAATAGCTCGAAGCAAGGAGTTCAAGTCCAGCCTGGGCAACAAGGCAAGATCCATCTCTACTAAAAACTAAAAAAAAAAAAAAAAAAAAAAACCTGGGCACAGTGGTGTGCACCTGCAGTCTAGCCTGGGCAACAAAGCAAGACCCCGTCTCCACTAAAAAATTTTTTAAAAAGCTGGGCATGGTGGTGCACGCCTGTAGTCCCAGCTACATGGGAGGCTGAGGTGGGAAGATTGCTGGAGCCCAGGAGTTTGAGGCTGCAGTGAACTAGGATCGTGCCACTGTACTCCAGCCTGGGCAACAGAGAAAGACCCCATTTCTTTAAAAAAAAATGTTTTCCAAATATTTTATAATTTAAATTTTTTCCCACTAAATAAGATCCTATCTGTGCCGTTTCTCCACAATTTTTCAAATACATGACTTTTACTGGGCTAACCAATTTTACCCCAAGGAGGCTGTTGAAAACATGAGATCACATACTCACAAGGGAAGTGCGTACTCCTTTCCTTACACCATGTTGCTTCTTTTAGGTCACAGTAAAGTTTAGTTTATTTCAAGACTGTTTCTATTTTATCAGAAATTAAGACCTTGAATTAAGTACTAATTCATTTTCACATCTCAGTGAATGAGATGAAAGGACACTGAAGTGAGATTTGAGTTTTTGGTTTTCACTTTTGGGGAGAGATTTTTTTTTTTTTAACACGGGGCCTTCCTGAAGTCATACCATGGAGATAATCTCATTCGGGGTCTGTAGGTAGGTGAGCAACCTGTTTCAAGATGAAAAGAAATTGTATAGGATTTTAAAAGATGTCATTCCAATGCCTTAAACAGTCCTGATAGTGTTACAGGCAATACTATGACCTGACTCTTCACATAGTTGCTGTGACATCATAACATCTTTTTTTTTTGAGATGAAGTCTCACTCTTGTCCCCCAGGCTGGAGTGCAATGGCACAATCTTGGCTCAGTGAAAACTCCGCCTCCCGGGTTCAAGCGATTATCCTGCCTCAGCCTCCCGAGTAGCTGGGATTACAGGCGCCTGCCACCACACTTGAATAATTTTTGTACTTTTAGTAGAGACGGGATTTCACCATGTTGGCCAGGCTGGTCTCAAACTCCTGACCTCAGGTGAACCGCCTGCCTTGGCCTCCCAAAGTGCTGGGATTACAGGTGTGAGCCACCGCGCCCAGCCTGTCATAACATCTTTAAGCCTCAGTTTTCTCAACTACAAAATTGAGCCAGTAATATCTACTTCTTGGGTTTAGTAAGATGTTACTAAAATACTAAAGATGGCCAGGCACGGTGGTTCACGCCTGTAATACCAGCATGCTGGGAGGCCAAGTCAGGCAGATCACTTGAGTCCAGGAGTTCAAGACCAGCCTAGGCAACATGGTGAAACTTCTTCTCTGTAAAAAATACAAAAAATATAAGACAGGCGTGGTGGCATGCACCTGCAGTCCCAGCTACTTGGGAGGCTGAGGTGGGAGGATCACCTGAGCCCAGGAGGTTGAGGCTGCAGTGAGCCATGATCACGCCATTGCACTCCAGCCTGGGTGCCAGAGTGAGACCTTATCACAAACAAAAAAGACCTAACACAACGCCTGACACAAGGATGCAAAGAATAACAGCTGCGATTTCCATGATTTCCCTAGTCAGAGCTCTACCAGTCACCAGCTGTAACTCTTCTAGATTCGGTTTCCTTGTATGTGTATTTAAATGTCAAAGGGTCCTGCTGACTGGGACTCCCTGTAATTCCATGATGTCCTCTGTCCCCCTGCCGCCCAGCGTGCTGCTGACTGCCCCCACTGGGCTGGTACTCAGACCTCGCCCAGGCTCCTATTAGCAGATTTTCACATCTCCGCCCACATCTACTATCTCCAAGATGTCTGCACTGAGCTAAGTGTGCCCGTTATACACTACTCAAGCACTTGCACAAGTGTGAGGTACACAAAACGAATGTTGGGCTGAAGAAAACTCAACGTGGAAAAGAAAGGGGAGACCCAAGTTTGCCAAAAAATTTTCTAATGTTCTTAATAATCTACAGTTGGCAGAGCTAATGGTTCCCCCAAGCAGTGGAAGTGTCTCTTTTGCATTCTTCCAACACTAGCATGCCCCAGCCCAGAATAACGGCAGCACCACCTCTCTACCCATTGTCATCACATTTGCTTGGAAACTGGACCAAAGAGTGAAGCAAACCAAGGATAAGCTTAGTAAACCATAGGATGCTGAAGGAATAAAACAGTAATTACACACTAGCCACTGCTTACCGAACACTTACTATGCATCTAAGTACAACCATGTAGACATTTAATCCTCACAACAATCCTACGATGTAGGTACCTATTTATGAAGTAGGAATTTTAATTATCCTCATTTTCAGATGAGGGAACTGAGGCAGAGAGGTGAGGTGGCCCATCCTCAGAACCCTTCTTCACCACCACATTATACTGCCTATGATACAAGAGTAACAGTGATGATAGCTTACATGTAGTGAGCATCTGCAATGCACGGGGTGCTTTATCAATGGAACAGGAAAAAGGAAACGGTTCCTGTAAAGAAAAACAAAAAATAAAAACAGCTTGTAGATGTCCATATTTTAGGCAAGAAATTCATCTCAGAGGTTCATGGTGTTTTTAATGTATTCCAGTAGTCTTCAACCCTAGCTACACTTTAGAACAACCTGGGGACCTTTTAAGCAATAGCAATATCTAAAACCTACCCCAGACCTGGGTGTGGAACCCAGATATCAGTAATTCTTTAAAACTTTGCAGATCACGCTTGTGCCCAGCATGTTGAGAACCACTGGTTTACTTCATTCAAACACACTTAGGATATTTTTCTGTTGTGAACATGATTGGAAAGAAAAAAAAAATGTCAACAAAGAAAAATAAATATTATACAAGAATTTGGAGACTTCTTCAAAAAGAAAGAAGAGTCAGGGCCTGTAGAATCAGGAGAAGAGAATATCTGGAAAGAGCTCTAGCCCAGGTGGAGACCCTGAAGATCCAACAACAGGACAATAGGCGAGACCCTGAGGGGAAAGACGGCATGGGAGGCTGCAAAAAGTGGATACAACACTTCATTCCTTCTGTATCCATGCCCTTTGCAATACAGCTTTGGAGCTTCTCCCATTCAAACGTGGCATCTATTTCTCCTCCCCTTGAATATGGGCTGACCTTGTGACTTGCTTTGATCAGCAGAATGCAGTGGAGTCCCAGTTCAAGCCCAGGTCTCAGAAACCTTGCATCCCACGCACTCACCATGTCCACAAACAGGCCTAAGGCTCATCTGCTTCAAGTTGACAGACCACGTGGACCAGAGCCCAAGTGTCCCAGCCAAGTCTCCAGACATGTGAGAGGGTCCCGGCAAGATTAGCAAATGGACCCGCAGTTTCTCGAATACCCATATGAAAATCCAGCAGAAGCTGGAAGAGCCACCCAGCTGATCCTAAATTGCTGATACACAGGATTATGATCACTGAGTCTGGGGATGATTTGAGGACAGTTGTGTTGAATTAGCTAAATAGTCAGTGAGACGGGGGAGAGACATGAGAGGGTAATGTCTAGCAGTCAGTTTTAAGTTGTTATCTGGTCTGGGCTGTAAACCCCCTTAAACCACCCCAGCTAGGCCCAAATCTTCCATAAACACACAACCCTGGTGAATGATGCCTTTCCTAGTGCATAGTGGGAGGGGTGGAGAAGGTAATAACAGGAGCGAAGTCGTGGCAGGAAAGATGCAGAGGGGGCTTCACAGCTCCACAGAGGCAGGAAACCAGAGTGGCAGGTCATCAGGAAGAAAAGCAAATCCCCCAAAGAATCCCCAGAGCAGTGAGGGAGGGGAGATTGGACAAGCCAGAGCATGTGGAATGGGCCTTGGGTGAGTCTGTTGGAATATTAAAGAAACGGGTGACACTGTCAGGCTGGAGGGCTGGAAACACCTGCAGCAGACCCCCGTCCAATTCTCACATCCACCCTGACAGGGAGAGATTTATCACCCTCATTTTATCAGTGAGAAATCCAAGGATTGGAGAGGTTAAGTAACCTCCCCAGGATGACTCACCCGGGAAGTGGTGGAACCAGGTGTGCCTGACTCAAGCTCTCCGAGCAGATCTAATGAGCAAGTCAGAATTCTGAACGTCTTTTCCCGAAACTCCAAACTCCCAGGTACTCACTGCACTAGTGAATAGCGCAGAGGGGCGGGGCAGGGAATAACAGGAAAAATAAAGGAAGAAATTGTCAACAAAGAAAAATAAATGTTGTACATGAATGTGGAGCCCTCCAAATTCTTATCTGAAGCGTGAATAAAGTGATCCCAAATCCTCAGATCCAGATTCTCCCATCCCAATCAACCGCCTGAGACTTTTCACTCCAATGAGCACTCCTGTTGGCTTCCTTGATTTCCCCTCCACTGTTTTCAGCAGAAGTCAGTGTGTCAGCTCCTGTGCTCACAATGTCCTTCCCGCCCCTGGAGGGACTGGTCCTCCATCAGGAGCTGAGAAGCAGCCTGGGGTCACATGAACACTTTCCACTCACTCCAGTCACCCAATTCCTCCTCCCCAGAGTTTGTGCTCTGCTCCAAAGCGCAGAGCAAGCCACGCACACACATACAGACACTCACACACACATACACACGCCACACACTAACATACACACACCACAAATATACACTCACCACACATTTGCACACACACCACCCACATACATATCACACACACCACACACTTGCACACACACTCGCGCACACACACATACATACACTCGCACACACACGAGTGTTTGCTGCTCCTCACGTGATACAGTAGGGAAAACCAAGACACGCTCGGGGTCACAGGGAACATCTGAACCGAGAAGAGCCTGCCTGGTAGCTCCTGTTCCCACCCCCCTCTCTCTCTGGGGACACAGTCAGTCATGTGTGTACCGTGAGAATTTCCCCCCTAAAAAACTGTGGCCGGGCGAGGTGGCTCACGCCTGTAATCCCAGCACTTTGGGAGGCCTAGGCGGGTGGATCACCTGAGGTCAGGAGTTCGAGACCAGCCTGACCAA
>NW_012102009.1:2521550-2600884 GCF_000951045.1 Mandrillus leucophaeus
GAGGCCTAGGCGGGTGGATCACCTGAGGTCAGGAGTTCGAGACCAGCCTGACCAACATGGTGAAACCCCATCTCTACTGAAAAAAAAAAAAAAAATTGGCCAGGTGGGGTGGCACATGTCTGTTATCCCAGCTATTTGGGAGGCTGAGGCAGGAGAATTGCTTGAACCCGGGAGGCGGAGGTAATAGTGAGCCGAGATCGCGTCATTGCACTCCAGCCTGGGCGACGGAGCAAGACTGTGTCCAAAAACAAAAAACAAAACAAAACCAAAAAAAACAAAAAAAAACGTGTTTCTTGAGGAGAAAAGAGAAAAACAAAAACAACTACCGCTTGATTTCTCTTTCAACTTCCAAGAGAATAGGCTTGATTACACCTCCCCAGGTCGCCCGGAGGTGGGAAAGCGGACAATTAAGCCCATTTCTTCCCCATCTGCTCGGGTTTTGTCTTGCGTATCTGCCCGCTGGCGCTTCAGTCTGGAGGAATCCCGAGCGGCACCTCCCTCTCCCTGCATCCCCGGCAGAGAATTCTCCTCCCCGCGCGGGGGAGCCCATCCCTGAGGACTCGGGCAGGTCAGATGAGAATTAGAGGAAAGGGAAGCGCCTTCTCCTCGCGCTGAGGGCAAAGCCAGTGTGCAGCTTCCCGTGGGTGAGGAGCTTTTATGACAACGAATCCTGTGTTTTATGGGAGGGCGGTGTGGAGACAGCGCGGGCCGAGTCCCTGGGTTCCGGGGCATGACCGTGGGCGTCTTCCGCGGTGACTCAGAAATGCTGCCTCACACCATCTCGCACCATCTCTGTGGAGGCCGTGACCTTCATTCACTGGATGTCTGTCACTGGGGGGGTGACCTCGCAGTTGTCAGAGCCACTCTCCTGGGGCTCAGGACTGGGGTCACCCCCCCCACCCCCAGCCGGCACTTCCAGCTTCATCTCTCGGGGCGCTCTGTTTACTCCTCCTAGGCCTGTCCCTGAGCTGCTGGCTACCTTAAAATGTCCCCTTGGAGCTTCTGCGCTTCCCACACACTTCCTGTTACAAATAACTGAGGCCGAGCTTAGCACGACTGCTTGCAGGATAAAGACCAGGGCCTGCGGGGCCAGGTTTCAGCAGGCAATGAGGACCCCACTTACCGTCACCCACGTACCTTAAGGGACCGCCTGGGTTCCCTCACATCCAGTGAACTGCCAGCCCTACTTCCAGCCCTCCAAGTCTGGAAAATCGCAGGAGTGGAGGGAGAGGAGCCCAGGGGCTGTAGTTGGGGAGCCCTGGCTTGGAATTCAGAAGGGCTGGAGTTAGAATCCTGTGCTTTCACTGAGTGTCCTGGGCTGTCATTGAACCTCTCCCAGCCTCTTGGCAGAAGGGAGATTCTACTGCTTGCCTCGCAGGGTTGTGTCAAGATAAAGGGACCTCAGAGAGTAGGTGTGAGCTCAGTCCACCCATGTGGCAGGTCAGCTCTGCCCACGTCTCTAGAAACTGAGGTCAGGGCTTCAGCCCAACCCTTTCTGTCAGTGGAGGGTGAGGTGAGCTATTTCTATCCCCTTTAAGCCTCCACTCCACATCTGTGGGTTGGGGGTGCATCTCGTGATTTTTCAGCCTTTCCACAATGGCAGGAGGTCACACAGCAGCCCTGAGGTGAGGACACTGCGTGGCCCAGGTGAATGTGGTACTCGCTGTACCCAAGCGCTAGATAGAGGGGACCAAGGCAGGCTTCAGGAAGAAGAAAGGCCTTTCAGGCCTGAGGGTAGCAGGAGCCAGATGGCAGGCACTGGGGAGGGGAGGGCCTCAACCCTTAGCAGTGCCTTTCCCAGATCCCTTTTGGAAAGTGACCGGGTGCTCCCGCCTCTCCGCTGGCTCTTATTAGGGGCCTCAGAGTCTGTGGCACCTGGGATGGCTTTGGGGCCTTGAATGTCTATGGGCCCCATCAAGCCCCAGCCTCGGGCCTTCAGGCCGGGAATCCACCAAGGTCTCTTTGCAGCAGCTCCCTGGGCTCCTCTGCATTGCCCCCTTCCTCCAGGAGGAATCTGCCAAAAGGACAGGCTCCTGCTTTCTGGCCAGGGACAGAGCCCATTGTCCTCCCCATCCCCTCTGGTGATTCCAGAGGCAGGCAGACCCAGGATCAAAGGCTGCTGACAAGCTGTGGGATTCTGGGCAAAGTACTCAGTCTCTCTGAGCCTGTTTCCTCCTCTATAAAATGACAATCATAGGCCCCGTGAGATTTCCATGAAATGGTATCTGTGTCAGGACCCAAAGTAAGTGGTTGGCAAATGATAGCTGTTATTTCATTGCGTGGGGACATCTGGGAGGAGCGAGAAGAGTCACAGTCAGCTGCAGAACAGAGCACACTGGACTGAGAAGCAGATCTGAATTCAAGTCCAGTTCTGCTTAATAGCCGTGTGTCGTTAGACAAGTACCTTGACCTCCAACCAATGAGAAGAACAACGCGTCTCTCAGCACAGTTGTGACAATGCCTGTGGAAGCACACAGTGTCCAAGGGCTGCCATCGTCAGGCATTGTTTCACAGACCCAGAATGTGAGAGCAGCAGGAGGCCCTGCACACATCTTCACAAGGGCATGTAGCATGCCTGATTTAATGTCACGTCCCTGAATCACTCGAACACCGGAGGCAGAGGTCGTCATGAGCCAAGATCGCATCACTGCACTCCAGCCTGGGCAACAGAGCAAGACCCTGTCTCAAAAAATCATAATAATGATAATAATGATAATAATGCCACGTCCCTCTAGCACAGAGCCCCACGCTAATCAAAGCTTGGTAAATGTTCGTTTTTGAATTAGTTGATTTAGCCCAACTCTTCTCACTTTATAGAGGAAAAATAAATTCTGAAGGATAGAGGAGACCAAAATATTTATGGAAGAGCTGAGGCTGCACCCCAGATCCCCAGTTTCTGGCTTCCTGGTTCACATTCTAGAAAATACCTCCTTCGGTACCAGGAGCACTCCCACTACCCATCGCATCAGTCCCAGCTTTTTTTGCATTCAGTTTTCAGATTATTAATCCCCAAACCTGGCCTTCTGCAAAGCAAGGTTAGTCTTTGAGATCAGAGGATTAGGAAGCCGCCTTCCAACCTTGGAAGGCGCAGCCCCCACATCTTTCCATCCCCAGTCACCCCAAGCCAGCAGCTGTCAGATACTCAAGAGTTAGCAAAGCAGGCACCTGGCCAAGGTCATGCCGATACCTGCCTGGCCACATAGCCAGACCCTCTCCTGGGTGTCTACAGGGACTTCCAAAGCACAGCTCTAAGGGGGTAGTCATGGCGAATTTAGTGTATCAGGATGAGGAAACTGAACGGTGTTGGTTGTATGTATGCTCCTTCAGAACAAGTTCATTATTCATTTTTGGAAGACCAAAATGCTAGAGCATTTTGGGTTTTGTTGGTTTTTTTTTTTTTAATTCTTTTTATTTTTAGTAGAGATAGGTCTCACTATGTTGCTCAGACTAGTCTTGAACTCCTGGGCTCAAGTGATCCTCCTGCATCAGCCTCCCCAAATGTTGGGATTATAGGCATGAGCCATGGCATGTGGCTTGCATTTTGAAAAACAGAGTTCTTTCTACCTCCAGGAGCCTTATCAGCCTTTGTCCCAATGTGTAGGTCAGTGTTCATTGAAGACCTGCTCTATCAAAATCTCTCATTAAGTCTCTACAAGAACATTGTTCTTTTTATTAGCATAGAGGAGCATTTCCCAAAACATGTTCTGTGGAACATGAATCCTGTGAGACGCAGCTGAGGGTTTTATGGACAAATAGGTATGAGAAATGCTACACACTATTCCTCCCGGCCCGAAATTCACAAAGCAGTATCAATAGCTCTGAGAACATTTTCAGTGAAGAAAAGTAGTGGGTGTCTATTGCTTGGCCTGCCCAGCACTCCTTTCTCCCTCCTTTGGTAACAGCATTCAGGTTTTCCTTTGGGGAACAACTCCCTCCCTCCCAGCCACCATGACCCTGCATTTCATGTGGTCCTATTTGTTGAGACCATTCAGCGACAATGCTGCCTCATCCTCAGCACACACACACACACACACGCACTCCCACCTGCAGGCCCCTAGCCAAATATGGTAACCAGTGCAGAATTACATGCTCAAAAAAGATTACTGGAACTGAATCTCTCAGATCATAGCACTCTTAGAAGCTGTCCATAACTTCCTGTTACTGAGACTCTTAAATCTTTCCCAGATCCTGTACATCCAGTGATTTGATCATTCATCTTTTCCTTTAATTCCTGTGAACTATCTAAAATTATTCCAATAATTTTCCTTTTTTCCTTAAGTTTGTCTATCTCAATTGCTGTTGCTTGCAACAATGAACTCTAGTTGAGGAAAGAAAGCAGTTTCCCACAAGCAAAAGATAATGAAATTGGACGCTTATTCTACATGCAAGAATTAACTCAAAATGGATCAAAGACCTAAATATAAGAGCTAAAACCATAACATCTTAGAAGAAAACACAAAGAAAGTCTTTGGCAGTGGTTTCTTGAATATGACACCAAAGACACAAGCAACAAAAGAAAAAATAGATCAATTGGACTTCACTGAAATTAAACTTTTGTGGCTCAAAGGACACTATCAACAAATTGAAAAAGAAATCCACAGAATGGGAGAAAATATTTGCAAATCATGTCTAATAAATAATTGATATTCAGAGCATATAGTGAACTCCTGCAACTCAACAATAGCAACAAAAAATAAATGACCCAGTTTAAAAATGAGCAAATGATTTGAATAGACATTTCTCCAAAGAAGAGATACAAATGGCCAGTACGCACATGAAGAGGTGTTCAACATCGCTAATCATTAGGGAAATGCAAATCAAAACTACAACGAGATACAACTTCACATCCAATGGGAATGATTATTATGTATTTTTAAACAAAGACACAGAAAATAGAAAGTGTTGGTAATGATGTGTAGGAATTGGAACGTGCGTACATTGCTGGTAGGAGCAGAAAATGCTGCAGCCTCTGTGGAAAACAGTATTGACAGTTCCTAAAAAAATTTTAAAATGAAATTACCATAGGATCCAGTAATTCCACTTCTGGGCCCAAAAGAATTGAAAGCAGGAACTCAAACAGATACTTATACAATGTTCATAGCAGCATTACTCACAGTAGCCAAAAGATGGAAGCAATCCAATTATCTATCGCCAATGGGATAAGCAAAATGTGGCATATACAATGGAATAAGTTTTTTTTTAAGATTGAGAAGGAGTCTCGCTATGTTGTTCAGGCTGGTCTCTAACTCCAGAGCTCAAGGAATCCTCCCACCTCAGCCTCCCCAGTAGCTGAAACTACAGGCTTGTGCCACTGCTCCCAGCTGGAATAATATTTAGTTTTTAAAATAAGGGACATTCTGACACATGCTCCAACTTGGATGAACCTTGAATACATTATGCTAAGTGAAAGAAGCCAGTCACAAAAAGACAAATATTGTATAGGTACGTGGAGTAGTCAGATTCTTACAAACAGAAAGTAGAATGATGGTTGCCAGGGGCTAGGGAGAGGGCAAAATGGAGTGTTATTTTATAATGAGTATAGAGTTTCAGTTTGAGATGATGAAAAATTTCTGAGTATGGAAGGTGGTGATGATTACACAACAATGTGAATATACTTTAACGCACAAAACTGTACACTTAAAAATTGTTAAGATGGGCTGGGCACAGTGGCTCATGCCAGTAATTCCCACACTTTGGGAGGCCAAGGCAGAGGATCATTTAAGGTCGAGAGTTGGAGACCAGCCTGTGCAACATAGTGAGACCCTGTCTCTACAAAAAAATTTTAAAATTAGCCAGGCATGGCAGTGTGCACCTAAAGTCCCAGCTACAGAGAAGCCTGAGGTGGGATCCATAAGTTCAAAGCTACAGTGAGCTATGACTGTGCCACTGCACTCCAGCCTGGGTGACAGGTGAAAACCTGTCTCTAAAAAAATTTTTTTTAATGACTAAAATGGTAAATTTTATGTTATGTGTATTTTACCACAATAAAAATAAGAAAACCATTTTGCTTTCTTTAACTGAACTTTCCCTGAATTATTTGACCATGGAAATCCCCGTTTTCATCAGAATTCACGTTAATATAATACAACAGAGAGCAAGGGTCCCAGAGAACACGCTTGGGAAAGGCTGGCCTGTGGCATTATGACGGGACCTCCAAGGATAGAAACCCCATGGTGGCGCAGGGTGAGGCACTCACCGCAGGTAGAGGAGAAACACATTGGACCAGTCATTAGGGAAGGAAGATGCTTGTATCTCACTTGGTAAACTAGCATTCGGGGAAGAGCACTAGAATTGCAGAGGGCAGGGAAGGCATCTTCTCTGCATTTTGACATTATGATATCTATGAGGTAGCTTCTGAGTGGGAGTTCTTAAGGGGAATACCCTATTGGAGGCAGGATTGGAAGCTTGCAAACAAATCCAGGCAGGAGGCCTGAGATAACATGCCTCTCAACATACGCCCCAAGAGGTAGGGGGCTAAGTACCTCTGATACTGTAGATTGTTTTGTTTACATGTCGAATACAGGTTGCTTAGCAACCTCAGAACTGAATAAAGCCTTTTTGAAAATTTTAGCCTGTTCTCAGCTGCTAAGGGGAACTCCTTTGGCCAGGGAGTTTGGTTCGTCCTTTGACCAGGGCATTACGGCTGGATTACCCATGACAACAGTACCAAGGCTGCCCAATGGGAGGACAACAATTTGGGATAATAGAGTAGGAGAGTCTCTGGTTAGACAGCCAGTCCCTACTTTCAGAATTCCTCCCAGGACGAATCTTTGAAGGCTCTTGGTTTTCATTTGAATAAAGAAAATAATACAATATAGCTAAAAGTTTTTGAGTTTTCATTATGTGCCAGGGAAAGCGCCAAGCACTTAGTAGGCATTTTCCATTTATTCCCCTGAAAAAAAAACCTAAGAAGTGGATTACTTTTTAATTCATTTACTCAAATTCTCCATTCAGATGAAAAAGCTGAGCTTTAGAAAGATGAAGTTACTTGCCCAAGTTACCCAGATGGGAACCAGTGGAGCCAGGATTCAAACCTTGGCAACTGGATTCCAGAACCCACCCTGTTCATTGCCACTTTACCCCATCTTTTCAGCCACCCTCCACACACCTCTACAGTCTGCTTCTTCCTTCTTAGTAGCAAAGCAGGTGGATTCTTCCCGTCCACTTCTGTCTTTTTTTTTTTTTTTTCCTGTACTCAGAATTTTAACTGGGAGCACCTGTGAAACCCTGGCGGCCCATTTATCTGTTGGTGATGTTCTGCTTTTAAGCTGGGAAATGGACCATGTCACCTTCAACCAGAGTTTTTATGGGTCAAACATCTTCCTCTTCAGCGTGTAAAATAGCATTTCTCATTGCCCAGTCTGCAGAGAGTCTCAAAGACATAGTAAAGGAAATCAAATGAAGACTTTCCTTCTCTTGCTGCCGGAAGAGATAGAGTTAAAGGAAATCAAATGAAGAGTTTCCTTCTCTTGCTGCCGGAAGAGATAGAGTTAAAGGAAATCAAATGAAGAGTTTCCTTCTCTTGCTGCCAGAAGAGATAGAGTTGGCGTTTTCCCAACTGCTAATGTTTCTAAACTGGCTTTATATGTTCCCAGGAACAACAGTCAAGCCCAGTCCAATAGGTCAACAAACTAGGTGAGAGTCTGTCTGCATGCTGGAGACAGGGCCCAATGTGGGGGTGGGCATTGAGAGACCCACTATTCCCAAAGATCTCTTTCCTGTGCCAGCCAAATACATGCAATGCCTGTCATTCTCCCTCAAACAATGGTGAATGAATTGAAGTGCAAACAAATCCTTATGCCACCTCACATGTGCATAGCACTTTAATAACCCTGCAGAAATTCGAATGCTCTTTAGAGATTACGAATCATTTGTACTTATCTCAGTCTTAAAAACCCTCCAAGGCAGGTATCATTATTCTTACTTTATATAGGAGGATGTTAAAGTTCACTCATGTAAGGCTTTCACCCAAGCCCAGTGTTCTCTGGATGTAGAATTTTAGCACTCATTGACATCTCTTACACAATTCTTTCACCTGGCAGAAGTCTGAAACTGGGACAAGTAAATTTTGGTTGGTGTCCTAAGAAAAGCCACGTCTGGCATGTGGCATAAGGACAAGAAGGAAGGGCCAAGCAAGGGGACCAAAGAGCCTGTCTCTGCAGAGCTGGGAAGGGGTCACTTGCCTAATCCTGATGTGGAGCCAAGTGGCCGCACTACACGCTTGTGGGAAAGCCCTTGAGCTGGGATCTGGAGCCCCAGGGTTCAGGCCAGGGTTCAGGCCAGCTGGGCTACTGAGTCACCTAGAGCACATCACGCTTGTCAGGGCATCATTTTCTCTCTGTATGAAAAGGATTTGGGGGATTTGACATCTAAGGTCCTCTCAAGCTCTAATAAGCTTGAGTCATCTTCGGGGGTCAGTAGGTCTGCATATGCTTCCGTGTGACAATGAGAGCTAAATATATGTCAGCTCCTTCCAGCCTCATCAACATCACCATCTTGGCTATGACTCAGATCATCCACACATGATGAGTAAACTGTGCCCTTCGCACCGTGCTGCGTGGAGCTGAGCGTGGGGGGGTCACAGTCAAGGCTGCCTGCCTGCCTGCCCCCCTGGGCTACTGCCCTATGGCGTGGCAGTCCTTGTCCAAAAGACATCAGGAGGCCCTGGCTCTATCTGTTTTTCCCCTACCCAGCTCAGAGGTACTTTTGCCCAATCACTCCTCAAATAATCCAAGCTACTCACACTGCTGTTTCCAAGTTTTGAAACACATTATGGCAGGCCACCAGCTCCATCTTATTAGCAAATAGATGAGTCACAGGGCCATTTCCTTTGGATTTTTAAGTAAGATTTCCACTTCTACCTCATTGTCTTGTCTGGCCTGATGTCTGCAAAGAGAGAGGTCACTACTTTCAAATATATGTGTGTTTTAGTCAAATAAATCCTGACTGCTTGAGCTGCACACCTCCAACACTGTTCCTTGCCCATTTCCTGATGTCACGCATTTGCCCTTCCTCTGTGTCTGTGGGTATGCCTGAGAAGTAGGAGTTCCCCCTTTAGATACTTATTTTAGAATATCTGCCATCTGGATGGGGTGAAGAAAATGTGGTATATTGCACAATGGAATACTATTCAGTCAACAAAAAGAACACAATCATGTATTTAGCAGCAAGATGGGTAGAACTAGCAGCCATTCTTTGAACTGAAACAACTCAGAAACAGAGAGACAAATACTGCATGGTCTCACTTATAAATAGGAGCTAAATAATGTGTACACATGGACGTAGAGTGTGGAATTATAGACCATGGAGACTTGGAAGGATGAGGAAGTGGGAGGAAGGTGAGGAATGATAAATTACTTACTGGGTACAATGTACTTTATTTGGGTGAGGGATACCCTAAAAACCCTGACTTCATAGCACTCTGCAATATAGTCATGTCACAAAATTACACATGTACTTCATAAACTTATACAAATAAAAATTAATCAATCAATAAAATATCTGCCATCTGTCCTGCAATTATTCCCTACCTTTAATCAAGACTGGTTTAAATGTGTATGTTGGCTGGGCATGGTGGCTCATGCCTATAATCCTAGCACTTTGGGAGGCCTAGACAGGTGGATCACAAGGTCAGGACATCGAGACCATCCTGGCTAACACGGTGAAACCCTGTCTGTACTAAAAATACAAAAAAAAATTAGTGGGACGTGGTGGCAAGCGCCTGTAGTCCCAGCTACTCGGGAGTCTGAGGCAGGAGAATGGTGTGAGCCAGGAGGAGCAGCTTGCAGTGAGCCAAGATTGCGCCACTGCACTCCAGCCTGGGCGACAGAGCGAGACTCTGTCTCAAAAAAAAAAAAAAAAAAAAAGAAGTGTATGTAATGTGTGTATACATATATCTGAGTGCATACACACACATATATGCACAATAGGTATGTATGTATATGCAAATAAAATTGTAGTACCTTTCAAGAAAGTGTCCTCCAAAGCTATCTCAAATTATCCACGAGGTACTTTCTCCAAATCAAGCAACTGCCTTGGGGCCGCTGAGTGACACTAGCAAGAGTACTTCTCAATTCTCCTGTATTTTGACTTTTTCAGAAGCCTGACAGTAAGGGGATAGCTTCTCTATTTACAATGAAGTGGTTTAAAACATTAATACAACAGAAGATACAAGAACATTTTTGTTTTGATTTATTTGAGCACGATCCCAGCAAAACTGAAATAACAATTACTTGTCCTGAGTACCAGAAAGGGCATGCTCTAGGCTACTCACCTTCCTTGGTAGATGCTGGAATAAATAAATAAGACTGACAGCATTCCCATTTTTGGAATATACGTATTGAAAAGTGGAGCAAGACAAGAGTCTCATTGATATGTTTTACTAATTGTAGTACTGTACTCTTCCTTCAGCTGTGAGTCCCCTCTCTCCCACCTCTACCCTATTCCCCAACACATGCACGTGCGTGCACACACACACACACACCAGCATACACGCATGCAGACACAGGATCACCTGTATGTTCTTTTGCTAAAAATCTCATGTCCTTGGTTTGCGTAGATTAACTTTTTCCCTAGCTGCATGACAAGAAAAACAGGTGGATACTATTTACTTCCTCATTTCCCTGGGGTTGGACTGGATGAATTACTGATGGTTTAGGTAGAGTCTGTTGTTTTGTGGCTGTCTCCCATCAAGTCACATGACTGGACTCCATATCTTACTCCAGCGCAATCTTGTCACCAGGGCCTTGGCCAGGGCTTGTGTCTGGCCAGAATGGCTCCCTTTCTCTACTGCTGTCATTTCGTGCTGCTGTCTGTCTGGCTGTTGCGGGCATCAGGCCTCAACACTTTATGTGTACTTCTCACAGAAAACCTTGAATGCTGCCAGACACATGTGCTCTCTAAGTCCAATAAGCACAGCAAATGCCCCTGATGAAGGACTTCCTTCCTTCTGCCTGAAATGCCTTACTCACGACTCTCGTCCCAGCGTTGCAGTGGCTTCCTCATTGGTCTCCTTGGATGGGTCTCATGACTCAGTTCCTGCCAGGCTCAGCTCTTCTTGGCGATGTCCTGAAGCAGCACCACTCTGATCTGTCACACCCCTGTTTAGAAATATTCAAGTATCTGCATTATCTTCCACATTTCTCAGTTTGGAGCTCAATGTATTCTACAATTGCTTCCCAACTTACCTTTCCAGTTCACTCTCTCTCCACCTCCTGGGCAAACAATAAGTTGGTAAGTTAAGTGCTTTACATTTCATCCTAATGATATTCCTATAAGGTGTATGTTATTATCCCTGTTTTTCAGATGAAGAAATTGAGGCATATTAAGATTAACTTGCCCTAAGTAACCCAGTGTATTTAGTTTCCTGGGGCTGCTGATATTACCATAAACTTGATGGCTTAAAATAACAGAAATGTATCCGTTTCCAGTTCTGGAGTATAGAAATCCAAAAATCATGATGTTGGCAGGGCCACATGTCCTCTGAAGGAGTTAGAGAAAGATCCTTCCTTGTCTCTTCAGCTCTGGTGCTTGTAAACATTCCTTGGCATTGCAACCCCAATCTCTGCATGACCTTCTTCCCTCTCTGTCCCCTCTGTGTCAAAATCTCTCTTCTTTCTCTTATAAAGGCACCACATATTGGAATTAGGGTTCACCCTTAATCCAGGATGATTTCATCCTGAGATCCTTAACTAGTACATCTGCATAGACCCTATTTCCCAATAAAGTCATATTCTGAGGTTCAAGTGGACAAAAATTTTGGAGGAAGACTGTTTAACGCACTACACCCAACAAGTAAGAATTTGAAACTGAATCTCTCAGGCTATCAAGCATCATACATTAACAGCTTAACTTAACGCCCCCCAGAAAGCTCCTGGCCAAATTGGAATTCTCTCATTTTTCTATATAGATTTTTCCCTTTCCTGCCTCTCTGTCATTGCTCATGCTGTTTTCTTTACATAGGCCAATTTTTCCCTTTGTCTTCCTTTCAACCAATCCTACCTGTGGAAATCTTGTGTAGTCTTCAAGATGAAACTCAACATCACTTCCTCTAAGAAGACATCCATGGGCTGGTGCAGTGGCTCACGCCTGTAATTCCAACACTTTGGGAGGCCAAGGTGGGCAGATCACTTGGGGCCAGGGGTTCCAGACCAGCCTGGCCAACACAGTGAAACCCTGTCTCTACCAAAAAACACAAAAATTAGCCGGGCATGGTGGCACCCACCTGTAATCCCAACTACTCAGAGTCTGAGGCAGGAGAATTGCTTGAACCCAGGAGGTGGAGGTTGGAGTGAGCTGAGATTGTGCCACTGCACTCCAGTCTGGGCAACAGAGCACAATTCTGTCTCAAAAATAAATAAATAAATAAATAAATAAATAAATAAATAAATAAATAAATAAATAAGACATTCACTACTACAACAGCCAAGCAAAGGATTTTTCTCCCACCTGAGCTAAACTGCCTTACTGCACATGTCTCCAATGGCCCATATTATCTTCAACCTCATGTTGTAGGTTTCTGTGCAGTTGTCTCCATTCCTGACAACATCTGCTTCCTGCCATTGTTAACCACATTACAAGCACCTTAAAGGCAAAACTGCCTCCTCCCACCATGTGTTCTCCACAGTACTTTTCAGAAGCTGGAGCTCCACAAATTTGCCCAAGTGAATTTAGAATCATCTGCATCTTTCTCTGCATTGAATAGTTCATGTGTTTGTAAGCAAAAACGTAGGATGCTTAAAAAACTCACCTTTCCCCAATGCTCCCACTTTCTCCAACTGGAATTTTTTTAATGGCCTAATTTTCTTTTCCACATCTAACTCAATCATCTTAACAATTTTTTTCATCATTTGAATTTTATCTAATGGATAAAAATCAAGTCCCTTCCTGGTATAATTCTCTCACAATTTCTTTATTTTCTTCCTATCACCAGTGCTACCTCCTTTGGCTTTTCAGGACAAATTTATTACTCTTGAGATCTCTCAGGACGAGGATAACATCTTAGCCATCATTATATTCCTAGCAGCTATTAGCACCTGGGTGTCCACTAATATTTGAAGACTGCACGAGTGTGTGAAGGTGTGGACGCTGCACTAAAGCAGGCAGTCAGAGCTGTCCCTGAGATGATGACTTAACTTTTGCAGGTCTCACATAATCCTTACCACAACGCTATGAGGTGGGCATTCTTCCCATGTTACAGATGGGAAAACTGAGGCTGTGAGATAGTAAAGAACTTGACTCTTGGCCACCCACCCAGTAAGTGATGAAACCAGATTGAAACCCAGGTTTCTCTGACCCCGGAGCTAAAACTCTTAACCAAAAATCCTCTCAGATTGGATTGCAGTCGGCAATATCCTGCCCTGCTTCAAGCCAAAGGAATGTGGTCATGACAACCTTGAACACACCGTTAAACCTGGGAGCCTTGGCATCTATTGGCCATTTGGTTGGGAAGGTCTAAAAGAAGTGATGAGGAAACTTGAAATTGAGAGAAGAGAAAAGTAGTGTAAAGAATATATATGCATTGCGTGTGTGTGTGTGTGTGTGTATTCTGTGTATACGATAATACATGGGGATGAAACAGGCTGTGTTTATAGGAAAGTTTTGGAGATAAGAATATACAAATGACCAGGAGTCACAGGTGGACCTCAGTCCTAGCTCAGACACTTAGCATCTGAACAAACTTGGACCAGTCATTTATCCACCTGAATTAGTTTGCTGTGAGATGGCCTGTTGACCTCACAAAGGCATTGGAAGGATCTATGAAGTTCAAGAAGAAAGTTTGTAGAATCCCAGTATATGCAGTGCACTGCACTGATGAGTGGAAGAGTAAGGAGGAACAGAGTGGTGGTCCCTGATTTGAAGGAGTTTCCATTCAAATTAGGGGAAACAGACGTGTAAAACTAACTCTAAATGATACAGAATGGAAAATGTGCAACCATGGAAAGGAACATCTCTTGAGCTCTTTACTGTATGGTGGGTTAAAAGATGTTAATCTCACAATAGACTTACAAAGTGGGTATTATTAGCAATCCCATTTTGCAGATGAGAAAACTGATAGCTAGAAACCTTTAACCTTTACTCCAAAAGCCACGATACTAAATTCCACAGCCAAAATTCACCCCACATCTATGTAACCTGAATCTTTACTTGTATCATCCATCTCCCCATGCTATTGCCTTGAGCAATTTTAAGATGCAAAGCACATTGAGATGGGAACCTTTGTGCTCAACTTGGAAAAAGGAGGAGAAAGGGCAACAAAAACAGAGCAGAGACCCCCTTTAAAACTGTGTCACTTTAAGGCCAGGCGTGATGGCTTATGGCTGTAATCCCAGCACTTTGGGAGGCCAAGGCAGGCAGATCACCTGAGGTCAAGAGTTTGAGACCAGTCTGGTCAATATGCTGAAACCCTGTCTCTACTAAAAATACAAAAATTAGCCTGGCATGGTGGTGCACGCTGTAGTCCCAGCTACTTGAGGGGCTATGGCAGGAGAATCGCTTGAACCCAGAAGGCGGAGGTTGCAGTGAGCCAAGATCATGCCACTGCACTTCAGCCTGGGTGACAGAGCAAGACTCCATCTCAAAAAAAACAACTGTGTCACTTTAGGGAATGTCTGAAGTCCCATGATTGTCACCATCATTGTGTGTCTGACTACAAACTCAGAAAGCTAGGGAGAAGAGAGTGAAATAGGGTACATATAGGGCCAGAGAAGATGTGAAGGCAGAACACCAGGAAGTTCCATTCCAGCAAAAGGGCTGCATACAGCCACTGGATAGATGCCAAGTGATTAATGTCAAGCCGTATTAATGTCAGAGAGGAGAATTGGGTGAAAGCTTTGCCTGGCTAGATCTCGGGTTGGAAATCACTAGTTTCCTTTATTTTATTTCCCCCTAATCCTTTATAACTTCCTCTAATGCCTTAGTCAAGCTTAAGACCATGAGCCTCCAGGGAGCAAAGCGAGGCCCATCTGTTCAGTCAGGCATTTGCCAGACCAAAAATGTCAATCTGGCTTTTCCTGTAACAGCATTGAGATGACCCCAAATACTTCCCAACGGTATCAGCCAAAAATAACTTTGCATTACCGTGAATCGTGATTCCAAAGCAGAGATGTCAGGGATACCCTTTAAAACGGATAATGACTGGGCTATTGCTGGTGAGAAAAAAGAAAGAAAACAACAGGCATATGTCTCTTTGGAATGTGCTTGCTCTAAAGGCTGTATAAAAATAATCCTAATCATCTTGCTTGGGGAGGAAAACCAATCAAGAATGCCTTTTTTCAAATATTTTCTTTTATTATAAGACATATAGGTAAAAACTTGCATATTTTGAAAAAGATAGAAAATGGTAATAAAATGGATATTTTTCTTATTAAGAAATATGTTCATAAATATGCTTTATCAAATGTTAAAATGGTTATTTTGCAAAATAATAATAAATAGAGCAGAGCTGTGACATACAAGGATCAACCAAAGTACTGGAAGTTTTTATGCTATATGTTTGATAAAAATTCAGACTTCTGATTATACATTAAAAATTGACATTTTGCACTACAGGGTATCAATAATTTTGATTTTAAAAATATTTTTATGATGACTCCATGAATTCAAAACTAATAAAACATAAAAGGTGGTTTGACTAAATAGAATCTGATTCAAGTAATTTTCCCCTAAATAAGAAATTGTAAGATATAATTTTTGAGCCTATAAGGGATACATGTATCAGTTCCCAATTCTACACATCTCGGTGGGCACTGAACAAAAATTGTTTGCCAAGCCTTTGTTTCCAGCAAGGTCCACATTATTTCTTTTCACAGTTTGATGGAACAATAATAGTCACGATTCTGATGAGCCTAGTCCTACAATTCTAGCTCCATCGATCTTAGATTCATAGAAAGTTTTCCCTCCTTTGAAGAAACTCATTAACAACTTTCTTATATTTGTTTATGACCCATTGGCCTCAAAGTCACATATCAGAACACTGGGCAAAATTTTTAATGCAAAAATTTCTTGTTCTAGGCATTCTTTGTAAGCTTTACTTCTCTACTATCCAGAAGAGAAGAAACACATGTGAACACCAAACACATCCTCTAACGAGTCTTGGGTGTTCAAATAGCAAGGTCAGGCTTTTCCTGGAAATAAATACTGACTTTTTACAAAAATCTTCCATTTCCCATGCATCATGTTGCCCACAAGGCTAATACGTCAGCTCCCTGCTACAATGGGGGAAACCACATCTAACAATACTGAAGTATCCAATCTAATATAGATTATTGGTCCCAATGGCCTTCAACAATGTCCATCGAAGGGACATCTGGGTGACTCTGGGTTCCTAGAGTACAGAGAGATCATGGCAGGATTTGGACTTGAGCTTGAAGGCCATATTCTTGTTGTTTTTGGCCACGATCTTGCCCCAGAAGCGCCTGGCTTTCCTGGGCATGCTCTCCTTCCTTTTCTGATAGGCCAGTCGCCGCTCATTCTTCTCCTTGCTGTCCCGCCGGAGGCGCACCTGCCGCACAATGCCCTCAAACAGCTCCTTCACGTTGTGCTGGACAGCTGCGGAGGTCTCGATGAACTTGCAGTCAAACACCACTGCACAGGCTCTCCCTTCTGGGAAGGAAAGAAAGAGGTGAGAGGGGCTGCAGAGCACAGTCCCGCACAGCACACAGTCAAGCTGGATGGTTCTTCGAGGTAACACTAAGTCAGCTGTATATGCAGTGGATAGAGGATGCTGCTGCAGCACGGGCCCTCCCAGGGCATGAATAGAAAATGTCTCACTGGAGGATCCTTGGAAGTAAGGGAGACAGGCTTTAGACCTGGCCCACCATATATTCACTGTCCAAAGGTCCATTTCATCAAATGCAGTAATATTTGTTATAACAGTAAAAGCCATATCCTTAGTTTACTGCAGACTTACAATGTGCCAAGACCAAGGCTAAGTTGTTTATAAACGCTGTTTTCAATGTCCACAACAATCTTGGAAAATACATTATTATCCCTGTCAAATACATGAAGAAACTGAGGGGAGTCTCCTCTGCAGGTGAAGTTCACACAGCCTGTAAGTGGCAGTGAATCCAGGTCTGCTCAGTTCTCAAGCCCACACTCAACTCTTTCTCCTGACCCAGTTTTCAGAATTGGGAATAAGAATTCTACTACTTAGCTTTCCTCTCTTTAAAAGAAAATAAAAATAAAAATGAAAATAAAGCAATAATGAGATATCTTGGGAAAAAATTGAGAATTGTACAAATGTGTAATACAGTTAAATTATACAAGCTTTTCTGTGACAGTCTCAATTGCAAGTATCTCATTGTGTTCAATGATCACGCATCAAGTTTTGGTTTGGAAAAAAAATGATTACTGTAGACAGTTGTGTCCTAGTAGGAAGATATTCCCAAACTAGTATGTACATTGTCTTTATCAGGTGTCTTTCCTCCTCAGCAGGGCCTGGCAATGCAGTATTTTAGTTTTATAATTATATAAGGGATCAAATCTGAATTAGGCCAGTAAAATCTCAAGGGTTGTAAAAGCACTTGGGTGCCCACTCAGAAGACAGAGATTTTCCCTGAACTAAGTATGAAGAAGAATATGTGACCCCCTCAGACTGATGCCTTAAATGAAATTTCAGAAGCCAGGGATGGGGAGTAGGAGAGTAGGACAGTGTTTCTAGGGCTTACAGGAACCAGAGTCAGCCAGAGTAGAATTCTTTTTCCTCAATGAAACTCTTTCTCATGGTTCCCCTAAATCAGAGTTCCCTATCCTTCTTGCATGAAGATGCTACTTTCTTTTCCCTGTACTCTTGGGAATTCCAGGAAACTCCTTAAAAGTGGGAAGATTAGCATCCTGCAGGTAGACCAGATGGACAAAGGAGAGTAACTAGTGTGGAGGAGACTGACTGGGACTGTAGGAGTCTGAGAAACACACCTAAAATTTCACATAGCATCTTTATGAGTTCCTAGATCCAGCCTCGTGGAAGGAGGGAAGAACCTGTGTCTGAAGGAAAATGCATGTGATCCAGTGACTGTTTCTGCAGTATTGGCTCTGCTCCTCTTACCTGATACAGACACTTCCCGGCACCGCACTAAGTCACTTTTGTTGCCAACCAAAATTATGGGAATGTCCTCTGTCTGCCGAGCCCTGCGAAGCTGAATTCGTAGCTCAGATGCCTTCTCGAAGCTCGCTCGGTCTGTGATTGAGTAGACAATCAGGTATGCGTCCCCGACCTGCATGCAGTGGTCGTGGAGCCATTCATTTTCCCCCTAATGAAACAATAAGATCTTCTGTGAGTTCAGTTACGCCAGGGAATGAAGCGTCAGTTTGCAAAAAAACACTATGTGTGTCCTAAAGTACCCTTGCTGACAGGAGGAAGGAAGAAAATCGCTTCCGACTCCCCAAAAGTATTGGTCTTCCATGCCTATAAGATGTCTGGTGGCTGTAAAAATTGCTAGCCTGTCCACTATTTATGCCAAAAAGTTTTTACTTTTCAATATCTTCTACAGCTTGATTTGATAAATTATACAACTACTCTGCCAAACAGCATTTCCAGCTTCTATTTAATCTACCATAATGAGCATTTTCTGACTTTCCAAAAACTCCCTTTTGCCTTTTCCAAGTGATGAGATTAAGAACAGTTTTGTGGGACTAGGAGGGTTTTCAATAAACAGAAGTCTAGCACATAGGTTCTGAAGTTTTTTTTGTTTGTTTGTTTGTTTTTTTGAGACAGAGTCTCGCTCTGTCGCCCAGGCTGGAGTGCAGTGGCTGGATCTCAGCTCACTGCAAGCTCTGCCTCCCGGGTTTACCCCATTCTCCTGCCTCAGCCTCCCAAGTAGCTGGGACTACAGGCGCCCGCCACCTCGCCCAGCTAATTTTTCGTATTTTTAGTAGAGACAGGGTTTCGCCGTGTTCACCAGGATGGTCTCGATCTCCTGACCTCGTGATCCGCCCGTCTCGGCCTCCCAAAGTGCTGGGATTACAGGCTTGAGCCACTGCGCCCGGCCAGGTTCTGAAGTTTTTTAAATCTTTAAAAAGCCAATGTTGAAGACTAGTATTGAGAATCTCAATATCTTCATATAAAATGGATTTATGTTATTTAAAGTAACTGTCCATGCCTGTTTGTATTTTCCCTAAAACAAACAAACTTTTTGGGTGTGTTTTTTAATAGAACTAAAGGCAAGTCACTACAACTTGCTTGTTATTCAGAACTCATTTGTTAATGACCTGTTCCTTAGAACAGTCTCATCCTTCAGAAGTATGCTTTTGATCAAGAAAATGAGCCCACCTCATCTGGAACACCCACTATATAGGACAAGGTCACCCTCATACCAAACAGTTTGTTGAAAGGAAAGCCCTGAAGGAATTTGGAGAGCTACAGGCTCTGCATACCTTATTTTCCCACATATCCAGGAGTATAATTGTTGCACTTTCCCCATCAACCATCAGGGTTCGTTCATATGTATCTTCTAGAAAAGAAAGAACAAAGATATTGGAGTCAGGCGAATATGCAACACTTCTCCATAAGAGGGTCAGGTAGAAAATTATGCTAGAACATAAACTTACTAAATATGCAATTAATTATGTAAGTATACAAATATTTTCAAAGGCAAATTACTATATTTTGTCACCTTCAACAACATTCTACATATAATTCCTCCAGTCCTTATCCAGCAGAACGTCTCTCTTGAACACGTATCACTAAACCACAGGGAGTTTGCATCATTCCTGGACCTTTTGTATGGGAAAATCATTTATGAGGATAAACTTACTTAAGAGCTTTTGACTCAGATTCAATGGTTAATGCCATGGGGAAACATTAACCACCCAGTGAAACTGTAAGCTGCATTTTCCTGAGTCCGTTGTACCTTTCGGTGGGTAGTTACTGAACACTCACTAGCAATTTCAGGAGCTCTGAGCTCAGAGACATTGCTCCTCTTTGGACAAGTGCAAGAAAGAATCTTGAGACTCTCCCTGTTTTGGCTGTAGTTTTCTTCCTTTTCTTAAAAAAATGCTGTTCCCTAGGGCTTGTTTTCCCATCTTGAGTATAACAGAAATGCAGCCTCCAGCTCTACGTGGTAATGGAAACTTTCCTCCCTGCACTTGAGCCCAGATCGTGTGTAGGTGAAGGGCAAACACAGTACAGCGCAATGGGCCAAAACAGTTCCAGCCTGGAAAATCCATGGGGAGCAGGCATAGAAAGGGGCGCAGTGGGATTTCTGCAAGTGGAATTTCACTCATCCCAATACCATTGAGCCCATCCCCACTCTATTTTCACAATGAGGTTTCCTGTTTTGAATTTCATCTTTTGAAAATTATGACTTTCATAATGATTTATCATTTTTCTTCTGGTTCTTTTTGTCTAGGATTTTTTCCCTCAAATATCCACAAGGCCTGTTCCCTTACCTCCCTCTGGGAGAGGTGCTTCCTGGCCATCCATTTAAAATTGCAACACTTCTCTCCCACAGTATTCCTTCCCTGTTTTATATTTCTCCATCTCACCTATTGCCACCTAACATACAACACATTTAACTTACTTATTCTATTATTTTCTGTCCCTCCTGCCCCTCCTCATACTGTTAGGGCAGACATTTGCATTTGTGCCGTTTACTGTGTCCCCCAGCACATTGGTACATTGCTGGTGCACAATAAAGTCTGTGCAGTGAACGAATGATAAACATAGCATTGTGGCTGCAAAAACAAGCAAACCTGAATTGGAATCCAGGTGCCATCACTTATGAACTCTGGGGGTCTACGCCACTTAGGCTCTCTGAGCCTCAGTTTTCCTCATCTGTGCAATGGGATTGATAATAGTACTCACACCTTAGGGCTATGTGACAATTACCTATATTAAGTCTGGGCACAAAGTAGAAACTCAATCAGTGTTAGCCATTATCACTTCTTCAGGTGAAGGAAGCTGGTTCTTACCATACTCAGCACTTCCTCACTACAGATAAATCCTAGCTTAAGAGAGCTACATTGGAACCAGGGCACTTCTTGTTTTACAATAGCGAGGGGTTTATGAAAAACACTGCTCCTGGTTTAATGCTTCATCATCTAAGAACTGGAATCAGGAGAGGTTTCCCTTCCTTACGGAAGGAAAACTTGGACAAATAAGAAGAGAGTTAACCAGGGATGTCCCTGTCTTTCTGTGAGTTTCCCCACCTCCCACAGCGTCATTCTTCTAATCAGTAAGTGTTTGCCCCTGGGGAATTAAAACTCTGTCATGCCTATCGTGTGCCTTCTCACAATACGCAGAAGGAACGAGATCACAGTGGGACTATTTGGATTACGAGGGGTAGAGCCTCACAACCTCAACATGCAAATTAGACAATGCAATGGAGACCATCAGAGCCTGGGCAGCACAGAGCGGGGATGGCCTGACCGCTGCTTCCCTTCCCACCTCAGGGTTCTTAGCTTTTCTCTAAAACCCCTCCCTGCACTCAGACAACTCTTTCAATGATGGAGGAACTTTCCCAGCTCACCACTCAGGTACAGGGAACTTGCTTGAGTGCCCAGTCATTCAAATAGAAACATACTGTGTTCCAATTGCTGATGGGAAAAGAAAACCCAACTTTCTCCTGGCTTAAGAGATATCAGAACAAGTCTAGAGAAAAAGTGGACTAAGGATCACAGCCATGAATGTAGAAACACGATGCTTTGCCGTTCTAGAAGCTTCCTGAGAGCCTCGAGTTTCCTGGCAGGCTCTGATCTTACCTTTGCCTGAAAATTACTGTGTTGGAGGCCTGGGAGGCTAAAACAATCCATCTCCTCTCTGCTCAGCACGTGTGCTCTCCTTTTGATCCCCCACCCCAGTACATGAGTTTAGATACGGCCTCTGGCTATGTGCGCCAGGACCCTTCCAGCACACATGGCATCCCAACTGAAGGCTCTCCCCTAACCAGGTGCAAGCCTGGGAGTAACCAGAGCTCCAGGTTTCTCTTCATCTAAGTTGCTCAGCTCATCTTTTATCCTTTTCAAGTGCTAATCAGGTGAGAAGGGAAGGAAAGGAATACCAGACTCTTGGAGAGCTCTTTGAAATTTGCTTCCGGTAAAGGTGTGGAGAAAGGTTTGGATACTGATTAGCCTCTGTGAAGCTTTTCAGTAATCTGGGTCTGGGGACACCCCCACTTCTTCAGTGCACTGGAAGAAAGCTGGGGTGTCTGTCCACTCTCTATGTAGCAAGAGAACTCATGCTGATGGGGACGGACAGAGGTTCTACAAAGGGTGATGGTGGTCAGTAGCCACTTTCTCTAAACCAGTGTGTCTTTCCTCATTTGATCCCCCTGACAGACTCTCTCCTTAACCAAACTTTAGTCAGAGTCCTCTGAATCCTCTTCTCTACTGGGTCTCCACCCTGGGCTTCCATTTCCATCCTGGCAGAATCCAGCTTTAGCAAGAATCCTGCTAAGTCAATTTAGTGAGAATCCCCCACCTTCAATATCTGATCAAATTCCTCACCCACCACCTCTGATGTCTAAGTCCTTGGCCTGACTTCAGCAAGAATCCCCCCTAACCTTGACGTCTCCTCTTAGTAATTTTCCATCCTCTGACCCCCTCCCACCTGCTCCTTGGCCAAGTGCCCAGTTGTTCTTCTTGTATTTGGAGTTGAGCCCCATCTCTCCCCGCTATTGGGATGCCTATTGCAATGGTCCTGAATAAGGTCTTCCTTACCATGTTAATAATTTTTTTGTTAGCGCCTCTTGTGCTTGGAGGTGAGGCCCTTTCTGCCCGAGACTGGCTCTAGTGCTGTGTGTGGAACCCGCCCAAGTGTTCTCTCACTGTCAGAACCGACTCCTGCAGCACCTCTAAAGTTCCGAGACTCCAGCATCCCTCTCCCTGAAAACTTTCAACTGCTTCCAGCTTTCATAGCTCAGGGCATCCCAAGGAACCTCGGAAGAAATGCCTGCTCTACAAATACTGTCTTCTCCTTTACTGGCCCAGTCCCCTCTGCACAGCTCCAAGGGCCCCAGCCAACAGTGACCAAAGTGGACAGGGGCCACAAGCAAGGAAACCGCCACTTTTGAAAGATAAGCACATCAAAAGGAAATGGTAGATTCAGAATCAGCTCTAACTAATGCTCATTTTGTACTTATTATGTGTCAGGCACCATGTTCCACGCTCAACATGTTATCTCCTTTAATCCTCGTAACACCCTATGAAGGAGGTATTACCCCAATTACACTAATGAGGCAGCTTGAGGAGGCTAAGTGGCTTCTCCAAGAGCACTCACCTAAGTCAGTGTCAGATCTGTGTCTAAACCCATTCATCAAACCCCAAGCCCAATAAGACTTCCATACTTTGCTGTATATATGTGGTGTGCCTTCCCACCTAGCTCAGGGCTTCCAAATCCTACTTGTTCCTAGGGTTCAGCTCAGAGACCATCTCTTCCATGAACCTTATTTTATTTTATTTTATTTATTTTATTGAGATAGAGTTTCACTTTTGTTGCCCAGGCTGGAGTGCAATGGCAAGATCTCAGCTTACTGCAACCTCCACCTCCTGGGTTTTAGCGACTTGCCTGTCTCAGCCTCCTGAGTAGCTGGGATTACAGGCACCTGCGGATTACAGGCACCTGCCACCATGCCCGGCTAATTTTTTGTATTTTAGTAGAGATGGGGTTTTACCATGTTGGCCAGGCTGGTCTTGAACTCCTGACCTCAGGTGATCCACCTGCCTCAGCCTCCCAAAGTGTTGGGATTACAGGTGTGAGCCACCGTGCCCGGCCAACCACGAAGCTCTTAAATCCACAGACAGAAGTAATATTTTCACCTCTGAATTCCCACAGCACTCTCCTTACACCGCTTTCAAGACACCACATCCTATCTCAATTTCTACTTGGTGTATACATTATGCTCCATTGCATACTGTGAGCATCTCTGCAGAAGAAGCCCCATGACTATGACTCTTCGCATGTCCCCGGAGTGCCTCGCCAAGCTCTCTGCTATACATTCAGTAACTTCTTAGGAATGAATGAATGAATGGCATTCAGTGTGTACAGAGAGTCATAAGATTACTGCAGTATAATTATAACAATATCCATCTTTATTAGGAGAAATAATTATGAGAATATTATGTCGATTTTTTTCTTACAGTAGATGCTGATTTAAAAAAAAAATGTAGGGGTGTGCCTTAGAAAACCTTCCTCTTGGCAAGCAAAGCCAACTAGTGATTCCAGCAGGTCCTACAGATTCTCTGTGTAAGAAGCTAGGGAAAGGATTCCCTTTCTCTCTTGTGATTGAACCCAAATCCTGTGTCTTTTCATGGTCCCCTGAAGCCCCAGGATCAGCCATGTGCCTGATGCCCAATCTGCTGTCATATTGGGCATCTATCTCTGTCTCTCTCAACAAAGAAGTTCCCAAAATATCTGGGAAGCCTACCTTTCCAAATTCCAGGTATGAGTCAGTCTTCTTAACATTTTATGCCTATGGGAATAGTACCCTCTGGATACATACCACTCCATTCTAATGGACAAACATTTTTTAAAGTCTACTATCCACTAACTTTTTTCAATTCTTCCCCTTAAAAACAAACCAAAAAAAACCTCCCAGTCGATCTCTTCCTTATGTCAATGCCCAAAGCACTGTATTGTTACTGCTTAAAGTATTAGTTAATGTGATCCTGCTCTGCAACATAGCCACTGACACTTAGCTCATTAAGGAGCATGGTATACCTCATCCATCACCATGTACCCCAGAGCTTAGGACAGAGCCAGCTGCGTGGCTGATGCCCAGTGCGCTGTCATACTTAGTATTTGGAAGCTAAATCCTGGGGCTGCAGGGGGCCATGAAAAGACACAGGATTTGGGTTCAGTCACAACTAGATTTGAATCCTGGTCATGCCATGTACTAGTTTTTTCACCCTGGGAAAGTCACTTGACTTTGTAAGCCTCCATTTCTTCACCCATAAAATAGGTATATTAATGCCAGATTGATTCAAGTATTATCAAAAACATGTGTGGGAAGTACTTAACACAGTGCCTGGCACATAGCAAGTTCCCCAGAAATGGTAAAATGAACTGAACTAAGATTATAAAATCCCAAATTCTAAATCTACCTTCCTTATTGGGTGATTCTGGATAAAGCTCTTGGTCTCCCTGAGACTTAGTTTGCTCATGAGTACAAGAACTTTGTGAAGACCAAAATAAACATGAGCAGATATAAGGCACCTAACAAAGTGCCTCTCCCATTGCAAACATTCACTCTAAATGTCAGTCCCTTCCTCCCATTTCTCTTTCCTAGCAAGTCACCTGGCAGCCTTTACAAAGAAGGAGGGAATCAATTGTACAACACTGGCCCTATTTCTCGCTTTACTCTTGTGAGATTCCAGGAGCCAGGAGAGAAATCAATGTTACATCAATGAGTCATCATTTATAGCCCAGTTCCTGAGCTGCCTCATGAAGCAGTGAACTCCTTGACACTGAGACAGTCAAGAAGAATAAAACCTCCAGATGAGATGGGCTGTGGGTAGTGAGGAATAGTATTAATATGCATCAATGCAGGGGAGAACTGAGTCATCGCTGAGACACCTCCCTACTCTGTGATTCAGTTGTGAGTCGCGACAGAACACAGAACATGTGACTTGGGGAAACACTGAGCAGTGCTTCCTTTATTTCTGTAGCGGTGAATAGGGACACGTAACTACCCTGGTCGCATACGCTCAGACTGAAGCCGTGGCTGAAAGACACTTTATGGACGGCATTGGCTATCAGGATCTTCATATTACTTAGCAGAACATAGGGCTGTACTTTACCCCTAGCTGAAGAATACATGCATTTTGAGATAATGTCACCTCAAAACAGTTTTGGAAATAGGCCAGGTTCCAATCAATAAATAGATGAAATGAAATTGTACAGGGAAAATTGTCTTGAAAAGCTGTCAGACTCTATACAAAGTATCATTGTTATACTTCACATTTTAAAAAATTATTATACTATTTCAAATACAGATTTTGAACTATCTTACACCCACAAAAGTTTCTAATATTGGTAGAAGCAAACTGATCAAGCCATCCTAACAGCTTTTCCAACTGGCTTGTTTTAGGTATAACCATGGAAAAAGGCTGTGCCTATACTGAGTTCCGGGAAGAATGTTCAAGTCAGAGTCAGCAGAAGTCAGAGGTGGGGCGCTGACCCTCTGGCTATGCCCTCTCTAATCAGCCTTTCCCCACCCATTTAGAATTGAAATCTGAAAAATTCCCTTTCTGGCCCAGGTTCAATAGATTTTGGTCCTGTCTACAAGCTTTTTCATTTTATTGCCCTGAGAGCCTGTGCTTGGGCTTTTCTGGAGACTCAGCTCCCCCATCAATTGTCCAAAATGCATAAACCTTAGCTCCCAACTCTGCAGGTAAATAAGCCACCCACCTTCGCTCTTTCTTCCTGGGCCACGCCTGATGGAAAGAAGCCCACTGGGGCTGGGACACCTACCTCCCAGCACCTCGCAGTCGCTGTCCATGCTGTCATGCACACCTGCAAAGATGTTGGCCAGAGTGGACTTGCCCACCCCCTGCTCCCCTATGAGCACCACTCGGTAGTAGGTGTTCCCTGACTCAGAGGAGATGACTGAGTCTGTGGAGTCAGAGGACCAGCTTCGGCGGCAGTGGTCCTCAGGGGCAGCAGAATGGCGGTTTCGGTGGCTGTACTGGTGGGGCTCTTTCTGGACCATCAGATGCCTGCCATCGGCTGGGATGCTCCAGCGCTGCTGCTGCGGCTGCATGCCCACAGTGCCCTGGCGCATGGTGACATTCAGAGTCATCGTTGGGTCCTGGGGAGCAAAGCAGCCAAGATGGCAGCATAAGTAAGCATGAGTGAGAGCTCTGCTCAAATACATGGTCAGTCATCAGTAATATTATATTAGATGAGATGAGAAGCAAGTATCCCTAACATAAAAAACACCAATTAAACAGTCTCCAAAGCCCAACAAGACAGGCTTTCAACTGGACACACACACATACACACACACTGCCCACACTGTCAGTAACCAGCTCCTCAGGCAGACTGTCATTTGCATGGAAAAAATAATACTGTTAACATCAACCACTGCCCATGGGCTTACCCCTTCCTCAAAGCAGGCTTGGATCAAAGAAGAGCTGCACTCGGAGCTGGCACAAAGGCAGCTGGAAAGAACCAGCAGCCTCCAGAGATGACTTGAAAAGCAACAAGTTAATGTTGCTGGGGACCAACTGGTCAGGTTAGCTGCTCTTGTCTAAACTTGGCTCTTAATTGCACCAGTGTCCAGCAGGTTTTGTGCCTCAGTGGGAAACACGTGGCAATGACATCACCCCCACCCCTCCCCACTGCAACCCTGGCTGGACTGGACAGGCACTTATTGGAACTTCCATGTTTAGTAAAGTTGCTTTGATGCTCTCCAGCTGCCTGGAGAGCATCCACCTGCCATTATTGGGGGTAGAGGGGAAATTTTCTGTTTAAAGTTTATGCCTCAGCTGTGCCCTCTTATCCACAGATGCCACTTTTAAAGCATCTCAGCTCCAAACCTAGACACCCTGGCAGAGAAATGATCTGCTCATGTTCAGACCTAGCAAATTTGCACAGAAAGTGCCTCATTCTTAACAAACCACGTCCATTCTCAAGAGTTCTTTAATTCAACTCAGATTCCTTTCTTGAGACAGAGTCTTGCTCTGTCACCCAGGCTGGAGTGTAGTGGCAGGATCACAGCTCACTGTAGCCTCCAACTCCACTTCAGCCTCCCAAGGAGCTGGGACTACAGACCTGCACCACCACGCCCACTAGTTTTTTTATTTTTATTTTTATTTTTTGGTAGAGACGGTGGTCTCACAATGTTGCCCAGGCTGGTCTCCAACTCCTGGGGTCCAGTGATCCTCCTGCCTCGGCTTCCCAAAGTGCTGAGACCACAAGCCTGAGCCACCATTCTCAGCCCCCCTTCTTGAAGCAAATCAGAAGGCTGAAGACTACCCTAAATGATATTCAACAACTTCGCTACAACTTTCCCTTTGCAGACTGCCTCCCCTAGCCGGAAGGTCTGTTTTTCTGGCTACTGGCGACGAAGTGTAAGTACGCACATTGCAATCAGCAAGATGCACAAACAGTGCTCTCCCACCCTCACCCCCACACTCCATACCCCAACACCTCGCCACTAACCAGGACCACTAGCTGGTTTTTTAATCTCAAAAGCAGCACCTCAGTTGGCAGACTTACATTCAAACAACAAATACATAAAGCATCATTAAGGGCTGCCCTCTCTGACCACTCGATCTGTAGGAGGAGGTGACTGTCCTACCGAATTGAACTAAGGAACCTGCTGATGAGAAGCGACATCCTTTGCACTTGAAGCTCTGACCCCCACCAGAAAATCCCAGCGCAGAACGCACGTTTCAGGGGTTCTTTTCTCAACTTCGAAAGTTCTGCGGGCTGGGAAACTCCCACTCTCTCCCTTCTCCGTCCCGGGCCGCCCCCCTTACTTGGCTCGGCCGGATCGGCGTCGGGGCGTCAGCGTATCGCGTGGGTCTGCGCTGGGATACCCGGGCCAAGGAGCGGGTAGTGCTGCGCTGTGCCCGCCGTCCGTGCCCGCCGCCTGCAGCCGCCGCGGCCGGGCGGTTTATAACTAGCCCAGCCGACCCGCCGCGGGGCTTTTCCGTGACGTCAGCGCCCCCGCCGGGAGGGGGCGGCTCTGCAGCAAACTCGGAGTTGCAGCCACTTGGCTAAATCGGTTACTCGCAGTCACATGACCCCTTCTCTCTCCATTTAAAAAATAATGACAGTTCAATCCTGGGCCTCCTTTATTTTGTTTTATTTTCTTTTTTACCAGGTGAACACAGGAAAATGGAAAAATACTCTAAGTGCCACTTAATCGTCCTTCCCAGCAAAACACTTGCAAGCTGGCGGGATAAAGGATGGAGGGAGAAGCAGGTTTGAGTTGAGAGCTCAGCTTTGCCAAGAAAACAGGGATCAACCTGGAATGCGCAGAGACTTTAGCCTCCAGGATGAGACTGCAGCCACCTTGAATGGCCAAGGCTTGTTTTAACCGCATCTTCTGCAAGGAAGACAGCCTCTGTCACCTTCTCTCTGGATAGGGGGAAGCAGATGGAGCCCCACAAAGGTTTGTTTCCCTTCTCTGGCAAGGACCCAGAGAGAAGGGGCCAGAAAGAGGTGAGGAAAGAGGACAAGACCTTGAAAAGGGCAGTTTGGGAAAACAATTTAATTGAGGATCCAAGCAGATTGTGCTAAATGTTGTTGGCCCTGCTGCTCTGGGCCAGAATGCTGAGGCTCCTCAATCAGGGAATTTAATCAGCATCTCAATCACCAGCATCTCTGTACCAGGCTCCCTGGCAAGGCTACACCTTGGGCATGAGCCAATGCAGCCTGGCCATGGGGAGAAGCACTGAGCCCACGGCCCCTATGAGAGACTCCTGTGAACAAAGGGCACAGGATAATAACTACTACTACCATTTACTATGTACCTCTGAGGACCTCTGCTTAGTAGGTACTGTTAGGCCTCCTGGGACCTTAATCCTTACTACACTCCTGCAAGGTGACTCAATTGCTACCCTCATTGTATGGAGGAGGAAGATGACATAGGGCCAGACAACTTGCCCAAGGTCATACTGCTGGTATAAGTGGCAGGGTCAGGACTCAAAGCCTGGTTTGCCTGAGTCTCTGCACTGCACCACTAAGTGAAGGATTTCAATGACCTCTTTCCGGGGACATGGGTATTTCCCAGATGCTGTGTTTAGAGATGATGCTGGCCTCTCCAACATACTCGTCCGCTTTTTCAGCCAGCTTCATCTCTGGGTTGGCTGGTGGCTCCGGGAAGCAGCCAAAGGCACCAGCATCTATTGAAGCAGTGGACTCTGCTGTGATTAGAGTCGATTCACAGTTATCCTGCAGGCATTTATCTGCTTTGGAAATTAGCTACATGACCAGCTGCTGAGACCTGCTAGGTCCCAAGCTAGCAAAGGTGGAATCCACAGAGTAATGAAAACTTAGAATTCCTTTAGTCTCAGGTATTGTGGCCCCAATCTCCTACTTATCTTATACATAAGAAACCTGAGACCTAGAGAGATGATGACCGCTTAGGACATGGCAGAGCTGGAACTACAACCTGGGGATCATAATTCTCTGGATGCCCTTTGCTTCTGTCAAGTTTTTCTTCTGGGTTTAGCTGACAGGGAGTGGCTACAGATGTGGGGAAAGGGAAAAAGGAGGAGATGGGGGTGAGGAGAGATCATCTCCAAGGGTATATCACTGACTCCATTCTAAAACACATGTAGTTGATGAATAATCTGCGTTTCAAAATGTTCCATGCTTTTTCCATACTGACACTCCTACTCTGTCAACTGGTCTCAACAGAAACATTATAGGAGTAAAAACTAAGAAGAAATCAGTTTATAAGCATATGATATAGTTTCTTAGTTCTACTTGTGCCCATTGATAAGAACCTGATACTTCACACTCATAAGAACCTAATTCTGCCCAGGCGCGGTGGCTCATGCCTGTTATCCCAGCACTTCGGGAGGCTGAGGAGGGTGGATCACGAGGTCAGGAGTTTGAGACCAGCCTGGCCAACATAGTGAAACCCTGTCTCTACTAAAAACACAAAAAAATAGCCGGGCGTGATGGCGGAAGCCTGTAATCCCAGCTACCCAGGAGGTTGAGGCAGGAGAATCACTTGAACTTGGGAGGTGGAGGTTGCAGTGAGCCAAAATCATGCCATTGCACTCCAGCTTGGGCAACAGAGCAAGACTCCGTTTCAAACAAAAAGCTAATTCTATGCCTAGGCAATATCTACTATGAAATATTTGTCATTGGTATATGTGAAACATAACAAAAGAAAATGAACTCCAAGGACTGGGGAAGGGGAAGGGGGCACATAGCAATGTTGTGTTTGGATAATAGAACAATTTTTAAATTTCTTAAATTGTTTGTCTCACAAGAAGCTACATGAACACAAACAAGAAAACTAAGAGTCTTGACTGAATAACAGTTAAGTTGGAGTAACTATTTAGAGAAAAATCTTAGTTATACTTCACAAAAAGCACATCTGAGAGCCAAATCTCATCTAGCCAAGTCCCAGATCCCTCAACCAGGATTCCAGCTCATGGGGATCATCTTGAGGGTGTGGAACTGGAGAGAAAAAGTAGAATCAGGGCATTTGGGTAAGTGGCAAGTTTTGAAGAGGAAAAATTGGCAGAATGTTGTTTCTTGTTCTATGAATTATTCTCTCCATATTCTTTCTGCCAGCATTTGAAGGCTTCCTCAGTTTCTAGCTACAATGAGTAGCTCAAGAGTATAGCAAAGAGGCAGAATTCAAAGCAACAAAAATAACTCACATTTACTGGCCAAAATGCATGCCTATCTCAGCTAACCTGCATCACCCCTGCAGTTACCCATATTCTACAGAGAAACATGCTGAGGAATGAGGTTAAATAACCAGCCCAGGGTCACAGAGCGGTTAGGTGGCAGATCTGCACTCTCTGGGGCCAAAGCCTTAACTGCTGTTCTAATTACAGTAGGGGATATATGTCACTCCTCGTTTCCATACTAGCCCCACCTTGGTCTACCACCTTCCTAAAACCCTCAAAAGAGAAGTTTTTGTCTGATTAGCCCATGACCTTCACTGGGCCACCTGTTCCTAGTGGGCAGGGTTACTCTACTTAAAGGCATGAGCCATCCTCTCCTCTCTCTTTCCTCCACATCGCTGCCGTAGGGGAGAAGGTGACCTTGGGGTCCGTTCGGGGACTCTGCCCACTACTCTGCCACTGTCACTGTCACTTAGCATGTAGACTTGAGCAACCAGGTCCCATGATTTCAAATGGGATGAGAAAGGAAGGAAAGAGTTAGGGAAAGAATAGAACCTTTGACCAGGGTTGTAAATCAGGGCATCCGGGACTTGCACAGACATTAAGATAATATTACTTTGAATACCATGTCTTGAAAACTCTAAGAGGGAGAGATGATGGGTAGGCTCAGGATCTGTACATGCCTGAGTCCATCATTCTATTCTAAAAGCTGTAATTCTATTTGGAAAACAACAGAATCATCTATACTATAGACTTACTACAACCAAGGTCATGCCTGCTCAAGCCATCAAGTAAATGCTACTCAGTGATAAAGGAGACGCCATGCAAACATTCTCCCTTTCCCAACAACAAGGAGGTAGATTATAGACTGAACACTGAGTAGGTGACAAATTAAATGGATTTTTTCCTACTGTTTTTTAAATGTTTTTTTTTTTCTTTTTTCTTTTTTCTTTTTTTGTATGTTTTTTGAGAGATGGAATCTTGCTATGTTGCCCAGGCTGGCCTCACCACTCACAGGCTCAAGTGATCCTCCAGCTTCAGCCTCCTGAGTTGCTGGGACTATAGTTGCTGGAGTCTGTTTTGCATTTTAATGCCTTTAGGCAAAGCATGCTGGCCAGTTTCCCACAATCCTTACTCATCCTCAATATATTCTACTTCAAGCAGTTTCTCTCATTTATACTATCTACCTGGCCCCTAAAGGCATTTGACTTTGTGATCTTTGCCTGGGCTGAAAGAAATGGTAGGGGATTTAACATCAGAAAAGGAGGTTCAAATCCAGGCCCTTCCTCTTATGCATGTGATGCTAGGGATGTCACCAAGCCCCAGAGGCCTTGGCTTCTGCTGTTCTGAGAACTAAAGAGTTACAGAATGTGAAAGTGCTTGTTAACCACGGAGCACTATGTCAATGAGAGTGATTACGATTATGACGCAGGAGCCAAGGATTGAAGCTCAGTCACCTGCCCTCGGTTTTGCTGCCTCTTAAGGCTCCAGCTAAATTAATCCAGCAGAATTCAAGACACATGGGGTGGAGGGAGGATGGGCGAGAAATGTGCTCATAGATGTTACTAGGAAAATATCATTAGCGAGGAGGTTGTTGTAAACAAGAAGATGGGGGCCAAATACCCAGCACACATCACAGGTCTCCACCAGCCACAAAACATTCAGAGGAGGAGCTGGGTGGGAGGCAATTTGCAAAGTGTCTGAGCACAAAAAGAACCACCCACTCACTTTGGGAAGTCTAAAGAAGGAAAGAATTACTATATGGAAAATCATTGCTTTAGAGAAGGGGGAAAAAAAGGCCTCAGTTGCAAAATCAAGAGAGCCCTGATTATAAGAAAATAAAGACAGAAGAGAAGATGGCTAAGAATAACCTGTCAGCATCCAGAGGCCTGCGAGATCCAGATGGATCCTCCAGCTGCATCCTCCTCAGACCAGCCCCCAGCTTCTCATCAGACGCCTGCTGAGCAGATTGAATTTTCCATTGAAAAAATTCTTAGTTATCACCCTTTCTTCCCTCCAATGGCCCAGCCTGCTGCAGGCCTGGAGAGCACCAGTGGCAGAGGTAGCTAGAGCCCTTCCTTCTAAAAGCTTGCAGAGTAAGTGCAGAATGTATCTCAGTAGGCTGGGAGGAGCCTCCTAAAGAAAACAAACATTTTCTTCCCAGGCTTCCTCAATCCATCCACATTCATTCATTAAACGACAGATAACTATTGAGAATCTACTTTATGTAAAGACCTGTTCCAAGGGTTAAGAATACGATCCTTACATTCACAGAACTTTTTACTCTGGTAGGAGAAATAATAAAGAAATAAAGTATCACCATGTTCAGTCATTCATGCATTCATTCTTTCTCTGAGCATGCTACCCTTTAACCTCCATTTTGTCTTCTGCAAATACGGAATGATAATACTGAAAGGAAGTATAAAGTAGGGATTAAGGGCATACCCATTCAGAGGTCTGACAACACCCAGGTCAGTGAAAATGTAAAGAATGGGAGCTCTCATGCCCAGCAGGTGGGAGTGTAAGTTCATAAGGCCACTTTGGAAATCAACCATCAACACCTAAGATGTGCATATCCTTTGAGATCCGGCAATTCCACTTCTAAATGTGCATCTTATATGTTACATAAAAAGCAAACACAAAGATGCTCATGAAAACACTGTTTGCAATAGCAACAATCAGAAACCAACTAATGGCCATCAATGAATAAATGCATTGTGGTATATTTACACAATGAAATAGTATACAGCAATGAAAATGGATGAAGTAGATCTACTTGTATCAACAGAAGTAAATATTGAGACCATATGGTAACTTGAAGAAGCAAATTGCAGGATATCAACAGGGTAATACTTTATATAATTTTTAAATACCACACTAGTATTTTATGGTTAAATACACAGTTAGTAAAAGGATAGCAACGAGGATGAGAAAAATAGACATCAACTTCAGAATAGAATTATCTCAAGGGTTGGAGGGGAAAGACAATTAGATGCACAGAAGACTTCTCAAAAACAACCAAGAAGCCAGGAAATACTTGCATAATAAGATCAAAGTGCTCAGTGAAAATAATTGTTAATGTGGAATTTTATGCCCAACTAAATTGTAGTTGAACAATGTGAGCTAAACAGATCCAATGCAGTGGCTCACACCTATAATCCCAGAACTTTGGGAGCCAAGGCAGGTGGATCACTTGAGGTCAGGAGTTCAAAACCAGCCTGGCCAATATGGTGAAACTCTATCTCCACAAAAAAATACAAAAATTAGCCAGACATGGTGGCAGGCACCTGTAATCCCAGCTACTCGGGAGGCTGGGGCAGGAGAATCACTTTGCAGAGGTTGCAGTGAGCTGAGATCACACCACTGCACTCCAGCCTGGGTGACAGAGAGACTCTGTCTCAAATAAATAAATAAGTAAATAAAAATAAAACCCCAGTGTGAGCCTAACAAATATTTATTGAGTACTTGTTATTACTAAGCAATATCCTAAGCTGCAGAGACACAGATTTATATAAGTCTAGGTTTCTGTCCTCAAGGAGCTTAAAGTCTGATATTCCTTTCCCCAGAAAGTACCAAATCCATGAGAAGATCATCTAGGAGCTACATAAAAGCTTTAGCCCAGTGCATATTTGGTTTCCCAACCAACGCAACATTTTTCCTAGAGTTCCCTCCCTCAGCAACAGAATGATTAATGAGATTATTTTGACCCAAGGAGTCAAAAACAAGAATAATGCAGTCTTTGATTTAGCCAATTATAATAACATGGGGATTCTTCAATGATAAATTTAGAAAGGCCAAAGGAAGAAACAGCTGGGTTGAAGACATGGGCAATTAACACCTTTCATACGTGGTTATAAGTATTCCCATCTGCCTGCTTTGTTTGCTTAATCTCACTATCTTCCTGATTTCCAGGTCTTTATTGAAACAGGTGGATGGTTTCTCCAACACTTAAAAGGCAGCAAGACTCTTTAGCTTTGGTAGGGTGCGAGTAGCTCACCCCTGCAATGAACATCATCCAGAATGTTTTAAAACAATAAAAATGAATGAAGCCCTTAACTGATGAAAAGTTGTATGTCTAAGTTTCTGTGATTTTGTAAAGATTCCTTCATACTCCTTTTAAAATCTTTGAGTAACAAACTGTTACCCTGTGTTCTCTACATAAGCAAGGTATCATTTTTAACCCAGAATAGTGCATTTACTGGAGTTAGTGAAGTTAATAGATGAAATAATGATTATAGTGGCTAGCATATATGCCAGGCACTGATGTGCATTATCTAACTTAATCTTCACAACAACTCAATGAAGCAAGTACTATTATTATTATCCTCTTACAGATACAGAGACTGAGATCAGGTAACATAGCTAGGAACTGGCAGACTTCATCTAACTCTTTTTTTGTTTTGTTTTGTTTTGTTTTGTTTTGAGACAGGTTCTCTGTCACCCACACTGGAGTGCAGTGGTGCACTCATGGCTCACTGCAGCCTCAGTCTCCCCAGGCTCTAGTGATTCTCTCATCTTAGCTTCCTAAGTAGCTGGGACTATAGACATACACCACCATACCCAGCTAATATTTTTGTATTTTGCAATACATGGTTTCACCATGTTGCTCAGGCTGGTCTCAAACTCCTGAACTCAAGAAATCTGCCCACCTTGGCCTCCCAAAATGCTGGGATTATAGGCATGAGCCACCATGCCTGGCCACCATCTAACTCTTATCTACCACTCTGGTCCATGCAGTGAGACTCTCCTCAACTCTGAAGTGCAGACACCAGCACTGGGTAGTGGTAAGTAAGTGAAAAAAATTGGGCAATGTTATATTAGTACAGAGGTGGCTGTATGCAGCATAGGTCAGCCTCCTTCACAAGACTGGGAGCTGCTGGAAGGGAGGACTATTCCTGTCCCTCTCTGTGTCCCAGCTCCTAGGAGCAAACCTGGCACACAGCGGCAACTCAGTATGTGTCCGTTGAAAAACTGAATAAAGGAACAACATGCACCATCACCTTATCTGGTCAGTTATTTGAAAGCCCCTAATTTCATCATTGCACGGTAACTCTGCAGAAGGACAGGCTTTCATCCCAGGCAGTGGAACAGAGGGATTCAATAGTCAGGTGCTAGGCTCTCACGATGTGCCAAGGTACGACAAGGCCCCACACTGGAGGCATCAGGACCCAGAAGGAAAGAAAGATGTGCACACATAGGGTGTGATCGGATGCAGAATGTGGTGAGATGCAATGCTAGATGTAACACAATGAATGAGATGAGGACACCGACCACAGGGTCTCCTCCCTTGCGAGAGAGCCTCCCCGCCCCTCAGCATGCCTGCCTGGGCCCATGAAGCACACTCTTGTAATTGCAATCTCCTCTCCCTTGGGAAAAACAACATTGGAAACCATCTCCTCTGGTCCCCTCCTCAGGTCCTTCCCCTTCCATGGAGAAGGATTGACCTCCCTGATTGGCGGAATCAGGGAAGAAACTGAGCATGTGCAATCAGGTCTCCTTACTTGTTCACTGGAGCAAGGCTGCCTGCAGGATGGGGCATTTCTTTTCCTCTTCCTCTTCCTTCAGGTGGCACAAGGTTTGCAGTTGCTCTCTGCATGAACAATATGGCAATCCTAGTGGACAACCCTCCAACAGCTTTCCCTCTCAGAGGATGGATCATAATTGGTCTAACTTGGTCAAGTAAGCTCATCTCCTTTATCACGGATTGGTCTAAATATGGGCATTTGATCTCATTGTGGTCAATAAGATGCAAAAGAATGAAAGCTCTTGGGAAAGAAATAAAAAGAAATCCCTCCTTTGCCAAACCACCTCTTCCTGTCTCCCAAATCTACGATCTGAAAACTTTTGAGGTTTATCGCTCCTTTAAACCTCAACTTACACGGAGGTGGGGATCATATCTGATGTATTTAGCACTGCACAGTCAGTATCTAGCATAGTGCCTGGCTCATAGGTGGCATTTAATAATTATATTGACTGGTTGAATACAGAAGGTGATTACTTCCACCTAGAGTGATTGAGAAGGCTTTATATAGTGATATTAAGATGAGCCTTGAAATGTAATAATACTTGTAACATTAATGAGAATAACAAGAAACTGAAATGCAGAAACTTTGATTAACTTGCCCAAGGTCCCACAGCCAGAAAATGGTAAAGCTAAAGATTTGAACCCCAACTTCTGATTCCAGAGAACATGGACTTAATCCAGTAGGCCACTGGGAACCATAAATTCAACAATTCAACTCAACAACCGTGTAAAATACTTATTAGATGGCAGCTTCTAGGAATACAAATAAATGACAGTCCCTGTACAAGATGGTCAGGAAGAAAAACCAAGTAATTAACAATATTAATAGCTTCCCATTATTGAGCCAGGTATTTTGTCAACTGATTTACATGTATTGTGTCATTTAATATTTTCAACAATCCTATGTGGTCATTATTAACACTATCCTCAATTTGCAAATTAGGGAACCGAGGCAGAGATATTAAGTAACTTATCCAGGATCACACAGCCCAGTGACAGAACTGTGACTTGTATCCAAGCAACTGTACTTCAGAGCAAAACCATCATTGCAAAGTGACATGACAGACCCTATCACAGAAGTGTGTAATGGTGGGGGCAGCAAAGGAGTTGGGGTGATAAACTGTGCTTGAGTGGACCAGAGAAAACTTTACAAAACAGTTTTCAGCCATCCACATGTCTTGAATTACGGAGAGAAATTGGCAGGGGAGTGTCTACTTGTATGCATGTGTTGTGGGGGGAGGGCGTGTGTATTTGTGTGCACATGTTGGGGGAGGGCATGTGTATTTGTGTGTGCACATGTCAGGGGAGGGTGTGTGTATTTGTGTGTTCCGTGCATGTGCACACACCAACATGTGGACAGGATATGTATACGCAAAAATAGCATCTGCAAAGGCTATCTGAGATGGCTGGAGAACAATGTAGCTGTGGGGAAAATGCAAGATAAGATAGAGCCAGAAAGGTAGTCATGGGTCCTCAAAAAAATTCTGAGCTGTGGAAGAAAAGGCCAATGCTCTGTTTACTCCTCCTCCAGGAACTCAAAGTTCCAGCAGGAAGTCAGGTGACAAGAGGTAAGGAGAAACCTCTCAAGGTCCAGAAGCAAACAAGGAGAAGCCAGCTCCACAGCCTTGAGGTCTGAATGGGTGCAGAAACCATGACATGTGGGTACACATCCAAGGGCCAGGAGGTACCCACAGTTTCTATAAGGGAGCAGCTCCATAAAATGGAACTAAGAGGCTCACACGAGGCCCGCTGGCTGCACCCCTCCAGGCGGAACCTGAGATCTGCCAGGACCAGCCAGAGCACCTGAGAGAGATGCGCCCGTGCACAGCGCCACCAGCTGGCTCAGGGAGGCGTTTCCTGCCCAAACACCCACTTTCTATTTACCTCTTCCACACCCCTTCTCTCCTCTCTGCTTCTTCGTCCTGGATCTATGTTATTTTTTTTGAGCATCCAATACACAGCAAATATGGTTTGTGCTCAGCCAAGAGATTGCCATCTATACTCAATGTGAAACGTCACGGTTGAATGGGGAATAGATGTTTCTGCCCATTAAAATTTATATGAAAACTATAAAGGTTCCTCTGACAAATGAAATAAGTAGAAACCTTTGAGAAATTGTAAAGTCATCACCCTTTGGAAATTCAGCAGGAGTGATGCATGACCCAGTGGCAACAGGGCTTGCCATTTTTCTTTCTAAATTAAAACACAATCTGGGTGGAGAAAAGCAAGCCCCTTGCAAATGACACATAGAACCAATATCCTTGGCTATGTTTCTCACACTAGGGAATTCTCTCCTTGGGTTAAGAAATTGTATAGCAAAAACACCATCATCATAATTATTACCCTAAAGAATTTTATTAGGCATCTATCCATTTGTATGCTCAGATTATATAATTTAATATGTGGTTTGATGTCAGGTTTTTTGTACCTTCAAATTGCCAATGAGAAAAACTATTTATTCAGTCTTTCACTGCATGAATTTTGAAGAGTCCACTAGGTATTGGGCCAGATGCTAAGCTGTCTCTGGGATGCACAAATTAAAACAACACAATCCTTCCCCTTAATAAAATCATAATCACTGAACCCACATTCAGTACTGAAATGTCTGTTCACCTCAGAGACCAAGCCCTATCATCACACGTGGATAAGATCATAGTGAGACTTCAACTGGGGAAAGAGGAACCACTGAGCCTGAGAAAAAGGGCACGCACTTCCCCCAATCCTAATGTGCCAAAAGTGCTCCTGCCCTCCAAGGACACAAAGATCTGTATAAAACAAAAGGTAACCGGAAGAGAAAGCAGCAGAAGCATACTCAAATAGCAATTGGTATTTAGTGCTTAAAAATCAAACTCCATTAGTTCCTTTATCCATTATTATGGGATGATTTCATTAGTATGTCAGATTCTCCAAGTACATTTGATTCTTAGTCCTTTCCAGATTGCGAGAAACTGAGACATTCTCAGCTGCAGACTTATTGTAAGAGAGGCAAGAAACTATGTTGACCACTGCCCTGCTGAGTTTCATGGAAAACACAAATTTCATACAGGTGACCACATAACCTCTGCTTTCTCATTGAGAATCTTCGTTGCAAAAATTGGAAACTGTCTCAAGTCACTTTTTTGTTTTAGACAGGGTCTTACTCTGTCGCCCAGGCTGGAGTGTAATGGCGCCATCACAGCTCACTGCAACCTCAAACTCCGGAGCTCAGGCGATCCTCCCATCTCATTTCCCTGAGTAGCTAGGACCACAGGCGCACCACCACCCCCAGCTAATTTTTGGATTTTTTTTTGTAGAGATGAGGTTTCGCCATGTTCCCTGGCTGGTCTCAAACTCCTGGGCTCAAGCAATCCTCCCACTTCGGCTTCCTGAAGTGCTGGGATTACAGGCGTGAGCCACCATGCCTGGACAATTTTTTAAAATACTGGTGGATATTATTAAAATGCAGGTATCTTCAGGCCCTAAGGGACTTCTTCGAGGGGTCAGAGACAGGAAATAGAAATCTATCAGAAGCCAAGACTCACACAATGTCTCATGCCCTCTTTCAACATGGCCTGTCCATGTCTGCTTTTTGCCACATATGTTTCTTTTCTCTCCACATACTAGCTTTGCTTCTTCTCACCCCATAGCTCTAGTCCCTTTGTTCCAACCACACGCAGAAACAGACAATCTCGCAGACCCAATTCCAAAGTCCCAGGAAAGAGCATCTGATTGGCTAAGCTTGGATGAAACAGTCAACCTTGGTCCAATCAACTGAAGCCTGGAAGGCAGAGCCTGGAACTGTAGCACAAACATGGCTGCCACACAGAAGCCTTGAGTGTGAAAGGAGGAGGCTCTCTAAAGAAAGGGATTGCTGTGAACTGAGCTAAGGTCACAAAAGGTATCTGCTGATCTTTGGCTATTCTGTCATCTCCCCTCAGAGGGCTTCCCTTGCTCCCTGTCCTGGGGTTCTGCTTTATGGTGACCCAGATACTGGTAGTCTCTACTCACTAAGTTTCTCCCCTCTCTCATTCCCTGTCTCATGACTTCTTCTTACCTATAGTTGCTGTTATTTCACGCTTTCTACTTACTGCCTGTCTCCATGTCTCTTGACTTCCGTGCCTCTTGACTGACAGCATCTCTCTGAGTCAACAGAATTAATTCTCCCAAAAAGTAGATTGGGTTGGATGGGCCTGTCAACCTCAACTGACCTGTAGCTGTCTTTGGGTCAGTCATCAATCCATCTATGGTCCCATCAGCTATGGCCATGGGGTTATGGCCAGCCATGGTAGTGGGGTTACCAGGGTATAGAATAGAGATGGAGGGTAAAAAATAAACAAACCATCTGCTTCTGCTTTTCCCAGAAAAGAGCTAAGGGTCTGGCAGTTTTCCTATGTAACACATTACAAAAGACCTGTCATGTCTCCAAATACTCTCTGGACATATTAACAAAATAAGTTCCTTAGGAATCTCTATGCTTTTTAAATTCTGAAACAATAAATAGTTTAGCATTTCGTGTACATTTAATATAATTAATACATTTAATAAAATAAAATTACTACTGTACTACTCAGTGTACTATTGTACCCTCAGTTGGTATTTTGCTAAACCTTAATAAACCTTGTCCTTCTCAAATACCTACTTCCAAGAGTCTTAAAGTAAAATAGGGCAAGCAATTGATAGATTAAAGGAAAAAACTCCTACACATCACAAAATCGTTGACTGCTACATAACTTCTTGGTGACTAAGGCCTTACAATCCTGGTGGTAATATTGTGGTTCTTTTTGTAAAATCCTCTGTAAATTACTTATTTAAGCAACTAGAAGCAAGCAGTATACAAGTATCTGCTCTCTGTCCTGCTCCTCACTGAGAAATATGAGCTAATTAATATGAAATGTTACAGTGCCTCAATTCTCACTATGAATTAAGGAGAAATGTAACACACAAAGTAAGAGGAAAGAATATATCACTGAGAACAAAAGAACGTATCACTGAGAACCAGTGGGAGTTTTAGAAAAAGGCAGATACATTATGCTACACATAGGATCCTAAATACTTTGATCTCCTAGATACAAGCCCAGCTTCCAATTCATTTATGACCCAAAACATCCAGTTACTAGTGAGCACATCCCTATACTGAAGATGCGGATCCTCTGCTGCAGAAAGTTGTTTCACCCAAGAATAGTCACATAGCCATCCTTGCTGCCAGACCAGATGGGGTTTCTCAGCTAGGGAAAACTTCATTAGGGGTATGGTGAGTTTTATCTAATTGATGGCCACAGATGAGCAGTCTTTCTGTCATGCCACTCAATAAAGATATCCTTTTGGGGCTCATTTACAAAACTGAAATGTAAAATATTATTTTAAATGGTAGGGGAGCACAAAGGCCTTGTCTAGCTTTGTACAACTCTTTCCATAAGGAGGGACACTGGTCAGAATTACCCTCATGGTCAGGATACCCAGGCTCAGAAGACAGGAGGAGAAGTAACCTGTCTAAGAGAGCTATATCCCTGCTTCTTGAAATGAATTCAAATCTGGGGTAGATGGCCTGCCCCTGCTACAGGTCCCTCTCTCACATCTTGTGGTATAAAACAGCTCTTCCAAAGTAGAAGTCCAACATAAAACCAATGGTGATTTCTCTTGAGAAACCAGATCTAAAATGGAATAAACCCTTATTAGCAAAGTTCAAAAGTAGCACATGATATCCAAAAAATCTGGGCTACAAGGATTAAAAGCCAAAAGAGAATATGCAAATGTGAAAAACACAATGAGTTTCATTACTGCAAATGTAAATATAGAATTCCTAGGTAAATCTTTTAGAATGAAAAAGCCATGAAAACACACTGATTAGGCATGAGCCCCTCGATAGCAGTTGTATATTGTGGTGATACTAAACCATACCAAAACTTCGTAGCTTAAAAACAACAATAATTTATTAGTTCATGACACTATGCATCATCAGCGTGGGCTAGAGGCAGATGAGTGTTTCTCATCTGGGCTTATTTATGTGGCAACTATCAGCTAGCAGTCTAGCAGGGACTAGATGATGCAGAATAGCCTTGCTCATCTGAATGGCTGTTGGTTGGGCCTCTCTCTCCATGTGGTCTCTCATCTCCAACAAGATTAGCCTTGGTTCTTCCCATGGCAGCAGTAGCATTCCAAGAGAGTGAGACTGGAAGTTGCAAGGCCTGAACTCCCACAGCTAAAACTCCCATGATATGTCACTTCCTCCATTCTATTGGACAAAGCAAGTCACAAGGTCAGCCCGTATTCAAGATGTGAAATAGACTTCACCTATTGATGGGAAGAGAGGCAAAGTACATTGCTCAGAGCATCCATTACGGGGAAAGGAGGAATCTATGGCCATTTATTGCAATCTATACAAGCAAAGAAACACATCCTAATAAGCTCTATTCTCCCTAGCACCTAATATAAGGTTTGGTACACATAGACAATATTTTAAGTCTGTTGTTAAATGAACACAGAAGTCTTTAGAAATATAGTTAATCCATTGCTGATAAGAGAAATTTCAAAATTAAAACTGCCAGTGCTTTTTTAAAATTAGGGTATTAATATCTTTATCCACTCTAGTCTTATGCCACTATCCTTACTCTTTCTCTTACATTTGCATGAAAATTTGTTTTCTCCAAATAACTAAGCTGAGATGAGGCTAATTTTGACATCTCCTTGAAAATTTGTGCTAGTTCTCTAATCTAGCGTCTATTATCATCAAAATAACATGAGCCATACCAGATATAATTGTATAATCTGCTTATAAATATAACCCCAATGTTCTGTCCCACAACATCCAAAAGCATACACAGCCACAATCCATGGTGACAGGAATGCAGGCTTATTCATAGCTCATCACAAACAAACTGGGGGCCCATTTCAAAGTCTACCTAGGAAGGGCACCCAGAAATGTCCACCTTTTAAGTTCTCCTTTTTTCCTTTTCCTTCCACAGGCCCTTCTCTTTTCATGAATGGTAGCATGTTTGCTGCTCAGTAGTTTTGTCAACCTGTTTCCCACCTGTAGAGTTTGGGGAGGTAGGGGAGGTCTGATAGCCTTCCTTCATCTCATGCTCTGTCCGTTTCAGGCTAAGTTGGCAACCTTTTTTGTATAAAATTATTTAAAACCTTGTGAGTCCTCTGTGTATGTCACAGGAATTGATTCCATTAAGCAAGAGTCTTGTCCACAGATCTTTGCTAGATAATTTATTTACATTTTTGCTTTTGCTGAGATGGCTGAGGGACAATGCCCTTGAGCTTCTTAGATGCTCTCTGGTTTGATTAAGATATCTGTGTGCCACACCCTTCAAGGAGGCTTTTGTGTGACTGAATGCTCTGATCTTTTGATCTTTCTGAAATAATAGCAAAAGGCAGTGATGGAGGATTTTTCTTGGCCCCTTTGCTCCACTCGCAGCGGGGGTGTCCTGTCTACTTGGCCCACTGTGCTGAACCCCTGGTGGGAGGGAACACATGAGTGAGCAAGTGTGAGATCTGGCCAGGTGCTCCAGGCACCAGCAGAATCAAGCACCATGGAGGGCTCATGGTGGTACCCAGGTGGGGGTGCCTGTGACCCTGAAGCTCCAGGGCAGGGGGTGGGTGTTACAGTGCTCTCTTAGTTCTGCTGTCCACAGGCAGCAGTGTGTTAGCAGCTCAGTTGACCCCTTGCAGTGGCACTTGGGTGAGGGTGCCAATGACCGCAAGACCCGAGAGGGTGTTACAGTGTTCTTTTAGTTTTGCTGTCTGTGGACAGTGATGTATTAGCAGTTCAGTTGGCCCCTTTCCTTGTTGCTTAGGAGGGCATAGGGCCAATGTGACGCCCTTTCTGCGTACCCACACTCAGTGGTCCCGAGCTCTTGTCCAGCATCCAGGAATAATGAGGTTGCTCAGACAATTGAAGGGCAGATAATTTTATTACGCATTAAAAATGACTCTCAGCAGAGAGGGAAGCTGGAGAGGAGGCCAGATGGGCAGGCTGTCTTACCCCAAAGTCTGGTTGTCTCTTCCATAGTCTGGCCATCTCTTCCCTGAAGTCCAGCTGTCTCCCACTCTACTGACTGAGTCTGGGGTCTTTATAGGCACAGGATGGGGGCAGGACAGGCCTTAGGTAGTTTTGGAAAAGACAACATTTGACTGGTAAAAAGATATTATTCAGAAAGAACCAATCAGGGAAGAGCAGGCAAACAGGAATAGAAGTTCTCACTTTGAGCCATGGGTTTCAGGCTACTTTGGCTTGAAGGTGGGGTTTTGCCAGGGACCTGCCCCTGTCTGCCTAGAATATCTCTGCCTTCTACCTCTATCAATTGTACAGCCATACCCTCAGTGTTTTGTTTTTTTTTTTTTTAAGAGGATGCTTTCCTAACAAGAGATCTTTCCATTTTAGCATCTTTTGCAATCTGAATAAGCTAAGCATTTTCCAAAACACGAAGTCTTGGATTTTTTTTTTAAGAGTTACCTAGCTCCTCTTGCATTTGACTGTGAGCAGCAAGAAGATCCAGGCCATACCTTTAACACTTTGCCTGGAAACCTCCTCACCTTGATATCCAAGCTCATCATTCACAAACTTTACTTTCCACATAAGTGCAAGTCATAATTCTGCTAAGTGTCTGAGGATCCACTTTCCTCCAGTTTCCAATAACATGTTTCTCATTTCCTTCTGAATTCTCACCAGAATTGTCCTTAAAATTTAGATTTCTATTAATAGTCCATTCACGACCATTTAGGTATTCTCTAAGATGATTCTTCTGAGCCCTCCCCAGCAAAGACTTTTCTAGAGCCCATCGGCACTTTTCTTAGAGCCCACAGGCAATTGTAAGGGTTGCTTCAATAGTGCTGACCCCTCTGAACAATAGCTTTCATTTATATATAGTTTGCAAAATGCTTTTTAAAATATTATCTTTATGACATCCAGGTGAAGAAAATAAGGCAATCTTCCTAGCCCCATTTATCAGATGATGAAACCAAGGCTCAGAGGCCTTTCAAGGGTAAGTGACAAGGAAAGGGCTAAAATCTTAGGTCTTCTGGTTTTTACTTTTAAAACACTGTTCCAAGCTCCCTCCCTTCCCTAAAGATAAAGTCTTATTCTGCTGATAGATTAGCAGAATTGAGGGAACTTAAGCCTTTGAAAATCGAACAGATCTTCATTTTAGTTTCTTTTGGGAGAAGGGAGTTTTCCATAAAACTTAGCATCCAGGCAAGCACAAAAGTCAAGGGAGATGAATGAGGCGAGGTCTGTCAGCAGGGAGTTCAGTCCGGATGGCAGAGGATATCTGAGATACTTTGGCGCCTTGTGCCTGGATCTATGAAGTGCCCACTGATAAAACCTAAGCTTAGTTTTAAATAAACAGTGAGTCTTCCTTCCATCTTGAGCAAGAAAAAGCTAGATATGCCAGGGGCTTCCCATCTAACTTTCACAAATCTGGACTATTTGCCCAGAACAAAGAAGTCCTTAAAATCAACCATCCATGGAAACATTCAGAGAAACCAAGAGATTAATCTATCTATAGAGGCGTCTGGTCCAAGATGGCAGAGTTAACAGGCCTTGACCTCCCCTCCTTCCTAAAATCACATTGACATGCCAGTAAAAAAAAAGAATAAATCACATAAAAGAAGCCTTCAGCAAGTCAGAAATTTGGCAGATTTCTGGGAATAAAGAGAGAAGATGAGATTGCACTGGCAGATAAAACAGAGAGGAAGCAGCAACAGCTCAAAATGTACACCACAGAAAGCTGTAGCTAAAGCTGGAGCCATTTTGAGGGGTCTGAGTTCAAAGTCAGCAGGAACAGAGTGGGAGTGGGAAGAGGAGCAGAAATCAGGAGGATAAATAGAAGGCCTGCTGCTGGAACAGAGAGGCGAGTCAGGCTGCGTGTCCACCTTTGTATTTGGAGAACTGTCAGCTGGAGGATGACACCTGGGAAGAAACCAAAACTATGCTTGCTAGAGAGAGTAAAAACTCTCCTTGGGGAGGACCACATCTGTTGGTTCATGTGCTGGCCCCTGCAATGGGCACCCATCGTTTGGCCTGCCTTGCATTCATTCTCCGTTTCTTTTAGAACTCCAATTTTGCTTTGGGGAACCACTTATCTTGCACTGCCTACAGTTTGCTCAATCAAGAAACTGTGAGCCAAGGTGCCTTCTGCTCTTGGCTAAGGGGAAGCTCCCTGACCCAAGAGAGGCCAATCAGATCATCTCTCAAACAGACCGACACAAACACTGAAAACAGATCGAGTTTTTTCACCTTCCAGTAGAGATGTTTTACCTTCCGTGGAGATGTTGCCTAGAGGTAAATCCCCAGAGATGTTCTGATTTCTGTGGACCCTGGCTCCTGTCCTGCCCTGAACCTGATTCTTCTACTTTACCCCTGACTTTGTATACTACCCCATATCTTCCCCGTAAGTTTCCCTTGCATCCAAAGAACCATAACTGATACATAAACCCAGAGTAGAGCCCTTATTGTATAGCATTTCCCTCCTTGCCATCTATCCTATAGCAAAGGCTGCCAGTCCACACCCACTAGTTCTGGGCTAACTATGAGAGCTTCCATTCAAAGACTTATGCAATAGTGGAAACCAATGGCACAAAATAGAGAGACCTAGATAATCAAACTAAATATCTGTCATCAAAGAAAACAGTTAATTAAGTGATGAGACGGCAACTTAAAAATGATTCTAATTAGTATACTTAAAGAGATTTGAGACAATGATGCCTAAAAAACCTATGGTAGGTAAAAAAAGGAACAATACAAAATATAACCAAATATTTTTAAATTATTAGAAATCTAGAAAAAAAAGTCAAGGAGATCTCCTAGAATATATAGCAAAAGCCAAAGAAATGAAAAAATATAAGCAAAATGTTAAGATTCATATAGAGGACTTATCCAGTAGTGGCCCCCATATGAATTTCAGAAAGAGGAAATACAAGGGAGAAAAACAGGAAATAAATAACAGAAGAAAATTTCCCAGAGCTAAAGAAAGATATGTGCTTTATAGATTACAAGGGCTTACCAAGTACAGAGCAGAGAAATAAAAAAGACCCATTCAAGGATACATCATTGAAACTTCTGAATACCACAGACAAAGGGAAGATCTATTTGTCCTTAGATTTTAAAAAATGAAGATTAACTATAAAGGAATAAAAATTAGATTGGTGTCACATGAATAAGCAACAATGGATATTGAAAAATAGTCTCAACGTTCTAAGAGAAAATTTATTTTGAACCTAATATTCTGTAAATAGACAAAATCTCGATGATGTATGAGGTGAAAATGATGAAATTGTCTCACAAGAACTCAAAAAAATGACCTCCCACACAGTGGAAAATAAATTCCTTTAAAAGTATCCAGCAAGTCAAAAGAAAATGTGGAATCCAAGAAAAAAGAAAAGCATGCACTCTAATACACAGGGGACCCAATCAAATAGCTCGATGTAAATAAAATAAAATAAAATAAATTTTTTAGAATAGCCTGGGATAACAGTTGTACAGCGCTTAGGAAGTAACCAATCTAAATTAAACAATAAATCAGAGAACTCAGAGAATAAGTCTTCAAGAAGTGAAATCACATTAACAAATTAAGCAGCTGGATGGTCTTGGTGATAATATGAAGTTATGTGCTGCTTTCGTCCACAATAAAAAGAAAAAAAAAGACAAATAGAAATTCTATTTGAAGAAGCATACAAAAATAAGGAAACCACAACCAAATTCAGAACAAAGCCAAAGTGTAGTATGACTCTGAGCCACTGAGAGTGAAAAGAAAAGGTAATTCATTTGACCTTGATGCTTGGAATATTTTATTTTGTGTAGTTCAGTTCTGTGGTATAGGACTACATTTCCTTCCAACTGCATGTTCTACACAAAATAATATTTACATGATTCATGTTATTGTAAACTTTTTATTGCTGTTCCATTTTTATTGTAAAGTAAAATAAAGATATAAGAGAGGTACAAACCAAACATATAATTTAATGAATTACTATTAGGAGAGCATCCATTTAACTACTGCTCAGCTCCAGGAAGAGAACTTTGCTACCCACCCAGAATCCCCCCCATTTTCACTATCCCCGTCTCAACCCTCCTGAGTTTTACACTAATCATTTCCTTGGATATTTTATCACTCAAGTATGCATCCTTAGCTGTTAGAGTTTAATCTCAATCATTTTAAAAATTTGATGTCTCTTAAGGCTTTTTTTAATGTGTAGGTTTCCCCTCTATCCCTCTTTTTTTCTTACATTTTATGTATTGAAAAACACATAGTCTGGACACTGCTGAGTGCATACTCACAGTGCAGTTCAGCATGTTCATCTTCTCTGTATTCCTAAAAATGGGCATCTAGATTCAGAGCTGAGATTGGACTCAGGTTCTATTCTTCTCACAGGATAATAGGTGGTAATATGTTCCTTTGTTTTATCTTGTTTTTTTTCTTTTTGTTGTTAAGTTTTGTTGTTGTTTCAGTTTTATTGACATAAAATTTATATCCTATACAATTCAACCACTTAATGTGTGCAATTCAGTGGTTTTTAGTATATTCATAGATGATAAAAAACGTAGTAAAATTAGCTGTAGTATTGAGTCAATTTTACAACATTTTAATCAACTCAAAAAGAAACCCCATGCCCTCTGGCCATCATCCTTTTAAATCCATATTCCTCCCCATCAGCTTTAGGCAACCACTAATCTACTTTCTGCCTCTACTGAATTGCCTATTCTGGACATTTCATATAAATGGAACTGTATAATATTTGGTTTCTGTGACTGGCTTCTTTCCTCAACAATATTTTCAAGAGGGTTATATATTGTTTCATTAGGAGGCACAAAATGTCCAGTCTTCACTCTTTTTTCATATTAAAGGATGTTGAAGCTCAATGTGTAGAGCTAATCAGGGATTGTAAAATGGTGATATTCTAATTTTATCATTTATTTCACATTTGTTAGCCTAAATATTTACCTAAAGAGTATTTCCACTCTTTTACAATATTGTTTTCCAGTATATATACAATATATACATATATAAATGTAAAAGTCATGGATTTAAACATATTTGATAGATTTTTATTAGTTCCAACTATCATTCTTTTTCAAGCTCAGTTTATACTATCTTTGGCCAGTGGGACTCCGAGGAAACCAAGGAAGGACACCAAGTCACACAGAAAGACGCAGTAACTTGCCCTAGTTCACAGAGCTAAAGATTAGATTTAAATAAGGGGATCTGTCACCAAAGCCCTATGCTTAGCTACTATGCCATTATACCACTGCTCCTATTAAAAAATATAGTAAAAGGACACATCTCATTGATCAAAGCACAAAAAAGACAAAATATTTAAGAATTATACAAGAAATGTGCAGTCCTACATGAAGAAAACTTTGAATCTCTGTGTAGAAATATAAGATTCAAACAAATGAAATTATATACTTAGTCTTAAACAGGGCAAATGATTAATATAAAAATATCAAGTCAGTTATCTCCAAATTTTTATTTAAATTACCTCTGATTTGTTCAATTATCTCTAAATTTAATCTGATCTCAATTTAAAAAAAAAAACAGGATTAGTAGGAGGACTAGGCACATTGCTTCTAAAGGAAAAATGTATGGGTGGTATCTGGGATATAAACTTGCAAGATAAGCCATGAAAAATTATTTAAAAGAATGGCCACAGTAGGGTGGGGAGCATTGCCCTGTCACATATTTTAAAATAATATAAAACTACAGTTATTGAAACACTTTGGGATGTGCACAGGAAGAGAAAGACATATCAATGCAAATACTATTAAGATACATATAGGAATTTTATATATGAGAGAGACAGCATTTTAAAACAACGGGAGAAGGTAGATGATTCAATAAGGAAAGTTGGGACCATTGGTTATCTGGAAGAAACAAAGCTCAACCCTCTTCTTTCCTTACAATAAAATAAATTCTAGGTAAATCAAAGATTTTAAAATGGGTTCAACTTTTTAAAATCTCCATTTTCACTATCCCCGTCTCAGCCCTCCTGGGTTTTACACTAATCGTTTCCTTGGATATTTTATCACTCAAGTATGCATCCTTAGCTGTTAGAGTTTAATCTCAATCATTTTAAAAATTTGATCTCTCTTAAGGCTCAAGTCTTGATATTCTTTCTGTCAGAAAGCAGCTCAGTGGTTGCCTGGGGCCGGGGTGGGAGGCCGAGGAGCACGACCTCTTAGAGGTGGTGGAAAGATCTTATATCTTGATTGGGTGGCTGTTACATTTGTCAAACTCATCAGATTGGACACTTAAAATGAGTGTATTTTATTATATATAAATTGTATCTCAATAAAGTTTGTTTTAAAATGGGTTCATAAAAGTTCTAGAGGAAAATCTAAGAAATTCTGAGAGTAAAAAATAAAGGGAATATATACATATGTGTGCTTCTAATTATAAATAAATTGTATAGATGAGTTTTTAATAAGTGATTACAGTATCTGCCTTTAAGCAGGATACCAGGCTAAGAAGGAGAATTCCTTTTCATTTTGCTCCCTTTCATACTATTTATATGTTTTACTCTGTGCACTTATTACTTTTTCAATGACAAAAAAGTATTAACAAAAGGAAGCTCATAAATCAAAGATTAAGTTCATTTTTTAAGTTATAATAGTACTCAACAGAAAATCTAATATAATAAGTTTTTGATAATAACTTAAGAGGTGGAGGAGCGAAGCAGATGAAGGAGAATATAAATAATTGATATCTTGTCTTTTATAATGAGGTATTAGCTGGGAGTTAAAGTGGACATATAGAGAAATAGAACAATATATGCAGAAAAACAGGAAAAATTAAAAGGAATTATTCTACTAAGGAAGCCAGAGGTAGGAAGGAGTAGGGTTGTATCATTTAAAAAATTACCTTAATGCAATTTTGGTAGCTTCCAAGAACACTACCAGGCAAGCTATACGAGAGGTCATGGAACAGAAAGACTGACAGAGCGAACTAAAACAGCTTAAAACTCACAGTCAGAAGCAAGGGGCAGGGAATGGAGTAGGTTAACACCTTGGCTCTGCAGAGAGAAAGACAGGCCTAAAACCTTCCCTGTGTGGCCGGAGATCAGGTACTGCCTCCCTCTCTGCAGTATGAGGTAGCTATGAGGACCAGAACTGAGGTTGGAGGAAGGGAACCCAACAGACAGAAGTGTCTGGAGCCGACACACACTCTTGTTCAAATGGAGCAATGCAGGCACATGGATGCCTGGCCATGGCTGGAGCTCACCACCCAGCCTGCTGACCAGCGTTTTATTGGCATTTCTACATATAGCACATCTGGAGCCAGAAAGGCAGCATACTGGGTGTTTCCAATGGGTGTCACTTCTTTTTTCTTTTTATTTTTTTTTGAGACGGAGTCTCACTCTGTCGCCCAGACTGGAGTGCAGCAGCCCGAGCTCAGCTCACTGCAAGCTCCGCCTCCTGGGTTTTCGCCATTCTCCTGCCTCAGCCTCCCGAGTAGCTGGGACTACAGGCGCCCGCCGCCTCGCCCGGCTAGTTTTTTGTATTTTTTAGTAGAGACGGGGTTTCACCGTGTTAGCCAGGATGGTCTTGATCTCCTGACCTCGTGATCCGCCCGTCTCGGCCTCCCAAAGTGCTGGGATTACATGGGTGTCACTTCTGTTTGTTCCATTCTTTTTACCATAAACTATGTCTTTTGGGTTATGAACTTACTATCACATGAACACATCTTACGAATTTTGCCTACATCTCACAATCTACTTGCTTATTTGGTATCTATATCTAACCCTTCTAAGTTTTATCTATTCTATTTGTTTTCTTTTTTATAGCAGAATTGAAAATTCTCAAATAATAGAGCAAATATACAAATATAAGTGGAAGACTTTCATTTTTCATCTTTTTTCATTTTTAAAAAATTTTTGTGGGTACATAGTACGTGTATGTATTTATGGGCTACATGAGATGTTTTGTCATTTTTGATCATATTACCCTTTAAAAATAAAGTTATAATATGCTTGAAATACTCTTAAAATACTAATAAGTTAAAAATGAAAATGAAAAACCTTCTACACCTATATTCATGCATGACTGTAAAAGTGTATCCTTTATTAATAGTTTTATATGTAAGTATTAATGTATTTCTTTGTGTTCTAAACATTTCGTAGCTGAGAGTTTTCATTGTATGAATCACCAAGTAGACCATGAGCGGGGAATACAGGGCAGCAGGTAAGACGTCAGTCCTTGAGGCCAGATACATATGGGTTTGAATCTTGGCTATGTAACCTAGGCAAGTTACCAAAAGTCTGTACCCAATTTTCCCATCTGTAAGGTGGAAAAAATAAGTTCTACTTCCTAGGGTGATTGTGAGAAGAAAATTAAATAAAACATGTAAAATGCCTAGCATACCACCTGGAACACTATATAAGTTATCTCCTATTATCATCATTACATTGAGGGTGAGACCACAACTTGTATTTCATGTCCCTACAAAGGGCTTAGTATTCAGTAGACTCAGTAAAATCTTAGTGAATTGAATCTGCTGTAGCTACTGTAGAGAAAAAAAGGGGACAGGGGCAGACCTAAGTAAAAACAGTCAATATGTTTAAAGGAAAACAATTAAGGAAAATAATCCCAGCTAATATGAACCAGCTACTAAGACTTGCAAAATACCTAAGAATTTCCCAACAACTGGTCCCTTATGAAAAGTTTTTTGTTCCTTAGGAAGATTGTATTTAATTACTTTGATTTTGGTCCCAGGTCTTAGCAACATTCTTCTGGCATTCCATGAGGCTCTAGGGCAGACAAGTTAAAACATAGCCCTCTAGAATTTCTGTTCTTCCCCCAAAGGAAATCCAGCAGTGGCTTCTCACTATTATTCAGAGGTTTTTAAAGAAGAGATTGTTTAAGGAATAATTCTTGGCTTTGTAAACAACCCCCAAACAGTGGAAGCAGAGTCTGGCTTGTGTCTGGAGTCAGTTAAGTAAGGAATCAGCCCCAAGACTAGGAGAATCCCTGGGGCGGACTGGTCAACCTTTGCCTTCCAGAATGACCAGCCTTTAACTCCTAGGAGAGATGGTTGTCTCTGTAAACCCAGATTTTGACCAATCCAGACAAAAACATATGGGGCTTGAATTCAGGGGATGTAAATTCTAATCCTAGTTCAAGCACCCAAAGTGTCTGAGCATTTTCAATGAATCACTGTTCATTCATTCATTCATTCATTCAATAATTGTTCACCACGCATGCTAAGTACTGGAAATACAAAGATGAATAAAAATAGTTTTCTGTAGATCGTATGAACATGAGTGTATAGATAGATGTAGATGGAGAGGAAGGCAGTATCTGATCCCGGGTCACACAGGGAAGGTTATATGCCTGTCTTTCTCTCTGCAGACCCAAGATGTTAATCTACTCCATTCCCTGCCTCTTGCTTCTGGCTGTGAGTTTTAACATACAAGATGACAGCTTTTTCTAACATGTGAGAATTAAGTGGTACAAAAGATGTTGTTATAGTCCATGCAGGCTGCTATAGCAAAATTTTGCTATAGCAAAATACGACGCAGGTGGATCACCTGAGGTCAGGAGTTCAAGACCAGCCTGACCAACATGGAGAAACCCTGTCTCTACTAAAAATACAAAATTAGCCGGGGTGGTGGCGCATGCCTGTAATCCCAGCTACTCGGGAGGCTGAGGCAGGAGAATCGCTTGAATCCGGGAGGTGGAGGTTGCGGTGAGCCGAGATCGTGCCATTGCACTCTAGCCTGGGCAAAAAGAGCGAAACTCTGTCTCAAAAAAAAAGAAAAAGAAAAAAATATTTTTTAATGTATAAGAATGTTCATTAGAATGCTATTTCTAATGCTATAAAATTGGAAATAACCTAAATGCCCAACAATAGGGAATGATTAAATAAATTATAGTTATTAATACAATGAAATAGGATGCAGCCATTTCTTCACGTGCTTTTCTGTGTCTTCCAACCCCCATTAAGGTACTCCAATTATAGTTATATTATAGATATATTATAGATCATGTTGTATATTATAGGTCATGTAATTCACTGATACGCAGTTTTTTTGGTTTTTGTTTTTTCTCTCTTTCTCTGTGTTTCCTAAAGGTGTTAATGCCTTTGCACTTCTAGCCTGCCTGGAACACAGGAAGAGGGAGCCTTGGGAGCCAAAGCAATTCCTGGGGCAAGCAGATGCAGTGCTTGCAGCTGGGAGTAAGGCAGGCATGAATGGAGATGGTGAGGGCCGGGGAACACAGGGAGAGCACCACCAACCACTCTTGTCTCCACCTCGCCCTTCCCTAGCTCCAGGTCCCACCTCAGCTTCTGCATCAACTTCACAGATGGTTGAGATTCCAAGTGCATCTCCACACCAAGGTAAGGAATCATGACCAGAAAAAGTTTGGGGCAGAGCTGCACAATGGTGAGTGCCTATAGTCTCAGCTAGTCAGGAGGCTGAAGCAAGAGGATCGTGTGAGCCCAGGAGTTGGAGGCCATGCCACTGCACTCTAGCCTGGGTGACAAAATGAGATCCTGTCTCTTAAAAAATAAAGAAAGAAAAAATAAAGAGTTTGGGGCAGGAAGGAATACATCTACAAACCAGGAAGAAAAAGAAGAAGGAGACATTCCTAAGGGTAAACTACATTGTATAAACAAGCCTCACTGTCTTCCACTCCTGTTGAGTGATCAGCCACCCAAAGGCTTCTTCATCTTTGTCACTGTCCATCCTATATTGGTCAGTGAAGCTCATCAGGTTACATCCCAAACTGGACAGGCAAAGACAACATCTAGGAAGTGTTTGGACCTGCAATCCAGAGTGGGGAAAGTTAAGAGCTGGACAAGGTGCAGGCAGCCCACCATCCTGAGCCACACTTCAGGCAAACCACTAGCCCAGACAAAGTAAAGTATTACAAACACCAGCTCTGTGCTAGGCCCTGGAAAGCTGAGGCTGCTTAAGTGCTTTCTACTGAAGCCCAGATATTTGTCTGGGAACAGAGAAATGGGCTGGTATAAAGTGGGAAAATCAGGGCGATAGCTGGTCCACAAACCACGAGGCAGCTAGGCATGGCAGGACTGAGGTGTGGGCTGCTGGTGCCCTTGTAGCCAAGTGCTCAGGATACGTCATCAGTACCTGCTGCTGAACTACATTAAAATTCATTCCTATATGATACCCAAGAACCCCTCCAGGCACCAATCTTGTCTCTTGGAGATTTTCATCATAATGCTCTTGTTTCAAATTTGAAGAAGTTCACGAGCTGGCTGTAATTGTAATTTACTCCTTCAGCCTTCTCTCTCATTTCTCCTCACACAAGCTCTCCATGCTGGGCAAATCCATGTACACACTGATCTTCCACAAGGGCTTCCATTCCTGCCTCCCAATCACAACCTGCAAAGTTTCACTCCTCACCCAGTCCCTTTCCTTACTCTGACACCATCTGGCTTCCATGTGCAAAAGTACACACACATCCATGCACACACCCCACTGTCAAGAACTATGAAAGGTCTGAGCTTTTGCCCTACTTACAAACTGACAACTGAGATTTTGCCCTGCTTACAAATGAACATCCATTTCGTGGATGCTGGCCAAAGACACAAGTCTCCTTAGTCAGAAACAAAGGATTGTATTATTCATGCCAGGCACAGCAAGCAGCATAAGTGTCACCATATTTGGCACTGGCTCCCCAAGCTCCAGTTCCCACCAGGCAATGTGAAGAGGGTCAGCTGACCCTTGGTCATGTGGTGGGGTTGCATTACAGGAGAGGACCTCAATGCTTAGGGAGCCTGAATCTTGTACAGTGAGCAGTGAGTGTGCCTGTCCCTTGTTCTGGAAGGAAATGCTATTGCTGTCTTCCAAGACTGTTCAGTACACAAACATCTTTGAAAAGATGGTACTTAAGAAATAACAACCAGTACCCACTCATAAGACATGCAGAAAGGCAGAGGCCCTTGGAAAGACATCTCCCAACCACCTCCAGAAGATAAAAGTAAAGACTGGAGTTGGACTCACTTCTGTTCAAATTCCAGATCCTCTCTCTCTAGCTGTATGATTTTTGGACATGTTTCTTAATTTCTCTGAACACATTTTCTCATCTGTAATATTGGTATAATAGCACCCACCATAAAGTTGGGATAGATTGAAATATTCATACAATGCCTAGCAGGGTGCTTATGCCTTGCAAATGCTCACCACATGGCTGCCATCGTTAGTAGTAGTAGTATCCAGCTGTCCAAATTCCACAATTCTTTAAATCCTGCATGGTTTACCCCCTTTGTGGAAACCATTGCTTCCCTCCCCATGCCACCTACCAACCACAGAAAGCTCAGCCTCCTTGCTAAAGTCTGCTGCCTCTCCTCTAGCAGTTCAGTGAGTTCCAACTGAGGATGACTCTTGCTCTGTTGTTTTGTCATTTCACCATAAATGTCTGTCATGTCTTCCTACCTGGAGTATTCCCTTCTGGAGGGCAGGATTCTGCCTTTACCTCTCAATATCACCATAGCATGCAGCATAAGACCTAGTACACACCCCAATAAACACTGACAGGGAGATTGCCCAGCCCAAGACAAGCGAGAAATAGTCATTCCTAGGCAACCAGGCCCCTCTCTACTACACAAAAGAAGTGCATCTATAAAGAGCAGGACAGAGGCCATTCTCAGAAGCATGGAGGGTGAAACCTGCCTGCAGCCTGAGAGCCCAGCTCCCTCACCCCCACACCCTAACTCCCCACTCTGCAGCCTGACCCTGCAGCCTGACCCTCCACATGACTCAGCACCAGCACTTACATGAGGGGCCTGCCAGAACCCCAGGAAGAGTTGGTCCCTTGGCAAAGGAAGATAAATCCTGCCCATGAGGAGGAACTTATTTGAAAAGAACTCATTGATTCAAAGTCAAAAAAATGTTATCCTCTGGCAACTTCCAGCCAACTTCTGGAATGAAAAGAAAACCCCTTCTGATTAAATGCCATGCCTCAGGGTGGCAAAACACGTGCACCTCTAACCCTGCTGTAAACTGGCAAGCCAAAGGCATCTTCTGTTGGTATTTTAGTATTTGGTAACCAACTGAGAGCTGATTAAATCCAGGTGTGCATTGCAGCCTTCTCTGGTCAGCAAAAAAACAAACAGGCCTTCCCAGTCATGCCCAGCACATCCCCACTTCCAGGGCTGGCCTTGGAGCCACCACACACAGGCTACCACAGGATCTGGGGCTGTGCGTCACAAGGTGCTCATTCTGTCACTTTAAAGCAATCACCCCACAGTCATGGGCATTTCTGAGAAGAGCTGGCTCAGCGCACAATCCTGACAAATCGGCACCTGACACTTGCCTGGAAAACTCCTTTTTTTTTTCTAAGCCATATTACTGAAAACCAGTTGTAGCAAATGTATTGATGGGGGCTACTGGAGCCTGAGGTTTTGCACACAAGGTGCTGCAGAGTTGGAGCTCTCACTCTCCTCCCTTCTCTCTCTAAGGTTTGGCAAAAAGGAGAGCCAGGTACACTCACAGCCAGCAGGAGTGCTGTGGGGGAGCAGTGCACACCTCTCCCCCTGCTCCCAAGTGGGAAAGGCCTTGTACAGGGTCTCTTGATTCTTTTGTGAAATGAGAGTGCTCCCACAGGTTGTCCCATGTGTGCGCGTTTGTAACCAAACCAGGAGAAACCACGCAGTGGCCGTTTCAACTCAGAGGCTGCGGCACCACTGTGAGGAAGGTGAGGAAGAGTGGGAGGTTGTTGGAGTCAGGGCACAGGGCCCGCATCATCCATCTGCCTCATGGATGAGAGGACCCTGGAGTCCAGTTCTAGCTCTGCCTCTAATGAGCTGAGTGACTGGGTCAGGTTGCCTGTCTCAGTTAGCTTTGGATATTCTCCTCACATAAAATCAGGGAATTGAATCTTGTTAATACCATCTCACAGGGCTGTTGTGGGGATCAAGAGTATGAAGAGTGCTCAGTACAGAACTTTGGGTGTGGCAAGGGCTCAGTAAAAGAGTGATTTTTCATCTCCCTCGGATGACTTCGTCACAAGATGGCTACCAAGTAGCCTTCAAGGCATGAGTCCTCTTCCCCAGAGGCTGCAGGAAGGAATCATCTCTGCTTCTCACCTGGGGCAGACAGCAGGGAGCAGCGAACAGGGGCAAGGGATGGTTGTTTTCTGGTCACCACACCACAGTCAAGGACATTCAATGCCCGTCACTCTCTGCATCTGATAAAGACCATGGCCCTATGATCACAGCTACCACCACCACCTCGACCCAAGGAGCCTGGCACCTAAAATCTGGGATTCACAGCTTTCTGCTGCAGTGCCTCCACTTTCAAAAAGCTTTTCAGTGAATGCTGTGATGTATTTTAACCAAGACTTACTGAGCACCTGTTCTGAGTTTCTATGCCACTGTCATGGATGCCGCAGGCTACATGAAGCGTGTCTTCCCCAAGCATCTATTTCTCTGGGCTGTATTAATTTAATATTTAGGTTGGTGCAAAAGTAATTGCAGTTTTTGCCATTAAAAGCAATTGTGGTTTTCCCAGCACAATTAAATAAAAATTTAGAAAGAAATAAAGAGTATTCAAATAGGAAAAAAGGAAGTCAAATTGTCTCTGTTTGCAGGTGGCATATATTTGGAAAACTGCATCATCTCAGTCCAAAAACTCCTTAAGCTGATAAGCAACTTCTGCAAAGTCTCAGGATACAAAATCAGTACGCAAAAATCACAAGCATTCCTATACACCAATAATAGACAAGCAGAACTCCCATTCACAATTGCTACAAAGAGAATAAAATACCTAGGAATATAACTTACAAGGGACATGAAGGACCGCTTCAAAGAGAACTACAAACCACTGCTCAAAGAAATAAGAGAGGACACAAACAAATGGAAAAACATTCCATGCTCATGAATAGGAAGAATCAACATCATGAAAATGGCCATACTGCCCAAAGTAATTTATAGATTCAATGCTATTCCCATCAAGCTACCACTGACTTTCTTCACAGAATTGGGAAAAAAAACTTTAAATTTCCTATGGAACCAAAAAAGAGCCTGTTTGGCCAAGAAAATCCTAAGCAAAAAGGACAAAGCTGGAGGCATCATGCTGCCTGTCTTCAAACTATACTACAAGGCTACAGTAACCAAAACATTATGGTACTGCTACCAAAACAAATATGTACACCAATGGAACAGAACAGAGACCTCAGACATAACACTACACATATACAACCATCTGATCTTCAACAAACCTGACAAAAACAAGCAATGGGGAAAGGATTCCCTGTTTAATAAATGGTCCTGGAAAAACTGGCTAACCATATGCAGAAAACAGAAACTGGACCCCTTCCTTACACCTCATACAAAAATTAACTCAAGATGGATTAAAGACTTAAATGTAAAACCCAAAACCATAGAAACCTTAGAAGAAAACCTAGGCAGTACCATTCAGGACATAGGCATGGGCAAAGACTTCATGACTAAAACACCAAAAGCAATTGCAATGAAAGCCAAAATTGCGAATGGGATCTAATCAACCTAAAGAGCTTTGGCATAGCAAAAGAAACTATCATTAGAGTGAATAGGCAACCTACAGAATGGGAGAAAATTTTTGTAGGCTGCCCATCTGACAAAAGTCGAATATCCAGAACTACAAGGAACTTAAACGAATTTACAAGAAAAAAAACTCCATAAAAAAGCGGGTGAAGGGTATGAACAGACAATTCTCGAAAGAAGACATTTATGCAGCCAAGAAATATATGAAAAAAAGCTCATCATCACTGATCATTACAGAAATGCAAATCAAAACCACGATGAGATACCATCTCACACCAATTAGAATGGCAATTATTAAAAAGTCAGGAAACAACAGATCCTGGTGAGGCTGTGGAGAAGTAGGAACGCTTTTACACTGTTGGTGGGAGTGTAAATTAATTCAACTATTGTGGAAGACAGTGTGATTATTCCTCAAGGATATAGAACCTGAAAGACCATTTGACCCAGCAATCCCATTACTGGGTATATACCCAAAGGATTATAAATCATTCTGCTATAAAGACACTGTTTATTGCAGCACTATTTACAATAGCAAAGACTTGGAACCAACCCAAATGCCCATTAATGATAGACTGGATAAAGAAAATGTGGCACATATACACCATGGAATACTATGCAGCCATAAAAAAGAATGAATTCATGTCCTTTGCAGGGACATAGATAAGCTGGAAGCCATCATTCTCAGCAAACTAACACAGGAACATAAAACCAAACACTGCATGTTCTCACTCATAAGTGGGAGTTGAACAATAAGAACACATGGACATAGGTCGGGGAACATCACACACCAGGACCTGTCAGGGGTGGGGGGCAAGGGCAGGGAGAGCATTAGGGCAAATGCCTAATGCATGCGGGACTTAAAACATAGATGATGGGTTGATAGGTGCAGCAAACCACCATTGCACAGGTATACCTGTGTGACAAACCTGCATCCCAGAACTTAAAAAAAAATTTAAAAAGTAATTGCAGTTTTCACTGTTAAAAGTAATGGCAAAAACCGCAATTACTTTTGCACCAACCTACATTTTACACTAAAAAGAAACATGGGTTTGCAGTGGAAAAGACATGGAGGGATGGAGTTGGAATGCTGATGTGAGAGAGGTCTGGACCAAGGCCACCCGAATGACAGCAAAGCAGACAAGGCTCATTGCTTGCACCAGTGATGCTCCTACCCCAGAGCAGCTGAAGTTACCAGACACCGTCACAGCCTCCTGGAGAGCAAGCACTGGCCTGGAACCTAATGCTGGCCAGAGGGCTCCAAGGGCAAATACAAAAATTAGCCAGGTATGGTAGCGCGTGCCTGTAGTCCCAGCTACTCGGGAGGCTGAGGCAGGAGAATCACTTGAACCCAGGAGGCAGAGGTTGCAGTGAGCCGAGATTGTGCCACTGCACTCCAGCCTGACCAGGGGACAGAGTGAGACTCCATCTCAAAAAAAAATTAAAATTAAAAAATAAAGACAATAATGAGCTCATAATTACACCTAACATAATACAACTATCCTTCATACAACTGGAAAGGCATGAATCCCCAACCCGAATACCATTACAGAAAGTTAACAATACCTAAATGCTGATATGAAGTCCATAAATCTTACATCACATGATAAAGGAAAAAGGAAATAAAATGAAGGTATTTTCTTAGTACAAGTGTATACATGCCCAAACGTGTTTTTAACAAAAGAAAGAGGAAATACTTATGACAATTACAATCATCCTTTCTGCAGCTGGTCACGTGGTCGTAGCTGGTATTGATGACTACCTTCTTCTACTACCCATTCTGTATTCCCTTTGCCTTCAGCAAGGACATCAGCAGGTTGTGGTTTCTTCCTGGTGGTGTGACCCAAACTTCCATTCCTGAAGGGTCCGGGCCCCTTGTGGTCCTGCCTGGATTGGGCTGTTGCAGTTTCTCATTGACCTTAATCACAGGACATGATAATACTAAGAGACACCCTCATGGATCCCCTGTATTGCATGCATACTCTTCCTTACCTCCATTGTAGAGTAGTAGACTGATCTTATCTTGATAGTCTGGGTCAGTCACCCCAGCCAGCACTGTAACTCCCTTCTTAACCTGTTGACTTAAAGGTAGGGGGAGCCCAAAGTGTACAGGTGGCAATCTTAACTTCCAGTTTAATGGGATAGTTCTTGTGTCTCCTGGTGGCAGCATTCTTCCCTCAGGAACTAAGATCGCTAGGCCAGCAGAACAGGAAGCTGTAATGTCATGGGAACAGAAAGCAAAATTTTTGCTAGTGGATCACTAGTGAGAGGTGCCACTTCTACTTCCACCCCTTGATTCCTGGACCCATGAATCCTGGCTATGAGGGAAACAGTACCATATACTGAACGCTGATTCAGAGCATACACGGCCCTCTGGAGAGCTTTGTCCCAGCCCTGCAAAGTATTGTCATCTATTTGGCATTGTAATTGTGACTTCAAAAGGCCATTCCACCATTCTATCAATTCAGCTGCTTCAGAATGATGGGGAACATGGTAAAACCAGTGAATTCCATGAGCATAAGCCCACTGCCACACTTCTTTAGCTGTAAAGTGAGGGCTTCAGTCAAAGGCAATGCTGTGTGGAATATCATGATGGTGGATAAGGTATTCTGTGAGTCCACAGATGGTAGCCTTGGCAGAAGCATTGTATACAAGATAGGCAAGCCCATATCCAGACTAGTGTCCATTGCATGAGGACAAAACTCTGCCCTTTCCATGTTGGAAAAGATCCAGTATAATCAACCTGCCACCAAGTAGCTGGCTGATCACCCTGAGAAATGGTGCCATATCGAGGGCTCAGTGTGGGTCTCCACTGTTGGCAAATTGGGCACTCAGCAGTGGCCATAGTCAGGTCAGCCCTGGTGAGTGGAAGTCCATGTTGCTGAACCCATGTGTAACCTCCATCCCTGCCACCATGGCCACTTTGTTCATGGGCCCATTGGGCGATGACAGGAGTGGCTGGGGAAAGAGGCTGAGTGGTGTCCACAGAGTGAGTCATCCTGTCCACTTGATTATTAAAATCCTCCTCTGCTGAGGTCACCTGTTGGTGAGCACTCACATGGGATACAAATATCTTCAGTTTTTGACCACTCAGAAAGGTCCATCCACATACCTCTTCTCCAAATTTCTTTGTCACCAATTTTCCAATCATGCTTTTTCCAAGTCCCTGACCATCCAGCTAAACCATTGGCTACAGCCCATGAATTAGTATATAATCACACATATGGCCATTTCTCCTTCCATGCAAAGTGCACAAACAGGTGCACTGCTCAATGTTCTACCCCCTGGGAAGAATTCCCTTCACTGCTGTCCTTCAGGGATGTCCTAGAAAGGGGCTGTAGTGCTGCAGCTGTCCACTTTTTGGTGGTGCCTGCATACCATGCAGAACCATCTGTGTATCAGGCCCTAGTCTTCTCTTCCCCGCTAGAAATTTTACTGAGGTAGAAGTTCCCTGAATTTTAGATGGATTTGTTTCCCTCTTCTGTCGCACAAATGTCTCACCACTAAGTCCACTGTTTGCTACTTCTTGCTCACTGGATCCAATCAGCCTAATGTCATCAATGTAAATGATCAGTGTGATATCTTGTGGAAGTGAAAACTTATCAAGTTCTCTCTGAATAAGATTTTAACACAAAGCTGGAGAGTTGATACACCCCTGAGGTAGGACAGTAAAGGTATATTGCTGATCTTGCCAGCTGAAGGCAAATTGCTTCTGGTGGGCCTTATGGACAGGAATGGAGAAAGGGGCATTTGCCAAGTCAATGGCTGTATACCAGGTACCGGGAGATGTGTTAATTTGCTCAAGCAATGAAACCACATCTGGTACAGCGGCTGCAATTGGAGTCACCACTTGGATAAGCTTACAATAATCTACTGTCACTCTCCAAGATCCATCTGTCTTCTGCAGATGCCAAATGGGAGAGTTGAATGGGGATGTGATGGGAATCACCACCCTGCATCTTTCAAGTCCTTGATGGTGGCACTAATCTCTGCAATCCCTCCAGGGATGAGATAATGTTTCTGATTTACTACTGTTCTAGGTACAGGCAGCCCTAATGACTTGCATTTGGCCTTTCCCACCATAATAGCCCTCACCCTACCAGATAGGAAGCCAATGTGGGGGTTCTGCCAGCTGCTAAGTATGTCTATGCCAATTATGCATTCTGGTACTGGGGAAATGACCACAGGATGAGTCCAGGGACCCAGTGGACTCACTGTAAGTTGGACCTGAGCTAAAACTCCATTAATTACCTGACCTCCATAAGCCTCTACTTTAACTGGAAGACCACAATGACATTTTGGGTCCCCTGGAATCAACATCAGCGAAGAGCCATTGTCAGATAGTCCCTGAAATGCCTGATCATTTCCCTTTCCCCAGTGCTCAGTTACCCTGGTAAAAGACCAGAGGTCTCCTTGGGGATGGATGGGAGAAAGATTAACACCATAAATTGTCAGTAGTGCAGTGGGGTCCTTCATTGCCATTTTCTAGGCAATCCTTTCTAGATTAAGGAGGAGGGAGCACTCTGAATGTCTTGACTATGAAATTGAACTCAGCTGAATCTGCTGCAGATAGACAGTCTCTTCACTAATGGGAAGCTTTAAAGACCATTACAAGGAGACCTGCAAACCAGTACCCAAGAGACCTGCAGTACCCAAGAGACCCAGCCTCCCCTTCATTCAAGGTGTTGTAGGTCTGTAAACTGACTCAAGTCTGGAAATTGATTGAGGGGTTGTGATTTTCTGTTTTTATAATTCAAATTAGTTTTTTACCCATTCAACCTAGAAGTTTTCTGCTTATGTAAATTAAGTAGGAATGCCATCACTGTTGCCTCAGGCAGTGCAGGGTTTATCTCCTTAGACAAAGGGGGAAAGGCTGATGGCAGCATGGGTCAGGGAGGGGATGTTGCCACTACTGAGGATGGGGAAGCTGCTTCTTCTGGAAAAAAAAGTTTCATCAGAGTTTACAAGCTCAGTGTCCCCAGCTTCATCAGGGTCCTCCCACATGTCCCCATTCCAAGTTGCAGGGTCCCTTTCTTTTCCAATCAATGCCCTCACTTTAGCAGCAGACACCTTGCAAGGCAGTGCATGCACCTTTCATTGCAGGTCAGCCCCTTACATGATAAGAGCTTGTGCCTTTTTTCCCACAATTTCTGCTCTTTTTCTGTAGGAGATAAGACTCTCACTCAGGGAAATCTTAGCAGATTTGAGGCTCAGTTTCTGCTTCTGAAGCCGGGAGTTAGAATCCCTGACTCTAACAAAGTAATGACAAAATTCATCACTTTGTCCAGTGAACTTAGGAGCAATCAAACAGCTTCATTATGTTCTTTTGTTCTCCACATATGGTCAAAGGTATTATGTACAGAGTCACTAGGCTCCTTGCCTCTCATGAGCGGTGAATCAGGAATATCAAATGCATTTATTTTGCATAACTCTCTGAACAGTTCATGCCAAGGACTATCAGTGTTCTCCGTACTATTAGAAGTAGAATCCTTAGCATTTTTGGGTCTAATCATATTAAGCAGCCGACTCCAGAAACCCAAAATCAATGAAAGAACTCCATCCTTAATATTCTGTTCCTCTAGAACCACTCCTGGTACCAAAATCTGTATTAGTCAGGGTTCTCTAGAGAGACAGAACTAATTGGATAATTTTATATATATATATATATATATATATGTAAGGGAGTTTATTAAGTATTAACTCACATGATCACAAGGTCCCAAAATAGGCCATCTGTAAGCTCAGGAGCAAGGAGAGCCAGTCCAAGTCCCAAAACCAAAGGAGTTGGAGTCCAGTGTTCAAGGGCAGCAAGCATTCAGCACAGAAGAAACAGGTAGACTGAGAGGCTAGGCCAGTCTAGTATTTTCATGTTTTTCTGCCTGCTTTATTCTAGCCGTGCTGGCAGCTCATTAGATGGTGTCCATCCAGATTAAGGGTAGGTCTGCCTTTCCCAGCCCATTGAACCAAATGTTAATCTCCTTTGGCAACACCCTCACAGACATACCCAGGATCCTTCAATCCAATCAAGTTGACATTAAGTATTAACTATCACAACCTGAGACTCCAACATAAACTCTGTCGGCCCACAATTCCATGTAGGACTCACCAGTTCTGCCAATCCAGGGACAACCTCCCCATGGACCAGCAGGTGTTTTCCAACTGGGAACTTTGCTGCCATTGCCTGCACCCTTCTCCTTCACCAAACACGACCGCTGAGCCATTAATTTTCTTTCAGCATGCAGGGAACATACCAAGAATTTCCTGGAGCTCATGAGTCATGGTCTCTGAACACAGAACATCTCCCGAGGGAAACAAGAGCTGCGAGGAGCCCCAAACCTCAAGGGAAGCTCTGCCAGAGGATGCACTGACTAGGAGGCAGCACTCAGGAAAGGCCCTGCCTGAGATGCTGGGATGTTATTCAGGGTGCCATGGAAACCTCATGGGATGGCCAGGCCCAAAAGAACCCAGAGCAGGCAGAAAACAGGCACTGACCTGAGATCAGGCAGCCTGATGTTTGTTCTCGGGAGCCCAGGCTTGACAGAGTTGCTGAGGGAACTGAATAAGAAAATGTATGTGAGATTGTTCTGCAAGCTATAAAGCATTGTTACTACTAAACAAAAATTAGACATCAGACCCATGAGATGTAACATTCCCTGCCTCTCCTTTCTATTCCCTTTGAGCTCCATTTTCTAGGCAATCCTTTCTAGATTAAGGAGGAGGGAGCACTCTGAATGTCTTGACTATGAAATTGAACTCAGCTGAATCTGCTGCAGGTAGACAGTCTCTTCACTAATGGGAAGCTTTAAAGACCATTACAAGGAGACCTGCAAACCAGTACCCAAGAGACCTGCAAGCCAAATGCAGGAACCGCAACCTGTTAATTTTGCACACACTATAGAGCATGTCTACCTTTTGTCATCTTACCTGAATCAACCAACAAATATTTATTCAGCACCTGCAGTGTGCCATATTAGACATGTCATTTCCAGAAGCTATTCAGAATCTTTTTGTCTCTTAAAACCATAATGTGTCACCCATCTACCTCTCGCACTACGCTTAATATTCTCAACACTCCTCTGACCCAGACATCGGGTGAGAGAGAGACAGTTTGGGAATTTACTTCCATTTCAAATGTTACTGTTTTCCAGCTTTTGCTATATCACACTTCGCTCTTGGCTTTCTATAGAATCTGTTCTCTTTACTTTTTCCCATCTGTTTCTCCTACAACCTCACACACAAGCGCAGCTAAAATGCTGCCAATAATTGCAAGACTCTTCACCCCTGGGGATCCTGGTTTCTTCACCCGAGAAATGAAGAATGTTGAAGAGAAGCTCCGAGGACCCTTCCACCTCTGTCCTTCTGAGATCCTGAGGTTCTAAGTAGCCAGATCTTCGTTTTTAAATAAGGCAAGGAAGCTCAAGGCAGGGAGAAGCGCCCAGGTCATGGACAAAGTAGAGATCAGAGAAACTCAAACTGTTGATGGGCCATAATGCACTGCTCCATAATGCACCCAGCATGGAATAACCTGAATTAATAATTAATAATCATTAATAATTGCTGTTTTATTGTATACTGTTTAATTGTTTAATTATAATTTTATAATTATATACTTGAATATCTTTATAATTAATAAATTAACTATTAATAACAAGAGATGCTATGAACAGATGCTATGTCCAGAACAAGAGGAAAACTATTAGATTGGGATGAGGTGAAAACTACGTCATTTCAAACACACAAGTTTCCTTAAGCAATTATTTTGTTACTATGTGTTTACCAAAAAGGTTAAATCTAGCCTGATATTGAGGATAGGAGCCCTGGGATGGCAGTGAGCCAAGGAAGACCAGGCAAGAAGAGGGATGAATTTTATCCTTCCTTAGACTGGACTTCAGCCAGTCAGCATTCATTCCTGGCCCCTGGAAGCCCCTTCAAAAGGTGGCTATGGTAGCCCAAAACACAGCCTATCTCCAATGCTTGTGAACAGGACAGAAAAAGTTAAAAATTAGTCATGGCCTTCTCCACCCTTACAAATTCTTGGAGTGCCACTCTGAGAAATGGACAAAGATACAAATGGAGAAGGGAGAGAATGCTGAGAAAGACTAAGGTGATTTTCATTAAGAGGGCCAGGTACTCCCAGAGCAAAGAAAATCACCACCCTGAAGGAGGTAGCAGAAGACAAGCCAGCCAGCAGAAGCTGGAGTTTGAGGGAAAAGGGCTAAGGGAGAGCAAAGATAGAAACTATGGCCTAGAGGAGGAGATAGCCACTAGACTTGGTGCAATTTGGGGAATAGGTGGCAAGTAAGGTTGATTGTGAGTTTGCTCTATATCATGCAGTGTAATGCCCCTCTTCTGTGCCTTGTCCATGAATATCCATAAAGACTGAAATCCTTTTACAAGGTTTTGTTGAAGTTGGAAGTGTACTTCTTTTGAATGCTACCCTTTGTTAAGACTGATGCAAAGTCTGACTCTGGTTGCATTCTGGTGAGCTCTGGAAGAGCACTGTGTGCCTGAGATGACCTCAGACCTGCTATCTGCTGCATTTATAAAGAGTATGTATCAGGGAAAAGGCTTTGGGTTTGAAGTCAAAAGATACTGGCTTCAATCATAATTGCTTGAAGGAGTTGTTTAGCCTCTCTGCTTCCTAATTTTTAATTTCTAAATTGATATGGTAAGTGCATATATACACATATATACACTTTTATATATATATACACATATATATATATGGTGGTCCTCAACCAGGAGGCCACTGAATCACCATGAAATGCTTTTAAAAGCCCATGTGCCCATAACAAGGAATGAAGTATTACATACGTGCTACTGTGTGGATGAATCTCAAAAACACCACACTAAGTGAAAGAAGGCAGGCACAAAAATCCACATATTAAATGATTCCATTTATATGAAAGGTCCAGAAAAGGTAAATCTACAGAGACAGATCATAGATTAATAGTTTTCTAGAGCTAGGGGTGGGAATGGGGAATGATGGCAAACAGCAAGTTTTCTTTTTGGGATGATGGAAATTATTTAAAATAAGATCGTGGTGATGATGGTTGCACAACTAATACAAATAATCATTTAATTGTTCACTTAAAATGGGTGAATTTTATGGTAGTAAATTATGCCTCAATAAAGCTTTCAATAAATACATGTGCTCTCGTTTCCCTCAATTTGATAGCCCTTGTGGGAAAAGCAGGGGATGTGTATTCTGAAAGAATTTCCTTCAGTTCTTATACATGCCTTCTCTGCCCCCACTTAAGAAACACTGATACAAGCCCTTGTTCCTCAAAGAGTGGTCCACGGACCAGGAGCATTAGCCATCCCCTGGGAACTTACTGGAAATCCAGACTCCGAGGCCCCAGTGCAGAACCGTGATTTGTGGTTTGAAGTTGGTGAGCACATTCAAGTTTTGGAAGCACTGCTCCAGAACCTTCTGCAAACAATGACAGACCAGCTTTCCTAAGGTCTTTGCTCTTGTCATGCCCTTATTCTTTAAGAATCCAACATTTGACAGGAGGAGTCCTTTCTCTGAGAACATGCTTGCCTTCCTGAAACCAGACAATAGGGGGAAAAATTTTTTTTAAAAAGCTTCTTTTCAAATTAAGGTCAATAGTTATTTGTTATAAGCAACACTAATCAGTGTTGACTGTGTGACTCAAAGCCTTGCCCAAATGTTTATGTGTGGCTGAAACCAAGAGCGAAATACCAGACATTTAAGGAGTGCAGCCCTCACCCCGCTTTCTAGATGGACATTGAGGAATCCAAATCCAAAATCCCATTTACTGTAGCTGAGAGGCTGCAATCTGTCCTTTTGGTAAGCTGCCCTCACTACTATTTCTTTCAGTAATCACAAATATCAGATGGTTGGCATTGTGCACTGGAAAATAACCTAGACATGAGCAACACTGCCATATTCTGATGCTTCAAAGTGAATAATACAGCAGACGCCTTGTTTCTAATAGGTCTAATTCTGGCCTGGTGGACAAACAGAAATTGTATTTTAGAAGCTGCTCTGGGAACTGTTAATTGCCAAAGCTAACAACTATCCCATTCCCAGAAGATACTGGCACTGAACAGTAACCTCAAATACCTACATAACAGAGACTTTTCTTTGCAATTTTTACTCTGAAACTGTAAACAGTGACTAAGTTGTTTGTATTGGAAGTGTTATTCACTGTACCATTGAAATTACCCTGTCCAGAAGGAAAAGGTCAGAGGCTTGTGGATCCCTCTAATTGGCCCAGAGATCGAGTTCATGTTACCACTGTCAGGACCAGGTACACCTGGAGCAGTCCCCTCAACCAGACATGAAGGTGTGGGGCAGGGGCACATCAGCACCAATTGGCAATTAATGGCAGCATTTGGCAGGTCATGAGGGCCTCCTCTGAGAAACCCGGAAAAGAAATGAAGTGCTTAACATTTTGTATTTTGAGGAGAGATCATAAATTAAATGTCAGTATGATGGAGGAAGAAAAGGAGCCTTCCTGGGGCAAGTAGGTGCTAATTATAATTGGAGACCTGGAGAGAAAACAAATTGCATTTGGCAGCATGAAAATAAATGATTTTATGTGTCAGGGTTAAAGAAAAATCTCTTCTGTTTGAAGTGGGGAGTTGCTTTGGAACCTAAAGGGGGTTACTGCCTAGATAGAAGATAGGGGAGAGGAACGTTATGAACTTAAGGAGAATGAATGTAGTATGTTTGATCCTAGTTGAAGTATAGTTTATGTTAGAAATAATGAGAGAGGCCAGGCGTGGTGGCTCATGCCTGTAATCCCAGCATTTTGGGAGGCCAAGGCAGGTGGATTGCCTGAGCTCAGAAGTTCGAGACCAGCCTGACCAAAATGGCAAAACCCCGTCTACCAAAAATACAAAAATAAGGCAGGTGTGGTAGTGGGCACCTGTAGGCCCAGCTACTGAGGAGACTGAGGCAAGAGAATTGCTTGAACCCAGGAGGCAGAGGTTTCAGTGAGCCAAGATTGCACCACTGCCCTCCAGCCTGGGCAACAGAGTGAGATCCTGTCTCAAACAAAAAGAAAGGAAATAGTGACAGTCTCTGAGCAAAGTGGGACCAGACTGAGCAGTTTTGTTTTTTTATCTTCTGAGTATAATGACGTGAAAAGTTTTATCTTGCAGTTCAACTTCACTCAGCTGCCTTGAGTTGGCTGCCTGGAACACCGTGTCAAAGATTCTGAGGCCGTGTTTGTGCTTTTCAGAAAAGATTAACCATATCTGCCCTGGGAGCTGGATGGCATCTGCATGCTTCATGTCTTCTGACTTAGGGTATCGTAGAGAAGAGCCACTAGGAGTTCAAAAGCAAACTCTATTAAACATAGAAATAGTGTTGAAACCTATGTGCCTACTACAAGAGATACATTTCCTCCTAAATTTTTACATTTCAAAACTTGTGCTAAAAAACAGATGCAATAAGAATTGTATCTTGAATTTAACTTGTTTATTAATTCATTCAAGTATTTTTGTGTGCCTACTAGAAGGGTAGCACCAGGGATAAATGATCGGCATGACAAATTGCTTCTGAGCTCCAAGAATTCACAGTCTAGTACAGGAGACAGGCAAGTAAACAAACCACAAGAGCTGCAGAGCTCTTCAGCATACAGTTGAGGATATTGGGGTAGGTGAAAAATGGCCCCCCAAGATATCCACATCCCAATCCTTAGAATCTGTGAATGTTCCCCTATATGGCAAAAAAGGGTCTTTGTGAGTGTGATTAAGTTAAGGATCTTGAGATGGGAGATTATCCTGGATTATCAGGGTAGGCCCTCAAAACAATCACATATGTCCTTATAAAAGGGAGCAAGGGTTTGACACAGACAGAAGATGATAAGGCAATGTGAACACTGGGGCAGAGAATGGAGTGATGCAACCACAAACCACAAACCATAAACCATGGAATTCTGGCAACCACCAGAAACTGGAAGCTGGAAGAGGCAAGGAACAAATTCCCCCTTAGAGTCTCTGGAGGAAGCACGGTCTTGCCAATATGTAATTTCAGTCCAGTGATACTGAGTTCAGATTTCCAGCCTCTAGCAGTGTTACAGAATACATTTGTGTTACTTGAATCCATAATATTTGCAATAATTTGTTACAACAACCATCAGAAACTAATACAGATGCTCTTGAGAGCTCATGGGAAAGTGGCTCATAATCAGGGTTCCTGGGTCAAGTTTGGGAAATGATTCCTGCTAATTTAGACAAAAAGACTCTCTGGAAGGCTATGGGGAGAGGGACTTCAATATGTGGCTCATGGATCTAGAAGGGCTGGAAGAGCAAGCTCAGAAGGTGAGAGTGTTATCAGGGAAGTTTCCGAGACACATGGCACCAAAATATGTTAACGGCAGTGGTTATCCGTACAGGTCTGCAGCAACCTCAATTCTTGCCTCCCTCAGAAGAAAGAATTTGAGGGGCATAAAGCAGAAAGAGAGACCAAGGCAAGTTTTAGAGCAGAAGTTAGTTTATTAAAACTAAGTTAACTTATTAGAGCAGTAATGAAAGGAAGGAAAGCACACCTGGAAGATGGTCAAGTGGGCAACTTGAGAGACCAAGTGCATGGTTTTACCGCTTGACTCGGGGTTTTATATGTGGACATACTTCCAGGGTCTTCCATTACTTCTCCCCACTCCTGAGATCTTATTGGGAAGCCACTGATCACCAGTTTCAGGTGTGTTTTATCTATTAGGAGACTGCCTTTCCCTGGTGCCGGCTGTGACCAATTATTACTTTAGAGGGACAGCTAACAATCACCTGAGTATCACTGATGGGTGCCCAATACTCCTTGTGTGTGTTCGGGAAGCCCTCTCCTGCCCTGCTTATACCTGACTAGCTGCTACAATACCAGGAAGACCCCAGTAGGCTCCAAACACCAAATGAAAAGAACAATTCTTTCATGAGGCAGTTACCCCTGCCCCTGGTAACAGGAAATGAATTCTGGCCATCTCTTTTATCTTTGTTTCACTCACTCGTGATCCAAAATTCCAAAAAGTAGGGTCAGATTGGGTGAGACCTAGATTGTTAGGGGTTGGGAGGGAAAGAATGTCCCCCCTACAGTTTCCTCAGTGGTACAAGGAGTAAAGGATCCCACAAATACTATTATAAGACAATTCTTCCCCAAACTTGATAGGGTTTTAGATGTTAACAACAAGAAATAACAATAATATAACCAGAAATAACAAATATCCATACCAGAAGACACCTAATTCTTTTGGGGTGGCTTTTGGAAAAAATTGATATGCAAGCTGGAACCTTAAAAAAAAACAGTGGAAGTCAGCTGTGGGTGTTTTAGAGTTGAATTATTTCACATGCCTGCACCCAAATAAAGCCCTAATATGTTAATATCTCAGCTGACTGACCCGCTCATCAGCCCCGGCTCCCATTTTCATGTCTTATTGTTTTACTCCTGACCACAAAGTGTGAAATCATCCAAAGAGACTTGACAAGGAAAAATAAGAATATGGGGTTGAAACCGAAAGATATCACATATGGGCCCTTCTGGACCTCACTGTTCCTATGTCCTCAGGGCTTCAACTGGGAATCCCCCATAATCAAGGGCACCGAGAGCAAAAGTGCCATTGTTGTAATTAATGAAATATGTATTATATTGCTTAGCAACCCCGCTCTGTTTGTATGACTAACCCCTTGCCTGAACACATAAGAGTATAACTTTGGCTCGCTGGAGAATATAACTGAGTCACAACTCTACTTTTATGAGATCAGGAAAGAATAAAACTTTATTTACCTACCTGGTTGCCTGTGGTTCCTAAAATGAAGCAGAGCTCTAAGACCTTCAGGTGAGATGACTCAGAAGCCTAAAGGAGGATAATGAGGATTAATGGGAACAGCAAGTTTCAAGAATAGGCTGAAAATAAATTCTATTATTTTCTTCCAATGAAGTGGAAAGATCCAGTCTGAGAGGTCTTTGTCAGCCTGGGCACCAGTATAAAGTCCAAGATGGTCAGTAAAGTCAGTAGAATTAATGTTAGACACAGTCAATCCCTTGCCATTGTTCTTAAATTGAGCCTTTATGTCTAGAAGTTTCCTGGGAAGAATGGAATGCTTATGCTGTGTGAATGAGATTAGAAGCAAATTTACTAAACATTCAGCTAAAGCGTACCCAACTATTTACAGATAGCCTATGTTATTATGGATACAAATGAGTCTATAAGCAAGCGATTCCCATTTAGGCCACTGGAATCCACCATCGCTTCATAACTTCCCCTGACAGGCTGTTCCTCAGAGTCGTGGTCTGTCTCTTCTTTGCCCTAACATTTCCTTGTCCCACCTCCAGGGGAAGCACAATCAAGTAAAGGGGTCAAACAACCTATCACTTGGCAGTTGTGTGCCATTAGCAACTCTCAGAGTCCCAGATTCCGGATCAATAATTTGCACAAAATAATGGTACTTCAGAGGGTTGTTCTTGAAATTTATCAGTTACTGTGAGATACTATCACTGCCTGGCACATAAGAAACACTCAGTCAATAGTAACTACTTTGCATTGGGTTGGAATCCCAGCTAGACCACTTATCAGCTGTTGACTTTGTACAAACTAATTTACGTATCCGAGCTTCCATTTTCTTCTATGTACAACAGTGATAACAATGCCTATCTTATGAGAAATTCTTGAGGGTATTAAATGAGATAATATATAGAAATTAGTATGACACAGAATGGGTATTCAATTGGTAGTCATAAACTAGTGGGAACAACTTTACTGTTTCTACCCATTGTCTCTCTTAGGTGGGTTAAGCTAATGGTTGGATAATTAGGGATATCTGGTTCTTTCCTCCTAAAAAGACGAATTTCTCTAAGTTACTATGATTTTTAAAAATAAGGAGAGAGAGATAATCTCTTCTACAGCTTGATGTACCTTGTGCCTATGACACAACAGATGCAAAATAAAATTGAATTTTTAAAAATGTCTCCTCGTCCCTGATTTCTTGCCCTGCACCAGCTCCCAACAGCTTTCTACTCCACCTCATGCTGTTTCTTGAAAATCTTTTTTTTTTATTTTAAATTTTAGTTTTTGTGGGTACATAGTAGGTATATTTATTGATGGGGTACCTGAGATATTTTCATGCAGGCGTAATAATCACATCATGGTAAATGGGGTATCCATCCCTTCAAGCATTTATCCTTTGTATTGCAAACAATCTAGTTATATTTTTTAAGTTATTTTTAAATGTACAATTAAGTCATTATTTACTATAATTACCCTGTTGTGTTATCAAATACTAGGTCTTATTCATTTTTTTCCATTTTTTTGTACCTCTTAACCATACTCGCTTCCTCCTGATGCCCCACTACTCTTCCCTGCCTCTAGTAACCCTCCTTCTACTTTCTATCTCCATGAGTCCAGTTGTTTTAATTTTCAGCTTTCACACAAAGTGAGAACATACAAATTTTGTCTTTCTGTGTCTGGCTACTTTCACTTAATGACCTACAGTTCCACCCATGTTGTTGCAAATGATTGGACCTCATTCTTTTTTATGGCCAAATAGTAATCCATTGTGTATAAGTACCACATTTTCTTTAACCATTTGTCTGTTGATGGACACTTAGATCACTTCCAAATCTTGGCTACTGTAAATAGTACTGCATTAAACATGAAAGTGGAGATAGCTCTTTGATATCCTGATTTCCTTTCTTTTGGGTATATACCTAGCAGTGGGACTGCTGGATTGTAGTTTATCATATAACTTTTTGAGGAGTCTCCATAGTAGTTGTACTATAATTCTCCATAGTAGTTGTACTAATTTCCATTCCACCAACAGTATACAAGGGCTCAATTTTCTCCACATCCTCGTCAGCATTTGTTATTGCCCATCTTTTGGATAAAAGCCATTTTAACTGGGGTCAGATGATATCTTATTGTAGTTTTGATTTGCATTTCTCTGATGATCAATGATGTTGAGCACCTTTTCATACACCTATTTGCCATTTGTATATCTTCTTTTGAAAAATGTCTAATCGTATCTTTTGCCCATTTTTAAATTAGATTATTAGATTTTTTTTCCTGTATGGCTGTTTGGGCTCCTTATTTTGCTGGTTTTTAATCCCTTATTAGATAGTTTGCAAATATTTTCCCCCATTCTGTGTGCTGTCTCTTCACTTTGTTGATTGTTTCCTTTGCTGCGCAGAAGTTTTTTAACTTGATGTGATCCCATTTGTCCATTTTTGCTTTGGTTGCCTGTGTTTATGGGGTATTACTCAAGAAATCTTTGCCCACTTCAACATCCTAGAGAGTGTCCTCAATGTTTTCTTTGAGGAGTTTCATAGTTTGAAGTCTTAGATTTTGGTCTTTAATCTATTTACATTTGACTTTTTTATATGGCAAGAGAAAGGGGTCTAGTTTCATTCTTTTGCATAAGGATATCCAGTTTTTCCAGCACCATTTATTGAAGAGACTGTCCTTTCCCGCACTGCATGTTCTGGCACTTTTGCAAAAAATGAGTTCACCATAGATGTATGGATTTGATTCCGGCTTCTCTCTTCTGTTCTATTGGCTATGTGTCTGTTTTTATGCCAGTACTATGCTCTTTTGGTTACTATAGCTCTGTAGTATAATTTGAATTCAGGTAACGTGACTCCTCCAGTCTTTTTCTTTTTGCTCAGGATAGTTTTGGCTATTTTGCCCAGGATAGTTTTGGCTATTTGGGTCTTTTATAGTTCCAAATAAATTTTAGGATTTTTTTCCATTTCTGTGAAGAATGTCATTTTTATTTTGATAAGGATTGCATTGAATCTGCACATTGCTTTAGATAGTATGGACATTTTAACAATATTGATTCAATCCAGAACATGAAATGTCTTTACATATTTTGGGGTCTGCTTCAATTTCTTTTATCAGTGTGTTATAGTTTTCATTGCACAGGTATTTCGCTTCTTCAGTTAATTCCTAGTATTTTATTTGTAGCTATTGTAAACAAGATTACTTTCTTGATTTCTTTTACAGATTGTTCTCTGTTTGCATATAGAAATGCTACTGATTTTTGTGTGTTGAGTTTGTATCCTCCAACTTTACTGAATTTTTTTTATGAGTCCTAATTATTTTTTGGAGAAGGCTTAGGTTTTTAAAACTATAAGATCATATCATGTACAAACAAGGATAATTTGACTTCTTCCTTTCCAATTTAAATGCCTTTGTTTCTTTCTCTTGTCTGATTGCTCTAGCTAGGACTTCCAGTACTATGTTGAATACCAGTGATGAAAGTAGGCATCCCTGTTGTGCTCCAGGTCTTAGAGGAAAGGCTTTCAGTTTTCCCCCATTCTGTATGATACTAATCGTACTAATCGTGTTATATATGGCTTTTATTGTTTGAAGTATATTCCTTCTATACCCAGTTTTATTAGGGATTTTTAGTCATGAAGGGATAATGAATTTTATCAAATGCTTTTTCAGCATCAATTGAATGATCATATGGTTTTTGTCCTACAATTATGTTGACATGATGTATCACATTGATTAATTTGTGTATGTTGAGCCATCCTTCCCTCCCTGGATAAAATCCACTTGGTCATGATGAATATTCTTTTAAATGTATTGTTGAATTTGGTTTGCTAGTATTTTACTGAAGATTTTTGAACCAATGTTCATCAGGGTTATTGGCCTGAGGTCTTCTTTTTCTTTTTCTTTTTCTTCTTCTTCTCCTTCTCCTTCTCTTCTCTTTCCTCTTCTCCTCCTTCTCCTTTTTAATGAGTCTTTGTCTGGTTTAGGTATCAGGGTAAACACAGTCCTCAAACGATGAGTTTGGAAGTATTCCCTTCTCTATTTTTTGGAATAGTTTGAGTAGGATTGTTATTAGTTCTTGTTTAAATGTTTGGTAAAATTCAGCAGTGAAGTCATTGAATCCTGGATTTTTTATTGCTGGGAGGCTTTTATTATGGCTTCAGTCTAATAACTTGTTATTGGTCTGTTCAGGTTTTGGATTTCTCCATGGTTCAATCTTGGTAGGTTGTATGTGTCTAGGAATTTATTTCTTCTAGGTTTACCAGTTTATTGGCATATAGTTGCTCATAGTAGCCTATAATGATCCTTTGAATTTCTGTAATATTGGTTGTAATGTCTCCTTTTTCATCTCTCATTTATTTATTTTTATCTTTTCTCTCTTTTCCTAGTCTTGGCGAAGGTTTGTCATTTTGTTTACCTTTTCAAAAAACCAACTTTTAGTTTCATTTATCTTTTGTATTGTTTTCTTCATTTCAATTTCATTTATATCTGCTCTGATCTTTATTCTTTCTTTTCTTCTACTAATTTTGGGTTTGGTTTGCTCTTGCTTTTCTAGTTCTTAAAATGCATCATTAGGTTATTTATTTGAAATTTTTGTCTTTTTTGATATACAGGTGCTTATAGCTATAAACTTTCCTCTTTTGCTGTATCCCATAGGTTTTGGTATGTTGTGTTTCCATTATCATTTGTTTCAAGAAATTTGGTAATTTATTTCTCTATTTCTTTATTGACCACTGGTCATTCAAGAGCATATTGTTTAACTTACATGTGTTTGTACAATTTCCAAAATTCCTCGTTATTGATTCCTAATTTTATTCCATTGTGATCTGAGAAGATACCTGAATTTAAGATAATTTCAACATTTTTTGAATTTTTTAAAGACTTGTTTTGTGGCCTAATGTATGGTCAATCCTTGAGAGTAATCTATGTGCTGAGGAGAAGAATGTGTATTCTGCAGCTGTCAGATGAAGTGTTCTGTAAATATCTGTTATTTCCATTTAGCCTATAGTGCAGGTTAAGTCTTTTTTTTTTTTTTATCCTCTTGATTTTCTCTTTGAATGATCTGTCCATTGCTGAAAGTGGAGCATTGAAGTCTCCAGCTTTTTTTATATTGGTGTCTATCTCTCTTTTTAGCTCTAATAATATTCGTTTTATATATCTTGGTGCTCTAGTGTTGGGTGCATATATATTTATAATTGTTGTATCCTCTTGCCACACTGACCCCTTTATCATTATATAATGACCTGTCTCTTTTTATAGTTTCTGCCTTGAAATCTATTTTGTCTGATATAAGTGTAGCCACTCCTCCTCTTTTTTTTTTTTTTTTTTTTTTTTTTTTTTTTTTTTTTGGTATTC